>NW_019154100.1:33573128-34045126 GCF_002288905.1 Enhydra lutris kenyoni | reverse complement strand
CTGGCAGGGGCTCATTTGGTTAAGTGTCCAACTCCTGGTTACAGCTCAGGTCACGATCTCAGGGTCCTGAGATCAAGCCTTGTGTCAGGCGCCCCACATAGCAGGGAATCTGTATCCCTTCTTTCTCTCTGCCCCTCTCCCTGCTTGTATGCACTCTCTCTCTCTCTCTCTTGCATATAAATAAATACATCTTTAAATGGTTTACTTTTTGGATTTGGTTCTTTAATTCTGGCAGGGGCTCATTTGGTTAAGTGTCCAACTCCTGGTTACAGCTCAGGTCACGATCTCAGGGTCCTGAGATCAAGCCTTGTGTCAGGCGCCCCACATAGCAGGGAATCTGTATCCCTTCTTTCTCTCTGCCCCTCTCCCTGCTTGTATGCACTCTCTCTCTCTCTCTCTTGCATATAAATAAATACATCTTTAAATGGTTTACTTTTTGGATTTGGTTCTTTAATTCACCCAGAATTTATTTTTGTGTTTTATGGTGAGGATCCAATTTCTTTTTGTATGAATAACCAACTGGCCCAGCAATATTCACTGAATAGAATATCTTTACTCCAGTGATTTATAAATGCTACGTCTTTAATAGACACTGTTTCTGGGAATTTGTGGTGGTCTGTTTATGGCTTTCTAGTATAATCCATACAAATTCTTCACTGTCCTAATTGTGATGGCTTTATAATAAACCTTGATATCTCTTTAAGGAAAATTCCCACACTATCTTCTATTTCAAAAATGCCTAGATATTCTAGGCCTGTGTTTTTATCACTTTTAGGGGCAGCTGGCATGTTATGGGGGAAAATATGTGTGTGTACATGTATATGTACATGTACACATACATGTACATATACATGTACACACACAGGTGTTTATTTGCAATTTCATTGCATTCATTGGTTAACCTGAGGGAGAATTTACATTTCTATGATATCAATTCTTCTTGTCCATAAAAATGACATACCTCTCCATTTATTGGAATTATCTTTCATGCCATCCAATAATGTTTTATATTTCTTTATAGAAGATTTTCATAACTTTTATTACATTTAATTCTAGCCAAGTTATAGGGTTTGGTTTTTTTTTTTTTTTTGTACAATACATTTCTCTAGTATATGTTCTAATTTGTTTCAGGTATGTAGAGATATTGTTGATTGTTGTATATTGATCCTGCATCAAGTAATTTTATTAAAAGTTTAGTTCTAAAAGTTTATTTGTAATCCTCTTCTGTTTTTTATTTAATGTACAAATAATAGTAATTTGTCTCTTTCATTTCTTAGATCTTTAATTTTTTCCCCTTGTCCTATTGCATTGGCTGGAACATTCAGTACCATGGGGCCTAGAAAAGGTAATAACAGGCCTCCTCGTTTGTGCCCAACTTTACAATGACTATGTCTAATGTTTCACTATCAAATATAATATTTGTCTTTGTTTTTTGACAGGTTAAGGAACTTCTTTTTAATTCATAGTTTGCCAAGGGTTTCATACTGTGGCTATTGGATTTTATCATATCTTTTTCCTGTCCTAATGGAAGAAATTATGTGGTTTGCCCCCATTGATCAGAAGATTATCAGTTTATATAAAATACGAGTTATTTGTTCCTTGTAAGTTTTATAAAACTTTCTAGTAACACCATCTGTTGCCCTTTTGGCCAAGGAGATTTTTGTCTATTTATTTAGTTTCTTTAAGAGTTCAGGGTATAGGGGCGCCTGGGTGGCTCAGTGGGTTGAGCCGCTGCCTTCAGCTCAGGTCATGATCTCAGGGTCCTGGGATCGAGCCCCGCATCGGACGACTCTCTGCTCAGCAGGGAGCCTGCTTCCTCCTCTCTGTCTGCCTGCCTCTCTGCCTGCTTGTGAACTCTCTCTGTCAAATAAATAAATAAATAAATCTTTAAAAAAAAAAAAAAGAGTTCAGGGTATACTCAGATTTGCTATTTCTTTGTCAATTTTCTTCATTTGCATTTCTAGAAAGTTGATGACTTCATTTAACTTTCTCAAGATTTTTAAAGATTTTGAAAGTCTCTACTCTTTCTGTAGTTATGGCCCCCTTTTCCCTCCTACATTTGTTTAGTTGTCTATTTTCTGTTTAAGCCTGCTCAAAATGGGTTTTATACAACTTAAACTAAAGGTATCTAACTGATAGAAGGAAAGAAATGGGAAAATATCATGTACATCGGTACTGCAGCAGTTGGCTCAGAACTTTTTCCCATGCCATCATGACATCTTTCATGCTCCCCTTTGCTCTTTATCTAATGTCCTTGAAGGTGCGACGCAGCAGTGAAATCCTCCAGGAGGCCTTCCTTGACTGTTGTTTTCCTTATTCCTTCCTCTGTAAGGGTGTTCATCTATCGGAATAGAAATGATCACTTCTCTCGTTAAACTGAATGCCCCTTCAGGGCGAGGAAATCATATTCATCACCACATCCTCAGAGGAAGGCACGTGCGTGGCACATAATAAACACTCAACAAATACTTTCCGATCGAAGTTATAAGCAGAGCAGTGGGACATCCGTCAGGAAGAGTGAACCGAGACCACTCTCCAGAGAGAGCACTCTGCATCTCTAAGAGAGATCTGTCTTAGAGATGAAAGCGTGTGCTTTGCAGGTGCTCTCAGAGACAGAATGCTTCATCCTCAAGCTATCGAAATACAGCGGCCCCTCCCCCACTTGGCGAGGCGGCTTTCCCTTTGCCAGTCTCTCGCCTCCTCCTCTGCGTCTCTCTGGCTCAAGGCGGGAAGTGGCAGACTCATGGCAACAAGGCCTCTGCGGGCTCAGCCCGGATGGCCTCCTCTTACTCCAGTTTTTACCCCAACACACTCCCCTCCCCTTTCTCTTTCCTACTGCCATCTCTACCGAGAAGCAGAGAAATAAGGGAAACAGTGGAAAGGGCTGGGCTTTGGGGCCAAATAGCTTTCGGTTCAACTCTTACTTTTATCCCTTCGAGGCCATGCAAATGGGGCAATTTGCTTCTCCTCTCTGCATCTTGGTTTCTTCCTTTATACTAATAATAACTCTCAGATCTGTGAGATTCCTGCCTCAGAGTAAATGCTCCACAACTTTACTCTGCAACATTTCAAGACCCTCTGATGTTCTAAACTAAAAAAAATATTTCCCCCTCTTTTCCTCATCTCCAGTCCCAAGATTTGGACATTTGAGTGCCTAGGAAGCTACGTGTACCCGAGTCCCCTATAGTCGGCAACTGTATCCAGCAGTGGGATACTGGTCTCTGTCACTCGGGGCCAATGATTCATTCTGTTCTCCGAGCCTCCCTCCACAATCTTATCTGCTGTTTCTCTCCCTCTCTGTGTGTGTCTCTTTCATTTTCTGTCTCACTTTCTCCCTGTCTCTCTTTCTTTTCACTAGCTGGAGGACATCCCTGGGTGGGAACGTCCCACAGCAATTTCATGGTACACTTAATCCTTTCATTGTTTTCTAGCCCTTAAAGGGCAGAAAGCCAGGTGCTCCCCTTGCTCTTCATGGATAACTCAATTATAAGAATTAAAAGGCTTTGATTACATTATTAATTTTGAAGCTGTGTGCCTCTCACCCAGGAAGGGTCCAGGAGATCCTCAGATGCGGATGGCCTGCAGACTGTCGACCTCCAGGACAGTCCCACATTGGATAATCCTTAGAACTCCTCGCCCATCTGCCTGGCACAGTGCGGGACCCTCACAGGACTATCGTGTGACTTTCGCAACAATCCTGTGGAGCGAGGGGGGCAGGTTCCTTTTATGTGTCAGGTGCTTTCCCAGGGTACTGGGATCTCAGGGCTCAGTTACATAAGTGACTTGCCCAAGGTCACAGCCAGGTGTTTAGTGGTTACAGCAGAAACTAGAACACAGCCCTGCAGACATTTAGGCGGGGTTCTTTCTCACTACACTATGCAGCATGAACAGCAGCCGAGGTAAGTTGATTCTTGGTACACACCAGGGTGTTTTCACTTCTGCCATGAGCCCAGACGGGTTGGTACTACACTCCATGGGCATGCTTTCCAGAGATGGCCGCAACAATATCCCATCCCGTATGCTCTTCTCTAATGTGCCCTTGCTACTCTCCCACATCAAGCACTTGATGACCCTCCCTTTGAGTCTGGGCTGCCCCTAGTGGCTTGCTTATAGTCAATAGAGGGTGGAAGAGTAATGCGGCATGACTCTCGAGACTAGTCAGGAAAGGCCATGCAACGTCCTTTGGGCTCTCTTCATTCTGCTGTTCTCCACATGCTCCCTCCTGGAATGTTCCTCTCCCTATCCAGCTGCCATGATGTGAGAATCCCAACCCACAGGGAGTGTGGGACTAGTTGACAATCCATGTGAGCACAGCTTTCAAGTCTGTCTTGCGAATGAAGAAGCCTCCAGATAATTCCACTCCCCAGCTATGTGAGTCTTCTCAGCTAAGTCTCAATACATTTTGGAACATAAAAGAGTCACTGCCATATTGGGGGACTATGTGCATTTCTGCATGTCTTGTAAACAGAAACACAGACTGTCTTTGGTCTAGATTGTCTTTTTTTTTTATCCTTTATTTATTTTTAATTGTGTTAGTCACCATACAATACATCATTAGTTTTTGATGTAGTCAGATTGTCTTTTATAAGATGCTTATATAGCAAAACTACCACAGAAAAATGAGATTGCACTACCCTCAGAACAAAGGGCCAGTTTGCTTACAGCCTTGAAAAACAGAAAATTGTCCCATATAATAAGGATAATAACTTATGGAAGGCATGCTTCCTTCCCATTATAAAAGATTCAGCTTCCCTATACTTGGTATTCTTCTCCCAAGGATAAGGATATCCTTGGGAATCCCTATAATAGTAATAATATTAATAATAATCCCTATAATCCCACAATAGGTTATTGTGTGTGCTGGTGTCCCCTGCCTCTTCCTCTCGCACTGTGGGAATTGGGCCTCAGGGAACTGACACCAAAACGTAATGATAGTCAAACTGCTGCTGTAGCTGTGAATAATAAAGTTCTTCATCTCTGACCCAGGTGTCTCCTTTTTCTACCTGCATCTATGAAACTGTGCCAAGCTGGCTTGTTAGCTTGCAAGGAGGGTAAAAACTCTCAGAGCCTTCAGAGTTCTTGATGCCCTACTGTGTCCTATATGAATTCATGATCTCCAGAATCTGTAAGCATAACAAAATGATTTTGGGGTTTACACCACTAAGCTTGAGGTGGCCTGTCATGCACCAGAAGATAGATGCAAATGCAAACAAGACCTATGTCTTCTTTGGGAGGAAGCTATAGTCTATGAGGAAGAAGTAGACATATTATACTGAGAAACTATACCCAGGGCCAAAGCACACAAGGCACTCAGGCTTTCCCTCCAAGTATCCATTCGCGTCCACTAATTCTTCAGTGGACACATTGTGGTTTGTCACATATAAACATGTCTGATGAGTGGAGATGGCCCTAAAGGAGGCTGAAGACATGGGGATCTAAGAATGGCATGGAAGATGGGACCAGCCAGAAGGAGCTATGTGTTCATCTCTAAATGCTGGGATCTTTTGGTGCCCAAGAACCTTCACTGACGGGCCACACTTGACAGAAGGTAACACAGAGACAGGAAGTATTGGTCTTGCTGATTGAGGTGAAAGTCGGGAATCAGTACTGAGAGACAGTGACACCTTGGGCTCAGGATCCCAGAGCTCAGTAAGAGCATGAACTGCAGAGTGGCCAGAACTGAGACTATAAATGACACCAGAGACATCCGTGGATTTCCAGCTCCCCTGGTGGTAAAGAGGCAGTGAGGATGACCAACGCAAGGGACATGCAGTATGGAGAAGCAGCTTGCCAGACAATCAGTCCCTGGATTTTTAGCCTTGGTGGCCAGTGTAAGAGCTTTGTCTCTTCATTAGTCAGAATAGGCTGGTCTCTGTTTTGATCTCAAGAGATAGCAAAGTCATAGTGGTTTGAAATAACGTGAACGCTCTTGTGGGTCAGTAGAGAGATGGGGTGTTGGGGAAGGCTTTGCTGTATACAGTGGTCACTCAGGAACCCAGGCAGATGGGGACTCTATCATCCTATCACATGCGGTCTCCACACGAGGTCCTAGGATTCGCTGTAGCAGGGGAGGAGAGAGCAGGACCACGCTCGTCAGTGCTTCCACCAAGAAGTGGCACACAGCATTTCCTCTCACATTTCACTTGACAAAGCAAGTCAAATAGCCATGGTTTATGTCCAAGTGTGAGGGGTGGGATATAATCATCCCATGAGTCTGAAAGGAGAGGTGGGCTGGATATGTGGTCATAAACTGCTACCACAGTATTACTTAGATGCTTTGGAGCTTGTGCCACTTTGCTGGGGGAATCCCTCTTGAGTGGATAAAGATGGCGCGCTCACCATCTCCCTTTACAAGATCAGCATGTAGATCACCTGAGCAGGGGTCCGCCCCTCTGCTCTGGGACTCTTTAAGCTTCTGAGGCCCAGCATTCCATCCTGTTGTTTCATTTCAGCTTTGTGGTGTAGGAGAAAGCACTGAGAAGTAGGCAACACGCATCTCCTGCGCACAATTGTGAGTAAGGCATTTCCTGTTCTGTTCTCTTTCGATACTTCTGATTTTAAGCAGGAGGAAAATTATAGACTGAGGCTAATAGGTCTCTAATGTTTCTGGAGGATTTGTTAACTTCTCTTTTTAAGAAGGAGGAAACAGATCTGTGCCTCAGACTCACATAATAGTATTTTTTTCCTCACAATGTTTATTTTTATCATTAACTTATATTTAAGATAACAGATGTTGGTTTTCAACCTACCTTTTGATGTGTTTCCTATTTCCTATGCTTATTTAAATTTTCAAAAAGAAAAGTGGTTCACCAAAAGTCGTAAGAGAGTGATAGTGTTGGTTTTATGACAGCTGGCCCCAAATTTCAAAGGTATTAAGAAAATGACTGAGGTTTCGCAAAAAAAAAAAAAAAAAAAAAAAAAAATCTACCACCACCACCACCACCACCTCTTTTTCCCAGGGAGAAAATGACTGGCAAGGCGGGGCTTCGATTCAGGCAGTCGGTTCAGATTTGTCTGCTAGGTGTTTAACACTTGCTAGCTGTGCGATTCTAAATACAAATTATGTGAAGTTTCTGGGCTTTGGTTTTATCATTTGTAAAATGGGGATAATAATGGTGTTTGTCTCCATTGGGCTTCTGTGAAGATTAAATGCGTGAAAACACACACCGGAGGTTATGGAGGGCATCTGTTGCATGGAGCACTGGGTGTGGTGCATAAAAAATGAATTCTGGTACACTGAAAAGAAATTTTAAAAATTAAAAAAAAAAAACCAACAAAAACACAAAACACTGGAGCCTGACCAGTAACCTAGTGTCTGTGACTGACTGTTGTGACTGTCACCACTCTTGCTCTCCCCTCCATGTGCACCTGGTCTGGTTCTCCTCAGCTGCCTTCCCTTTGCAGATCAGGCCCGCTACCCGAGTTCACTGAAAGGAGGCATTTTAGTCTCGTGGTTTATTCTGTTTTTTACTTATCACAGAAATGTTTTCCTTGAAAATTGACTAATTGAGTTAATGATCCCCAAACTAGGCCAACCTGGGTCTGGCCTTCCCTGCAATCAATTATCCCAATAGCAGTTGCTGCTTATAAACAGGCAACTTGGCTGGTGGGTCCCTTCCCTGCCCCCCAATTCTCTATCCATTTCTTTGTTCAATAATCTATTTTACTTGGTTCAGGTGGGAGTGGTGGGCTGCACCTCTCTGTTACAGCTCCTCTCTGTTAATCTGGAGGGTGGGGAGGGTAAAACACAAGATCTAAATTGCTGGGTCAGATGTGCAAGGTCCCGGACCCCAGCACAGTCCCCCTGGGAGCAGAGACAGACACAGGAAGCTGGTGCTGAGCGTGTCAATCACAAGGGGATTGACAACCTGGAGCCACAGGTCCCAGATGCTCCTGGCCTGTGTACCCTCTCCTCGGGACTACAGGGTGAGATCAGACAGGCCCCCAGAGCCCCAGGCCTCCCCCTGTGTTTTCGGTACAAAACCATGTTCGAGTTAAAGAGCCTGCCTTCTGAGTCATCAGCTGTGGTTTTGCGTTCCTACTCATCTGCTCTGTGACCTTTAGCAAATGATCTGAGCCTCAGTTTCTTTGTCTGTAAAATGGGACTACTAATACCTATCTCCCAGGTGTGCTGCCGAAATTAAATGAGATCACATACATAATACAGACTAGACCCATTTCATACCTCGATCCCACTTCATGATGCTTCACATTGAATGAAAGACTGTGAGGTAGGAAAGTGCAGTCATTTAATGAGACAGCTTTCTATCCATTTTCCATCCATTTTCTTCTTGGTCAAACATACCTGCCTGCATTAAACTGCCACTGATTGCTTGTTTTCCTTTACCTCATTGCTTTCTTTTTCCTATTTTCCAATATTAATGCCTTGACAATAGCAGTGCTCTCTTTCACCAGAGGATACTGATAAATAATTGTTTGCTAGATCAATCTGTGTGCATCTCTTTAAGCTATTATTAATACACACAAGCATTTCTGGCTTTCTCTAGCTTTATTGTGGGGCACCATGTCTCAAACTGTTCTGCTTAACGGTAAATCTATGGGATATTAATAATTCTCACTCATACAAAGACTATAAAAATATAGAAAACACTGTTAATCAGGTAAGTAGATTTTCTTTTCTTTAGGATTTTCCCAAGCCTTTGATATGTTAATGCATTAAAAAAAAATAGGATCGAATTTGGTGTTTCCCAAACATATTTACCTGTAGAGTCTTTTTTGCCATAGCGGAGCATTTGAAAGGACTAGGGGTTTATGGAACAGTGCTTCTCGAACTTCAGTGAGCATGTGAATCCACAGGGGGGCTTGTGAAAATGCATATTCGGACAGAGGAGGTCTGGGGAGGGGCCTGGATTCTGCTCTTGTGACAAGCTCCTAGTGGATGCTGATGGTACTGACTTTAGACCAAGACTCTAAGGGGCTATCACACTCATCTTGGAGAACATTCTCTTTACTAGGGACCTCAGTGGAAGAATGTGGTCTCAAATCAAACTATACTTTGGAGCAATAGAAAACACTGACCAACAATCAGAATATCAAATTCTAGGTGAAACAGGAGAGCTGGTCCCAGCTGGTTGTACTTGGAGGTGGCATTTCACTTGTTCAGGTCTCCGATCTCTTACCTATACAAGGCACCCACCTTCTAGTAGCTCCATAGAGTTGCTGGGAGAATGAAATTCCCTGTGCAAGAGCACGGTGTAAAATCACCATCACAGACCAGCACTGTCAGAAGGGGAAGATACCTTCATGTCTTAATCTAGGCCTTTGTGTTAGAGTCCCACTTGTGGTCGCCATGACCTCTCTGGTTCTTCACAAAATGTATGGATCAGCTACACTGAGCCCAGGCTCCCCTGCTTCCCCTGCCAGCCATTGCCTCGAGCAGGGTGACCAGCACAGCTCATCACAGGTGTCAACTGATCAACAGAGGATGCCTGGAGCCCTTCACTGAGAAAGACTCCCTCTGGGCTCTGCAGGAAATAGCTCCTTGATCAATGAACAATTTCCGCTATGCATGTTGAAGGAACAGTGCGTGTAACCCACTCATGTCCCCCCAAGACCAGCTTTCCACCTTGCTTATAAACACATAGCCTTTACAAATTGACGGTGTCTTCCCTTCTCATGCCCCGCCATGGCTAGTGGCTCTTTTCTCCAAGCCACAAAGCCAGCAGGTAGCCACGTGAAAAGCCAGAGTAGCCACAGACCCTGCCTTGTCCTCGCCACATTTGAGTCTGGTCTGGGGCTCAGGCCTATGTTCTGTAACCAAAGGGTCACTTTATTCTTGGTGTCCCCTAAGCTTCAGGTTTTTCTCCTGCAAATCAGGTGCCTGATTGCTCCCAAAGTGACTTTGTCTCTCTTCAGCTCACTTCAAACATGGGTAAAGTCATAGATGCCATGCCCAATACTATCAGTCCTCAGCTGTTTCTCCTGCAGCCCGTGTCTCTCTATATTCAAAACATTCACATTTCATTCAGTTGTGGGAGCCCTAACCTCCCATCTAAGGAAATGCTTCTTCATGTTCTTGGTCACTCAGACCAGGAGCCTCACTGTCGTCACTGACCATCCTTCTCCCTTGCTAACTCACCCCTGGTCAGGGCGCCTTCAAAGATACCAAGTTCTGAGAGGATGGAAGCCCATTAGGCTAATACATCTCAAAATCCCCCTTCCCAGAACCATAGAAGAGAACCTGGGATATCCTGACCTCCAACACTTCCCTCCTCCTCCATAAATGATTGGCTCAGCGGGGCCAGAGTCCCTTCCAAGGCGATTTCGAAGGAGAAAGAGAGAGAGGGCCATCTAA
Organism: Enhydra lutris kenyoni; assembly: GCF_002288905.1. Classification (NCBI taxonomy): domain Eukaryota; kingdom Metazoa; phylum Chordata; class Mammalia; order Carnivora; family Mustelidae; genus Enhydra; species Enhydra lutris. Next base: position 34,034,811 of record NW_019154100.1, on the reverse strand, counting down.
ACACAGAAGACTTTAGTGGTCTTGTTTTCGTCTCTGAAATATGGGAATGCAGAGGAAGCCTTTCTGTAGATATAAAAGGAGGATGAAGAACAATGAGGGGAAGAAGGAAAGAGGAGAGAGAAAGAGTACTGGCCCTAAGCTCCCCTGCCCTGGGTTCTGTCAGACATCACTGTACTCATACTAAAGTCCCCATTTTGCTTAAACCAATACCTCGGTATTTCTAATATAATTAAAAGTATTCTAAGTATTAAAAGAATTCCAACTACAGTGTCCTACCAGTTCCAATCAAGTAACATGTCTCAAATCTGAGGGTTTATTTCCATCTTAATCAGCTACCCATTCGGGCTATTGGGCTATCACCTCTCCACACTTAGATGTTTGCAATAATCGCTGAGCTGGGATTCATCTAGATCGTCGCTTTCATAAGATTGGTGTTTTTGTAAGATAAATATAAAGACAACAAACATAAGATACTAAGGTCACTCTTCTACTCAAAGAGAGTCCTAATTCCTCATTGTTAAACTCTGAACTCCTTTGTCCAATACTGAAGGCTCTCTAAGGTTTCCAAAAAATGATCAACATTCACTACTTGATGTACAAGTTTCAAGTAACAGGAAACCCAAGAAAAACTGGCTTAAACGTAGCAAATAATACAGCAGACGCTGCATATTGGCTCCTTCCATCCTTCTGATCCTCTTCTTGGACCTTCCAATATCAAAGAGGCTGAAAAGTCAAAGACCGCACTTCTCAACCCTCCACGTGCTGGGAAGGAAGTGCCCGGCCTTTCTGGAAGCCTCTCGTGCCTCAGTCCTTCCATCAGGACCTCACGACTCACCTTGGCCCAGCCTCCCCCCTCGCACATATCTACCTCGGGCATCATTTCGAAGGCCGCCTGGCCAAGGCCATAAATCTGTGCCCTTGTTTAGTGTGGCATGTCCTCTCTCTCTAATCCAATCTCCCCTCCGTGTGTTCTCGGTGCTTGCTCATTCGGCTTGACAGCTATTTAATAAACCTATTTGCTTTCCTTTGACATGAGGCAGAAGTGGTGGGTGTTGAAGAGCCGTGAGGCCCTCGTGGACAATGAAACCCTTTCCCACTCAACACTCTTCCAGCTCAGCACAGATAAATCGTGGAGAACTCGAAATTAACCCAAGCTATCTTCTTTTCTTAAGAAAAAAAAAAAAAAATCACCAGAGACCCAAGAAGCAGAGCAAGAGCAGTGAGTGAAAGGGATGGCAGGAGAAATCTCATTTCCTGGCTCCAGGGGCAGGGGTGAGCCCAGATCAGGGGCCTGTGAGCCTTCCCTCAGTCTAGCTTTTATCACTTCAAAGCAGAAGGTCTTAAAGGAATGCCCTTTATGACTGATTCTGTCTTCAAAAGCATGAAAGAAAAAGCATATTTTCTTAAGCCCACTCTCTGGAAGCCAAGCGATTTATTCAAGGTGTTTGAATCGCAAACGTCCGCAACAGGGATACAGTTTGGTGTGACGGCTGCAGGGCTGGAGCCACAATCAGCCAGCCAGACTGGGATTCTCACTCTGCTGCCTAGGAGATTTAGGACTTTGGCTCACTTATCACAGCTCCCTGAGCCTCAGTTTCCTTCCCCATAAAATGGGCGTACCGTTCACCCCACAGGGTCATCATTAGGATCAAATAAGAGAGCCGATGTGAACATTCTTGGTACGTGGTACTTGCTAAATGCATTGTAGCTAGTATTATTTATTGCTGGTTGTAATAATAAGCAGATCTGCTCCCCAGCCCATTTCCAAATACCTCTGTATCCCTGCTTTTTATTGGTATATTGTCTAGAATGTGTTTATTTGGTTTCCCCTTGCATGCATGGGAACCAGGAACAGTTTCCTCTACGTTATCAGCCTTGATCTCAGGATGCAATATCATTTCTTACATTCTGCTATCACTTTAAGCAAAGCTAGAAGATGTCCAGGCCAGGTCTGGGTTGTCTTTGCATGGGGGAGGTTGGACTATTGGGCTGAAAAGTGTGCAGTCCCTCCTGGGGCAGGTGAGTCCAGCTGGGTGGGCTAGAGTCAGGGATAGGGTCTCATGTCCACAGAAGTTACTCAACACAGCTGAGACTGGGAAGAGCCTATGGATTTGAGTCCAAGCTGGTCTTCATGGAGCAACAAAGATCCAAGTGTGGAAATTGAAATTTGGATGGCAATGCCCAGGAACAGGGATTATGCCAGCTACCAACAATGATAACTCCAACTCTATATTCAGAGACTAGAGAAATGATACTGGGTGGTACCATGGGCCACTGAGTCCACAGTTAGCTGAACTAGGTTCGGGGCTCCAGTTATCATTTGGACCCCATATGCTCCAATTCTAACAGGCAGGTTATCGTTGCTTTTGGATTCATGGACATCAATGTCAACTCCCTAGGTCAAGACCTTAGAATGTCCAACAATTTCTGAAAAGTTTATGCATATTCTCCTTTGCTCAGTGCATGGTTATATGAATAAATAGCCACAGGGAAGGACCGGGGAAATTACTACTGAGTATACATGCTGTAGACGTGCAAAATTGTTCCTCCTGGGGACTTGACCTATACTTCAGTCAGTGGGTTCCAGGCTGAGAACAGCCAGGAATCTTGAATTTTTCTAGGGCTGCTGTCCACAGGCCCCGATCATTCATCCTGCATTTCTTTTAATTGTACATATTAACAATGCTTCTTTTGGTTGCCCAGCTATCTCTGCCTGAGGAACAATGTATTCTGTCAACCATCTCTGTCTCTCTGTTGGTCCATCCTGCTTGGTCAAGTCTCTGCTCTGATCTTGCTGCTCATTGTAATAATTGTGCCACCTTGATTCTATTATTTTGGGATCCTATTATCCCCATTGCTTTCAAAAGCCCAGTTCTGTAGTAGCATCTTTTGCTGGAAGCCCTGATCTATGAAGACAACCACCACTGAGCTATTTAACAATTCTAGTGCACATTCACTGACCAGCACATTCTCTAGGCTGTCCTGCAAAACTGGTCAGCTGATGGAATTTCTGGCCTTATGAAATATCTGCTCTAGCACGCCCATTGCTCAGAGTCTTTTGATGCTTTCCTCCCTGTCTGTCATGGCAATTCTAACATTTCTACTTCATTTAGTGGTGGCCCTCATTTTTCTCAAGTGTCCAGTAGCTAGTACTGGTAGGTTCGCCTTGCAGTCAGTCTCCACCCCCTCACCTTGTTCCCACCTCCACTAAGAGAAAAGCATTGCTGTTTCTCTCGAGACAGATTATTTTAGTGAGTTTCACCGGTTCACATAAATGGAATCACAAAGAAGATAGTTTGCAGTGTCTGGCGTCCACAATGGTTTTTTAGATTCAATCACATTTTTGTATACCTCAGAATTATTGTTGTTAAGTAGTATTCTACTACATGACCACAAAAGGTACTGGGAACTGGGTGATAGGAATGTTTCCTATCTTATGTGGGGTGTTTGTTACATGATGTAGTAGAGACTATAGTGTGTCCCCCAGATGCCCTCTTTAGGACTGACATGACCCGGGGGCTGGGAACATCAGCTGGGATAAACTGCATCTGCATTTCTTACTGGGCACTGCCCTCAGGGGACTGCCTTGCCCAGTTCTCTCTCGCAGGAGGTTGCCCTAACTCCTGTTTATACATGAACCCATTGATAGACTTTTTTTTTTTCCCAATTTCTTGTTACTAAGAATGAAACTGTTATGAACATTATGGACACGTGCTTTCATTTTTCAGATAAATACTTAGAAAGGAAATGATAGGTCATGGGGTAGGAGAATTAACAATGAAAGAATAAGCACTAAGGAGTTGCCCAATGTGGCTATAATGTGATCTTCTCCCAGCAATATAAGAGAATCCCTTTGTTCCTTCTCCAGCTGACATACTTTTGGTATTGTCAGTCATTTTAATTATAGCCATTCGAGCAAGTGGCTGTGAAGTGGTAATACCTTCTAGTTTCTAATTTGTATTTTCCTAGTGAGTAGTGATATTGAGTATTCTGCATATGCTTATAGGCCATTTTTATATTTAGAAAGTGTCTGTTCAAGGCTTTAGCCTGTTTCTTATTGGGTTATCTTTTCATTACTGATTTGTAGGTGTGCTTTATCTATTCTAGATGTAAGTTGGATATATGCATTGTGAATATTTCTCTTGGTCCTTGGCTTTTTATTTTCTTGATAGTGTCTTTTGATGAGCAGAAATTTTTAATTTTGATGAAGTCCAATTTATTGATATGTTTCTATGGTTAGTGCTTTTTGTATCTTTTCTAAGAAATGACTTACCTGTCCCCAGGTATGAAGGCATGAAGATATTCTTTATTTTCTTTCAGGAGCTTTCTTGCATTATTTTAAAAGTAAAGTCATTTTTGATGCCACCTTGGGTGTTAAAGCTTAAGAGATCACTAGTGAATGTGAAGAGTAGAGGAAATGGGAAGGAGGTGGCAATGGAGTGGGAGCTGAGGCCAGCAGAAGCAAAGTGGATGCCCAACCCAGACAAAGTCTCCAGAGTGCTGGGGGCACCTCTGACTCTCTGGCTGTGAGCTTGGGGCCATCCCCCTCCATTAGAGCCAGGGAGACCAGCTCTGCCTTTTAAAAAGGCGACCTGCAAATGGAATTCACACAGTGCCATGACCCTCGGTGTGCAGTGTGGCAGGCTGCAGCCTGATTCGCATCCAAGTACACACAACACGTTCACAGCTGAGAGCTTGCTTTTCCTGCCCCATCACCCCCACCTCTTCCCCACAATTCCACAGCCTGCTCTCCCCGACGATGTTTCGCTATGTCAGGCTGCCTCTATGCCGGCACTAGGAAACTTTTTGTTCCCAGCCACACTCATTTGGTGTTTTCAAGGAGATCAGTTTCAATTCTCTGTGACTTTGGCTTCACCCCTTCTTACATTTGGGAATAGAAAACAGGAGGGGGCTGGTACTTACTGTACAGCTATGACCCCCCCAGCCCCTCGAGTCTTCACCTGGCTTTTTATCTAAAGCCTTTTCAAAGTAAGATGAGGGAAGCATATGTCCTTCCATTACAAGCCCTGCCCAAACCCTCTTCACACCGAATCTGCCCGACCTAGGCCATGGTTTGTGTCCCTAATACCTGAGCTGCAGCTGATTGGATCAAGTCAAGTCATATGACCCAGGGTCACGTGGCCCAGGCGCACCAAGGCTGGCCATGAAAAGTAAGATCCTCCTATGATCAGATTCTTTGTCTTGAGACTTTGAATGGGCACATGGCAAAACTATGCAAATATGCAGTCAGAGGTGAAGTATCACAGAGCAAGAAAAAGGTCAAGGGGTTTGAAGAGAGTCATGTGTAAGCCTGAATGAGAGAGTGGCTAAAGCCCTGAGCTGAGGAATCTGCTGGGAGAGAACACAGCATGAAGTAGTTGTTCAGACAGAGCCAGAGGCACGAGGAAGGGACACCAGCCCTAGACACGCATCTGTTCCAGATTCCACAAACAGATGCCTGCTCAGGAATCCATTCGCCTACCCTCCACCCCATAGCTGTGGCCTGTGAAGGTCTCTGTTTTCATCACTAAACAAGTGAGAAGAAGAGGGGAGGGTGAGTGAGTGAGAAAACGAATCCAAGTAAAGTAAGTGGTCGTGGTTCACTCTCTAGTAGGAATATTTCTCATGCAATGTTGTTTGGGGACATGTTAATGTTACCTCACTCCATTTCTGGTGACAGCCTCCCATTCCACTGGCCTGGGAAATTCAGTGAGGGGTTACAGGCTAGACCTGTGAGGAAGGTAAATGCATTTTTGATGAGCTGGAGAATCTGTGCCATCGAACAGCAGCTCCCGTATTACCGGTTGTGTGCGTGAGTTTTAAGCCCAATCTTTAAAGTGCTTTCTAGTAGAAGTGTGGTAGGGCAGTGGGAACTCAGAGGAACTGAAATGTGAGGCCTGAAAATGGCCATCCTGCTGGGATTATAGACAGTCTTCTAGCACGTTTGCCAAATTCTACAGTGTCAATCCTGGCAGTAAAGTGCTTTTTGTAAATACCACTTATTAAGGGAGTAACATTCTGATAAGGGCAGTGGTTGTTTTTGCTCTCAGAGCAACAACTGCCAAGGACGGGTATTTTCCAGATTGTGCTAGGGGCGCACATGCATGCTCTGGTTAGTCAGACTTCACACTCGGTTTTGTATATAAGAAGAGCACAAGGTTTACACACACACTCACACACACACACACACACACACACACACACTCAAACGCCCACCTCTGAAAATGGAGGAGATATCAGAGAGGCTCACTAACAATTGGTTCATAGGAATTAGATCTTCAGAAGGACGCTCACAGCTCACTGACCCTCGATGGACCAGTGGAAAAACTACAACAGCAATAAGCAAGGAGTATTTTATTACTTTCCTTTATGTTGCAGAGACTCAGGCCATTTTTCTGCCCTTGGTTCACGGCATTAACATGAGGAGAAAGGCCTCAAGCTGAAGGCAAAAGCAGATACGAAGACTCCAGTCTTATATCTGGGTGTGGGGAAAGCATCCTACACCAAAGAAAGTTCAAGCTGGAGGAAATTTGAGCAACCTAGCCTAAGCCCCTTGCTTAGCAGGCGAGGAAGATACAGCACAGAGATCTTTATGCAAAACAGGTTATTGGTTCTAAGTTTACGGGGCAGAGATCATGGATAATGGCATTCTATCTACAACATCAAACAGATTAGGTCAAATACCGTGATAAAAATCACAAACATAGGTGAGATCATGAGGAGTCCTCGATAAGGACTGAATGCTGGCCAGTGGCTCCCAGCCGAACACAATTAACATGTTTGTTTATTATGCTTTTGTTGGAAAGTCTCTGTCCCAAACTAGTTTTTGTGGGTTCAAAGTGTACTACACCACCAGCAGCATCTGTACCATAGGAAGCATCTTAGAAAGGCAGAATCTTGGATCCCAGCCTAGCACCTGTCTCACAGACTGAGCTGCAAGAGGCCCCTGGATGGCACATGCATACAGGACGGGGCAAGAACTGGCTCCTATGTGTCGCCAGTGCAGCTCCTTTTCAAGAACAGGAAGCGTGAGTCCTACCAGCTACAGTTCGGCAGCGAAGGAGACTGCCATGCTGATTTCAAGTGTTGGTATGTATTAGTTTTGTAGGGCTGCTGTAACAAATGACTATACATTGAATGGCTTAAACCAACAGGAATTTCTCCTCTCATAGTTCTGGAGATCAAAGCCCAGAATCAAGGGGCCAGGAAGCCTGGGCTCCCTGTAAAGACTCTCTCTCTAGAGTCTTTCTAGCCTCTCCCAGCTCCTGGAGGCTCTGCAGTCCCTTGTGTCTGTGTCCCTCCAATCTCTGTCTCTGCCTTCACAAGGCCTACCCCTCTGTGTCCCAATTCTCCCTCTGCCTTGCTCTAATGTGGACACTTGTCATTGGATTTAGGACCCACCTGGATAATCTAGGATGATCTTATCTCAAGATCCTTAATTACATCTGGAAAGACCTCTTTTCCAGCTAAAGTGGCATTCATAGGTTTTGGGTGGACAAACATTTTGGAGGGCTACCATTCAACACACTACTGCATTTTGGGGAGTCAGTGAGAGGGATGATCTCTAGGACTTGAAGGTCTACTACAGGGTGAGAGGGAGGGCTGGGTACCACATTTTTGGAGATGACCTTCCACTGTCAGGGTCCCAGTTTGGGTTAAATCATTCAGCAAGGGTCCTCATGGGCTTTGATTATGAGAGAGAAGCAGAAAGAGAGGAGAGAGAAAGACAGTCTTCCGTAGCCTCCCTGGGTCCTCACTGGAGGAAGAGCAGGGAGGACACTAAATTAATTCAGGTTATCCTGAGAGCACTGTACTCTGGGAATGAGATTTGAACATTACTTGCATTAGAAGTCAGTCTAAAATATATCTCTTTTCTGTCAGCAAAACATTCCCCTCTTGCCCTCTCTATCTAGGGCCTTCCTCTTCCTTCCAGGCTCTGCCTCCAACTGCGCAGCCACTTCCCTGGACCCGCAGGCAGCCCTCCTCCCCTCCCTCCCCATCTGGGCCTCAGGCTGTAGGAGTCCGGACTCTGTGCTAATTAAGAGCATTATTACTTTGCCAAGAAAGAACAGGGATGCAGGAAAAGGCCTCAGTTATGTGTCCTGGACACCAGGGAGCCTGACTGCAGGTGGCTGAACTCTGACATCGGCCTAACAGAACTCGGAGCTAGGGAGCTGCCCCCAGTGCTGTGGAGAGAGCCCATCTCCGTTCTCCATTCCAAACCCCTGAATCCCCCAAACCACAAACCACGGTCAAGGGAGGGCAACGTTGGGGTATTTTTCCCTGATGGCTTTTAATTTTTAAAAATTTTTTAAATTTAAAAGTGTTGAGCAGATACAGAACATAAAAGATACCATTGTAGCCGTTTTCTTAGGCGCCCATTTCCGCAGCATGAGTACGTTCAGAGAGCTGTGTAGCCATCGCCACCAACCGCATGAAACTAAAGCTCTATGTCCACCAGCAGGTCCGACCCCCTCCCTCCAGCCAGGACCACTGCCTACTTTCTGTCTCTATGCATCTGACCACTCTAGGGACCTCGAGGTAAGGGAAATCATGCAGTGTTTGTCTTTTTTCTGTCCAGCTGATCTCACCGAGCATAATGTCCTCAGGATCCATTCATGTTGTAACATCTGTCAGAATCTCCTTCTTCAAAAGCCCAGTATTATTCCGTTGTGCGCAAATAGCATATTTTATTTATCCATTCATCTATTGATGTACATTCAGGCTGCTCAGGACACAGATTTTTTTTTTAAGTTAATATTTGCTTTAAAAATTCTGAAATAACTTCAGCAAGAAGAAGGAAAAAACCGAATGGCCTAAAACTGAGTCATGAACAAAATTAAGGCCATCTTTGATCAGTCACTGAAAGCAACTCGGCAAATTTGGTAAATGAAAGAAGAAATCACCTTTCTTTTTTTTAATACATGCAAAAAGCCCCCAACTTTTCCAGAATGAGAGAAAGTAGGGGAGCTCCAGGAACCTACTAGTAATGCTAACAGTTGGCTGTGTTATCCGTTTGCTCCAAAGAGCTAATTAATTCTCAGCATCTAAGGGCAATAAAACTACAATTGCCATTCAAATGAGAGTGAACGATTTGGAAGGAACTTTGAGAATTAGGAGTCATGCCACAAGGTTTTGGTAACAGGTTTGCAGATGTGAGAGGGGCAGGGTTTTTTCAGAATTTCGGAGTTTCTGAGATTTCAGGGAAGTGGAGTCCTGATACCTGGTTGTCCCTGGGCACATACTTTGAACCCTGATTTGGGTATCATACTGGTCCTACAGGGAAAGCATACTGATCCTACTATTGCTCTCTCTGAAAATTGTTTAAAAAATATCCTAATGGAGGCATGTTTACTTTATTATTTGTCTTGCTTTTATTAAGACAACCAGTGTTTTGTGAAATTCTTGGGTTACCGAATTTCTAGTTGATTAGGTGATGGGTAAGGGGATGAGTAAAAGAGATGTCTTTCATTTCAAGAAAAATAAAATTACATGTTGTATTTATTTTTCCTGGATGATTTCTATTTTTTCAATTTTACCAGGAAAAAATATGTGAAAAGGAAGACTCATAAATGCTGGGATGTGCAGTAACTCAAGTAATGAGGATTCCCCAGGGGACAATTTGCTACATTCCATCTTGGTGAGAGAAAGAACCCTGGGGTAATGTTGCACCATAAGCAAGGGAGGTGTGACATTCACGTGGTCAGTGTTAGTGGTCAAGAGAGGGTACTGAGTCACAGACTGCTGGGCCCTGGGAATACTAAAACCAGCTCCTTAGTGTCCCCATGAGGTGCACTGCCTAGACTAGAGCACAAAGCTGGGAAATATGGCCCCTCTTGCGAGTCTATCCTGCTGCGTTAAATGCACAACCAGACAAAACCACGCAGCATACTCTCCAGGATCCAGCATCTTCCAAGATTTAGAATCCCCGAGCTCAGTGTTAGCTTCATTCTTCTACTTCCTCACCTATAAAATAGCCTACCACCCACCCTGTCCTGGCCTAGTTATTATTCCAAATAAATCCAGGCTTGCCAAGGTCTTGGCACTGTCCACACACACCAAAGTTCCTCATAGTAATTCTTCCAGCATTGAATTGAAAAGAAAAACCATTTATGTTATGAAGTGATTCTTCAGGCACTTTTAGAGGCAGAGTCTGTCCCTAGAGCTCAAAGGGTAGAGAGTCACATGGAGATGTCTCTAAGCAACATTGTAACCATTGGGCTGGACCCAACTGTCCCTTTAGAAGAGAGGGGCCAGGGAGCAGGCAGCATCCAGTGGCCAACAGTGCTAATACCATGAGCCATGGCTGTTGTTACCCACTTTGCTCCTTCGCGGTGAAGCCCCAAACGCAAGTTCCCATGTAGAATTTCACCTACAAGGTGAGTAGTTGGTGGTCTTCACTGGTGGTTGCCTTGAGTTATCAAGTTCCAAAATAAAGGAAGCTGGGCAGTAAGATCAATGTTAGGCTTGGAAGTCTCCTCTACAGACCATTAATTGGATCCTTCCACCAAGGGGAACTAGAAAGGCATTTCTGTCTATGTCTGTCTCCCCAAGGCTCAAGTTTCTGAGGACAAATAGAAACCAGAAATGAGAGTGTGCAAGCTTTAGCCATAGAGGAAGGAGACAGCTACCTTAATGCCATAATGCCTACAAAGTGGTCCCACAGACCATAAACACCTTCTCTCTGTGACTGGTTGGGAGCCTGAAATGAAGTCCTGTCATTTGTACTTTGCTTATGCATTTCTCTATAGTAAAGGACCCATCTATTCTTACATCATTGCTGTCACTGGAAACAATGACCATTCTGGCTAACACTTATTAGCCATTTCTACATGCCCGTCACTGTACTGTGGGTGGTACAGACATCATCTCACCAAAGAACATGAGACTAGACCCAAGCCACCTGCTCTGCACCATGGTATCTGAGACATGATGGCGAGATCATGATGTGAGTTAACAGTGGGACGAAAACATAACAGTGTGTTTAAAAGCATTGCTAATGGTCTGGGTGTTATCACATGGAAAACTTGAATCAAGAAAGGAGCAATCTTTCGATGGCATACCATAAAATAGCCTATTCCAGATCAGCCAACCTTACGTTATTGCCACCTTCTGCTAACCTCACCCACCCACCCACCGGCCAACACACACATTGTCGTATTCTTACCAAACCTCACACTTACTCCAAAATTGACCCTACAAGACTACAAATCAGTCTGGGTCTTCTCTTTGTGGGAATGATCAAAACAAAACCAACAGTTGAAAAAACTAAAGCAGCATGAAATGGGGGAAAGGGATAACTCACTGAAAGAATACTCTGTGTCCTTATAAGTTGTGTGACACTGGCCATTGGCTTCACTCCCTGCATCTCAGCCCTGCTTTGGGAGAGGATAAGAACAATTCTACAAGACAACATAACGGGTAAGTAAGACAACATAATTCTACGAGACAACATAACTCTACAAATAACTCAAAACACTGCATTTCAAAAATGGATTGTACTTCAGTTCTCTGTAAGGTCTAGAATATGTATTTCCTGGTCCAAACAGGAAATGAAGGTAATGCATTTTCTAAACACCATTTGAAACTCTCATTTAACTTTGTATGAATGCTGCAAATCATTCGTACACTCTATCACCCATCTCTCACTCTTAAAAAGTGTCCAAAGAGAAGGTAGGTTTTCTCAGTGCTGGGAACACGAACCAGTCTTTTGCTTCCCAGCCAAGCATCGGCCAGTCTCTCTGTGCTTTCTTCTGGCCTTGTCCAAACACTTGGCAAGGAGACTCTGTCAAGGGGTTGGCCTGGGGGTGATTCTAGAAACATATTTCCTGAAACCTGACTAGTCTGAGACACTAGGCTTCACACTAGGCTTTTCTGGGGCCGCCCCGCCACCCCTATCGCCACAGCCTTCCTGCCTGGCAGCTGCAGGCAGAACATTCCCCATAGTTAAGGCCCAGTGAAACTCCGCTCTTTCACCAGGAGGCTCTGGGCCTACCCTGTTTGATTGCTTTGGAGCCGGCCACAAAGGGTCTGCTTGGCTGGCCTGGGAGGGATTTTTACAATTGAAAAGGAAAAAAAAAAAAACAACTCAGTTGTCAAAGACAAGCCTATGGAGTCCTGAGGGATTCCCAAGGGTAGTTAATTGGAAAAAACCATTTGCCCCCTTTAACGTCCCTCCACCCACTGCCGTCCCCAGTCTTATCCGGGAGCAGTCACCCTATCTGTAAATGGCGACCATGGAAAATGTACCCTGGCGACTTGGTGTGAAAGATAGGCAAGGCTCCTAAAAAATCTTCTCGGAGGCTTATCACCTTCTTCTGGCTCCACAGCGGGCTCGGGCTCTGGGGCTGGAGGAAACTGCCTGTCTGTGAGCCTAGACAGGGTCTCATCAACAACTGATAAGGCCCTCTGTGAACAAGCAGGCGCTGTGGGGCTTTACTCGCCTCTCAAATGCCAGAGACATTTGTAGGAGAAAATACAGGGTCCAGTGACCTCCGGGAAGGAGGCCAGGGAGGCCCGCAGCGTCAGCGGTGAAGCCGGGTGGCCCTTCCCCAGCCTGGGAAAGGAGAACTCCTAGGGGTCACTTCACAGGTACACGGACAAATAGCTGATGGGCAGCGGGGACATCCATGCACTGGCAATGCTACGATGCTAGATGAATCGATCCCAAATACCTCCAGTCTATTCAGATCCTAAACAACCCCAAAACCTCTTGTAGTGCTAAATTCTGTAACCCCGTATCAAGCAATGGATATTAAAATGAGGACCCCCTCACACTGTAAGATCTTGAGGTTCCCTCCACTTTGAACCATTTAGTTCAGCAAAACGCACAACATTAGGAAGGGGAAAAAATCAGATTTTAGATCCAACTCTGCCATCTATCCACACAGTGTCAGATAAATCAGTTTCCCCACGAAGACGCAAATATAGCTCAGACTAGCTCTCATCAATTGAAAGAGATTTATAAAGAAACGGTAGAACGCTCTATAAATAAAGTATTATTATTTAAGAATGTATTACTTGAACTATCTCCAGCCGTGAGTGCACTTATAGCTTCTCATCCTTTGCAAATTGCTAACTCATGTCTGGCACGCTGAAGGCGGTAGGGCAAATGCATTGATGAGGAAATCACGGAGGAAGGTAAGGAGGAGAACACACAGCCTGTTTAAAAAGCTGTAACAGCAGGCATGTGGGGTAGTAAAGGAGCACACTTTCAGGGATGGGAAAATCTGGCAGAAAGCTTATGAAGTCTTGTAGAGAAAGGATCCTCTGAACCCAGAGATTTGGATGACAGAATGGCTTTGACCAGGCAGACGGAGAAGGAGAGAGCAACAGTGTGAGCCAACACCGCAGGACAGACCAGGGAAGGAAGTAGTCCGGAGGGGTGATGCAGATCACTGGGAGCGTGGGGCCCAGATGAAGGGACCTTGAACGCCAGGCTGAGGCGCTCAGATCGCATCACATAGGTGTGGAGAGCGGCTGAAGATGTGTGAGGCAGAGAGCCCGGCGGAGGCAGCCCCCTGTAGCACAAAGCACACAAGAGACTGGAGGCTGGAAGAACCCCTGGGAGCTGGAAATGGAGAATGGGAGTGCGGTTGGAAAGGAAGTGACTGCTCAGAGGAGGAGTTTGCTGTGTGTCCAGTCTCTGATAATTCAAATATGCGCCCTTCTCCTTCCTTTCTGATAAATGGCAGGCCGGGGTGGGGGAGGTTGTCTCTCTACTCAACTGACATTTTTTTGCCTGTGTACTTCCCTAGCCACAGTGTTAGGTCACTCAGCTATTCCAGGTGCAACTGATTTCCTGTCTTCTGATTCTCCACCAAAGCTGCACACTGGACAGAGCAGGGGAAAATAGGTCAAAGACCATAAAAGGAAAAGAAGAATAAAACAACTTGTTATCAAACAAAGGGAAGCAATTTGCTCACTGTGCAAAATTTAGAAAACAAAACAAAGCCAAGTAGAAAAATGAAAATCACAGGTATCTACCAAAGTAGATATCCTTCCAGTATTTTCTGTGTGTTTATATGCACGTGTATGTCGTGTAATATATGTCTCTATGTATATAGTATTTCTGTGTGTATATTAAAGTAGGACAGGCACTGTTAAAGTACTATTTATGTCCTATTTAGTTCTAATACTAGTACTAATATGATTATACTGCCTAGTGCATGGCACATACTGAGACTTAATAAATATTTATTAAAGTACTAAATAACCATAAATGACTGATAACATTGATTCATAAACTGATTTTTCATTTATTACATTCTATATTGTAGACAAGTTCCTATGTATTAAAACAATCTTGTAAATGATTACATGATATTACCAATATGTGTTATCATGCTTCACCAAACCTCATGTGATTGGCCCTTCTTTTAAACAGAGCCGTGATGAACATTCTTGTAGTTAAAGAGGTACGTTCATGATAATTCCTTAGAAAACAAATACCAGAAGGAGGAGTGCTGGATCAGAAGGGGTACACATTTTTAAGAATTTTGATATATACCACTGGCTTTTGATACACCCTACTGACATATACCCTTCAACACCTTACAGTTCATGCCTCTGTCTGCGGAAGATGCTGACTCATTTTCCTAATAGGACAGTCTGACAGTGGATGTTATCTTTCCCTTTATCTTTGCCCACTTGATGGGGGAAAAGTTATACCATTATAATTTTCATGCCCTTGATTTCTTAATGACTATGAACTTATCTTTTTTTTTTTTTTTTGCTTTTAGTTATACTTTGTGGGGAGGCGATTTCTTGACATATCTTTTAATTGTTCTCTTATTTCTTTTTTAAAAATAATACATGTTAGTAATATTAACCATTTGTCAAAAATATTACAAATGCAATTTGCAGTTTGTCACTTTGTGGGTTTTTGTTTTGTTTTGTTTTGTTTGCTTATGTGTTTTAAAATTTTTATACAGCGAAATCCATTGACCTTCCCTTTATGATCTCTGCCTATGGCATTCATGCTTTAAAGGCCTTACCTACCTCAAGATTAAATATACTTGTATGCATGGTATTTATCTATATTTTTCTGGTGTTTTACATCTCAAAGTCATCTGAAAATTATTTTTGTTAGAGGTTTTTTTTTTTAAGCTCCAGTTTAATTTTTTCCAACTGGTTAGCCATTTGCCCCAATGTCATTTACTGAATATTTTGTATCTAGTGATTTGAAATGCCATCTTTATCAAATCTCAGTAATTCATTCTGGTGTTTGGCATGTCTGTCTCTTTAGGTGCCACTATTATATTGCTATGCTTCTTGTAACTTTACAATGTGTCTTAACATCTGGTAAGGCCAAGTCCTCTTTCATTATTTTTCCTTTTCTAAATTTTCTTTGTTATTCTCCCTTGTTTTTATTCCTCCAAATGAATTTTAAATAATTTCACTGTGTTCTAAAAAGTAATGCATTGGACTTTTTATTGGAATTATATCACATTTATAAATTAAATAATCAATAGCTCTGCAATACTGAGTTTCCATGTAAGAACATGGCTTATATTTCCACTTATCCAAATTTGCTTTTATGTTCCTGAGTAATGTTACGAAGTTTATTACACATAAGTACCACCCAGTTCTCATTGACGTTATTCCTGAGTGTTTTAGATTTTGGGGTTGCCAAATGGGATTTTTCCTACCTATTTTCTAACTCATTATCACTGTTAAATCAGAAAATTATTATCTTGTTTCTCTGTTACCTACTCAATTATGATATTAATTCAAATAACTTCGCAATAGATTCCTCCAGATTTCCTGAATGTGGTGGTTTATACTGTGTCAAGTTGATGAAGTGGGAACTATGTTTTCCAGAATCCTCTTCCCTGTAGGTTCTGGGTGAGAGTTAACCAAAAGAGGCATGCAGACAGTATTTGGAATCTAAGCGAAGCAGCAGCCATTATTCTCTGAAGGTTTTCATGGTGAGGTGTGGTGCCAGGTGACGCAGGGTCACCACAAGCGCCCCCCACCCCCTACGATCCTACAGACACTTAGCAGGAGATGCTGAGAGCTGCTTGCTAACGTGGAGACATGGCTTCCCACAAGCCTCCTTGTGTTCTGGAGGCTGGAAATGCTCAGTCTCTGAGACTGACGGGCTGGTTGGTGACTCTCTCTTTGATCCTTCAATGTCCCTCTTAAATTTTCATTTCCCCAATTCTTTCCACAATTGCGTAAGGTCTAATGACTGTCACAAATCTCTTCAATAACTCAGTGGGTTTGCTTTCCCGATGGAGCCCTGACTGATTCACTGCAAAAATCATCTTGGAATATTAGTGTGAACGGGGATCTACGGTAGGACCGCCAGCCCCACTACAGGAAAGCCAGCGACACGTGAATTTCGGAAAGAAGCTCGTTTCTCTCAGCCTCGCTCCATGCTTGAGCCATGCTCTGTGGGCTCTTCATACAACAAAATGGCCCATCAATGTACTTCACAAAACAAAGAAAGGTTTCCCCCTGACAAATTATTCTCCCAATTTTGAAATTCCCCTTTCTTTCCAATCACACACAGGCACCTATACGTTTTCTTGATACTTAATCGATGCGGCGAGGGAAGGTACTGTAAGCACAATAGTACCTTGGGTTTAGTTTGGAAATAAACTTTCAAGAAACTCATTTGGCCAACTTCGTACTTTTGTCAGTGAGCGGAATAAGGGCAGTGCTGGTGGTAAGAACTGGAGAGTCCTAATTTTCACATCAACACCTATTTTTAAAGGGGGAGGACAGAGGAGACTTGGACAAGCCTCAACTCTACTTCTGCCCTGGGAAAGCCAGGGGAGGAGCTGAGTGAATAATTTTTTTGTTTTTCTGAACTAGTCTGGTCACCTAAGAAAAAGTTGACAGTCCCCTATTAGGGCCCCTTTATGTCATCACCCAATCACTCCTGCCTCCCTAAGAAAAACTTAAGCAGGAGTCCAATCTACTATACAGACATGACCTCACAGGGTCTCAGATATAGGGCCTCATTTCATGTTACATGATTTTTTCCCCCGTTTTTGTCTTGCTGCACGAGAAATCTGCTTTTAGAATGCATAGAGAGGCCTGTCTGCTACTTCTTATTAGTGTAACTTCTGAGAGACCTGAGAAAACATGATTACAGCCATTGTTCAAACAAAGACAAACATCAGATATAAAAACAGTAAATGCAATGGTTGAGACCATGTTCGCTGCTTTAAAAAATGTCAAAAGGTGGGGTGGGGGGGAGAGAATTAATGGCTAAGATGGTTGCTAAAATAGTTTAAATGAAAAATGAATCAATACATATAGTCTATGGCTTCCTAATTTTCTAATTTAGCATTTCCTTGCCTTTGGTTCTGTAGCTGATGGACTTTCCCCAACTGTGTTTTCTCACTTCTGAAGGGATGGTGGGGGTCAATTGTGTAAATCAGGATTATTGTAGATGGTAAATCAGAAGTCGATGCATTTTTCTGACATTTTGCAGTAATCTTTCTTGGGAGGAAAAGACACATTTTTCTACAACTTGTTTATCCATTTTTATTTTGAAAATAAATACTTTGACATTAAAGAATTGCAAAAAAATTCCTGTGGGAAGAACCACAGGCTGAAAATAGATTGTGCTGGACTTGAAATTAAGTAATGCACTGTGAAAGATAGTGTAATAGGATACATAAGGGTTTGCTAATTGGACTGGAAATTCATGAGGGAGAGGCGCTGATAACTCTGAAGTGATTTGGGAGAGAGAAACATGTCAGCTTTAGAATAAAAAGAAAATATGAGTCAGCGTAAAATGATTTTGCAGATCATCTGTTGTGAATATACTTAGAATGCTACTTTTGGAAACAGAGCTATTATTTTACTTTAATAAATATTTATAAATTGTTTTAAAAATCCTTTGTCAACTGTCTGGAGTGAGAGTACACTATGGGTATTTAGTTTGGGCACATTTATGTATAAGAAAGTGTAGGAGGAGGTATATATGATAAGAAAAAACAGCAATGTGTCTTCATTCAAAATAAATGCCCTAGATTCTGGCTGGCTTTTAATATAAATTCTAACCCTTAAAATTCACGAGTAATGAAGTTCTAGTTCAAAAGGGTGTTAGCGAATAGCTCTGGGTTTAGTATCATCTAGCTCCTCAAAAAATTAAACAGGAGTTTTATTTAAATTAAAATTTAAATCAAGATTTAAATTCAAATTAAATTTGTATTTAAATGTTTTTAATTTAAATTTTAAAAGATCTGAACTATGGAACGAGACTGCATTTTATACCACCGTGATTCAGAGACTGTCTCTATACCACCCAGAAAATGGGGCATAAGTCTTTCCTTTAATCACTGAACAGAGCTGGACTACTGTTTCCATCTGCCTAAAACCTCTCTGCTCTGTGTGACATCTTCCTACATTCAAAGAACAAATGCTAGATGACAGTTGGCTAGAAAGTATAGGTAAGAAACTTTCATTTCATTGTCCATTGTCCATGAGATAGGTAACTACCATAGGATAACATTATAGATATGCACAGACATAGGAAGAAAGTTGATAGCCATGGGAATTATGCTGGTTCATGCATTTCATCAATGGAGTACCAGACAGGTGGACATCAGACACAGGGAGAGTTATCAACTTAACTGAAGAGAGACACATTAGTTGAAAGCCTGGGAGTTAGATTGGAAACTGTGTACATCAATTACCCTGCAAGTGTAGATCTGAAATTAGACCATTTCATGAGTAGGGTAAAAGCAGGGCCAAGGGCAATTCACACACCTGATGTCTAGAAGAATTTCACTGTACTTATGATTGGATCATGAAACAAATGTCCATTGAATCTCTATTGTATGCAAGGCCTTGTTTTAGGCAATAACTGCATAAAGGGAAGAAAACTAACATTTTTTTAAAGTACTGCAAAACAAAGTAAAAAGAACAATGTAATGAAGACTCAGAAGAAAAGCATAAACCTATGAAATATTTACTACAAGACTCAAATTTCAGAAAACTAATTGATATATTCAGAGGAATGCAAGGGGAAATAACCACAATAAATAGGAGCAAAAAACTTAAAATCAAGGCAATAAGATAAGACTAAAAAAGTAACAAAATAAGAAGGTATTATAGAATATAGAGAAAAAGGAAAAAAACAATGAAAACCATTGAAAGTCACTTGATATATAGAATAGGGAATGGCAAATCACCATTTGGATAATAGTATTTATAAGAAAGATGTCCAAACTATTAGAAAACTAGAAATACTACATAAAGCAATAACAAAATATATTATCTAATATAACTTTTATGAGATGAAGAAAACCAGATTAAATGTACCTGCTAAGTTCCAGGGAAAAATTATTGAAAATTTGCCTACATTTCTTGGCAGAAGCTTTGAATCACAAAAATAAATTACAAAATTTCTATTAGCAGGCAGGAAAATCAGTTTCCTATAATAGAATACAAACCAGGGTAGCTTCAAACATCTCTCTATATAAATTCTAGATAACAATGAAGCTGCATGTATTGACTTTTAAAGGAAAATATGTTATAACCTCAGAATTATATACCTAGCTTATTTGGCTTTCACATATGACCAACAGAGAGAAATTTTCAGGGAGGCAAAAGTTCAAAAAATTATATGACACATATTATTTTTCTTGAAAATAATTGGTTTAAGACATAGTAGACCATTTAAGAATTGCAACAAATTTAACTGATTAAGTTTTGAGATGTGATGGTGTAACAATTAAAATAGAGATGCCAACTAGAGGAGAGGAAATAAAGACGAGCTGAAATAAATGAAATTGAAAAAAGAAAAAAAAAAGAAAATATCAATAAAACCAAAAGCTGATCCTCTGAAACACTAATTATATTAGCAAACCTACAGACAGATAAGGAAAAAATAGAGAACACACTAGTTACCAACATTAGAAATAAAAGAGGGGATATCAATCATAGACATCAAAAAGACAATAGGGTAATAGTATAACAAGCCTATGAATAAAAATTCAACAACTTAGATGAAATGGACCAACTCCTTAAAAGCCACTAACTACCAAAACTCACCCAACAAGAAAATAATCTAACTAGTCTTTTATCTCTTAAAGAAAGTAAAAATTTAGTTTAAGCCCTCCTCAAGAAGGAAGCTTCAGGCCCACATCATTTCACTGTAAAATCTAGCCAACAGTTAAAGAAATAAAAGCAGAAATTTTATAATAGGTCTTCCAGAAGACAGGGAGAAAACACTTCTTAAGTCCCTTCCCAAGCATTAAGCTGGTACCAAACCAGACAAAAACAGTACAAGAAAAAAACCAAAAAACACAGCTAAGAACATCCCTTATGGAGACAGACATAAAAATTCTAAAGAAAATTTTATCAAATCAATTCCAGCCATCTGTAAAAGACTTACGTATCACAAGAAGTGGGTTCTATTGCAGAAACACAAGGTTGGTTCAACACTCAAAGATCAACCAATGTAATCTATCACATTAAGTGACTAAAGAATAAAAGCTACATGATTATATATTAACTTCCACAGAAAAAACATTTAACAAAATTCAACAGAACAAAGATCCTAGGACTAGTACCTGAGCTTATTAGCAAGATTACAGGGTATAAGGTCAACATACAAAAATCAACTGTGTTTCTTTATATCAGCAATCAACAATCGGAAACTGAAAAAAATTTTTAAATACCATTTAAATAGCTCAAAAACAAAATACTTAGGTATAAAACTAACAAAGCCTGTATATAATCCACACCTTGAGAACAAAATTCTAATGAAATACGAAGGAAGACCTGAATGAATGAAGATATCTACTGTGTTCATGAATTGGAATGTTCAACAGAGTTAGGGTGTAAGTCCTCCCTAAATTGATCTACAGGTTTAACTCAACAGCACTCAAAACCTTAGCAGAATTTTTGAAAATTTAGCAGGCTCAGACTGACTCTCAAATTTACATGGAAAGGTAAATATACAAGAATAGCCAAAACAATTTTGAAAAGAAAGAATAACGTTAGAGGACTCACACAGGAATTGATCCACACATAGATAGTCAATTTATTTATTTATTTATTTATTTTTTAAGATTTTATTTATTTATTTAACAGGCAGAGATCACAAGTAGGCAGAGAGGCAGGCAGATAGAGAGAGGCAAAAGCAGGCTCCCTGCTGAGCAAAGAGCCGGATGCAGGGCTCGAGCCCAGGACCCTGGAATCATGACCTGAGCCAAAGGCAGAGGCTTTAACCCACTGAGCCACCCAGGTGCCCCTAGTCAATTTATTTTTGATAACTAATAGTCTTTCCAGCAAATGTGGTTGGAACAACTGAATATCTATATGCAAAAAATGAACCTCAAATTTTACCTCACACCTTGCACAAACATTAATTCAGTCAATCATAATTAATCATTATTAGGTCTAATTGCAAAACATAAAACCATAAAACTTTTAGAAGAAAAGACAGGAAAAAAATCCTTGTGACTTGAGTTAATCAAAGAGTCCTTGGGTATAACACCAACATGATACAGGCATTTTTTAAAAAGATTTTATTTATTTATTTGTCAGAGAGAAGCGGAGAGAGCGCAAGCAAGCAAGTGGCAGGCAGAGGGAGAAGCAGGATCCCTGCTGAGCAAGGAGCCCAAAGCAGGACTCGATCCCCAGACACTGGGATCCTAATCTGAGCCAAGGTCAGATGCTTAACCAACTGAGCCACCCAAGTGTCTGATATAGAAAAAATTGATTAGTTGGACTTCATTAAAAGTAAAAAGCTTCTCCTCTGAAAAAAAAAAAAAACACTCTTAATAGTATTAACATATTTCCAAATTATATTTCTGACAAGAGAATGTAACCAGAATATATAAAGAACTCTCGAAACTACACAATAAGAAAATAATTCAATTTTTAAAAAATGATCAGAGTTGAAGACATTTCACCAAAGAAGGCACACAGATGGCAAATAAACACATATTAAAATGCTTAATTAGGGGCGCCTGGGTGGCTCAGTGGGTTAAAGCCTCTGCCTTCGGCTCAGGTCATGATCCCAGGGTCCTGGGCTCGAGCCCCGCATCAGGCTCTCTGCTCGGCAGGGAGCCTGCTTCCCTTCCTCTCTCTCTCTGCCTGCCTCTCTGCCTACTTGTGATCTCTGTCTGTCAAATAAATAAATAAAATCTTTTAAAAATGCTTAATTAACATCATTATCCATTAGTAAAATGAAAATTAAGGCCACAATAGATACTTATACACACTTCCCAGAATGGCTAAATTAAAATAAAACCAAAACCAGACAATAACAAATTCCGACAGGGATGTGAAGTAACTGAGACTCAGTCATTGCTGGTGGGAATGAGAAACAGTACAGCCTCTTTGGAAGACAGATTAGCAGCTTTTCAAATAGAGTTAAAAATACAGTAACTATGAGTCAGTAATTGCATCTTAATTATCCAAGAGAAACGAAAACTCTGTTCACACAAAAACCCAATTATAAACATTGATTACAGCTTTATTCATAATAGATAAAACTGGAAACAATCCAAATGTCCTCAAGGAATAAATGAACAAACAAACGGGTACACCCATAAATTTGAACCCTACTCCTCAATGAAAAAGAATGAGGTATGGATGCATGCAACGACTTGGAAAAATCTCAAAGGGATGACACTGAGTTAAAGAAACCAGTCTCCAAAGGTTACATACTGAATGATTCCATTTATATAACAGCTGGAAAAGGCAAAACTATAGGAATGGAGAAAAGTCAGTGGTTGCCAGGTATTAGGTGTATAGATAGGGCAAAGGGGAACATGAGGAAACTTTTTTTAGATGATATAAATATCCTATATCCTGATGGTGATGATGGTTACATAGATCTATATGTATGTTTAAATTTAGAAGACTGGGGGCGCCTGGATGGCTCAGTGGGTTAAAGCCTTTGCCTTTGGCTCAGGTCATGATCTTAGGGTTTTGGGATTGAGCCCCACATTGGGCTCTCTGCTCAGCGGCGAGCCTGCTTCCCTTTCTCTGCCTGCCTCTCTGCCTACTTGTGACTTCTGTCTGTCAAATAAATAAATAAAATCTTAAAAAAAATTTAGAAGACTGTACTCCAAAAAAAGAATTAATTTTACAGTATTGTTTTGTAAATGCTAAAAATTAGAAGACCAGCAAATACTATGCAAATAAATAAAATTACATATTATTACCCATTTAGTCTAGAATGCAAGAATGTTTCAGTGTGAAAACATCTCTAAATGGAGTCCATTTTATTAATACAAAAAGATGGAAAATGTCCAAAATATATGGTAAAATTTAAAATGTATTCCTAATAAAATTTGTAAAAAATATAATGCTGAAAACTAGTAACAGACTTCCTTAAAACAATAAAGAACTACTGAAATCTATACCAAACATTTCATATAAACAAGAGACATGCCTCTTGGAGCTAGAAATCACACAGTAGTGCTCATTATTGCCAATATTACTAATGTTGTATGCAAAATTACAAGCCATCAAAAGTTGAGTCCTTTGGAAGCAGATGCTAAGACAGCACAGGTGTAAGATATTTCCAGGGGTCCATGCCCGTGAAGGGAAGGGGAGGAAACAGGAATGTCCAGAGGAAGAAGTACAGGCCATGCAGTCCAACAGAGTCAGACTGGCCTGGAGGTAGCTCCCAAGAAAGTAGTGCCCACAGAGTGTTCCTTGTGGGCTGAAATGGACCTTTATACCCCATGGCGCTTGGTTGACTATTGTGAGCTGTCCCAGAAGGGTTTTTTGCCCCTTGTAAGCTGATTCCCTGAAGCCAAGACCAGCCTTGGAGGAGCTGCCGGATGGAGACTCTTTGTTGCCCATTCTGTGTGGTGGGTGAGTTGTCCCTCCTTCCACTGGAGTCTGAAAGGTGCATTTCAGAATCTACAGGGATCATCAAACTTTTTCAGTAGAGGACCAAGGAGTAAATATTTTAGGCTTTGCTGGCCGAAAGGAACATGGATGATATTATGTAGGTATTTATACAAAAACCATTTTGAAATGTAAAAATCATTCCTAATTTGTGGATCATTGGTGGTAGCCAGATTAGGACTGTGAGCCATAGTTTACCAACCCCTATTCTACAACATAGCCAATGCAATAGGAGAAAACAGAAAGAAAGAATAATTACTAAAATTGAAAGGAAGAAGAAAATTTATCATTAGTTCTAATGTTATGATTGTCTTTCAGGAAAACCAAAGGATCAAAGTTTTAGAACTCAGGAATATGGGTAATTAGAAAAGAATCACAAATTATAAAATACCACAAAACATGGATCTAGATCCATTTTAGCCTGTGGTTCTCAAATTTTATCATACTTCTTCAGGGAAGATTTTTAAATGCAGATTCTAGGGTTCCCAGCCCAGATTTTTTAATTCAAGAGTTCTGGGTTGTGATCCAAAGATCTATATCAAAAACAGTCCCCCAGTTGATCCTAACATAAATGTGCTGCAGACCATAATTTAAGAAACTCTGTTTTAATCTTTCATATTAATCTCCTCTAACTTGTTTCTTTATCTTTGGTGGGGGGAGAATTATGTGAAATTATGGGCACTCCCCCACCCACTCCACCTGCATACCAAGGGAGTGTAAGAAAAGCATCTCACAGCAATGGAATTTTTAAAAAATGGGTTTATTGGGGTTTCACTAGAATAGGAGACTTGACCTAAAATAGTGGGTTACATTTGTTCCAATTTTGATAGACAATTAGGAAGTGTAAAGAGAGCCCACAGTGGTAGAAGTCTTTTGTATAGACCCATTTGGGTCCTCAAGAGGCAGCCTTTTCTACCTTTTCCTCCCAGCAGCCCATCCCCCTCCCCCACCATTCACAGTCGCAAAAATATCTGTCCCATCTGGAACCTTCCAATTATCTTTCCAAGCTTTCTGTTCCCAGAGGCACATTTAGCATGTGAGTGGAAAGCCCAGGAGTAGGAGGAAGTGACAAATACAAAGGAAATCTTAGTTGGGGGACAGAAAGGGGAGAAACTTTAACTTGATTCTAATAATAATGGGCAACATTTAAATGATGGGGTAAACTGGGAGAGTGAAATGACAAAAGGAGTTTTCATGTCAATATAATGTCTTTTTAAATGAGTGAAGGGACCTTTGCATGTTTTTATGATTATTACTTGGGACTTCCTTCACATGATCTCACAGTTGACTGAACACTCCCCTCTGACCTCTTCCTCTTCTGGGACCCACTCAGGTTGAATTTGAGCTTTTGTTTCTATCTCTGCCTTTGACAGCTGAGAGATTAGCAGGGACTTGGCTAATTAGTATTTAACTGTTCCCTAATGTTCCCGTGGGTTTGCCGATCACAATCTAGTTTAAAATGGATTCAAAGTTTTCAAAATCTTGAAAAAGGATGCTGTGTCAGAACTGATTCAATTTAAGGATTAAAGGATTAAAGCAAGAATCAGATCTACCTTTATCATCTTTTTGGTCACATTCCCTCACAAAATGATATTTTGAGTTGGAAATATGCCCCAGTCCTCCTTAGAAACAAGGGTTATGGACTGGGAGTAGAGTGAATTGAAGGGTCTCCATGGAGACTTGCCTCTAAGGGGTCTCTGTGTAAGGTAACTAGCGCTCCTGTGACTGGCTCCAATAGGCTTCCCAGGTAGCTTGGGTGACATACCAGGAGATAAGCTGCATTATGTGACATTTAGCCACTGAAGTTTACTAAGAGATACCATTCAACTTGACTGCCTTTTACTCATTCAGGCAGTCAGTCATTCAATAATTACTTCCTTTTCTTATACCAGGCAGTGAACTAGTGCTGAGAATACAGAGATGGAAGAGCTTGGCCCCTCAAGTGGTTTATTCTAGAAGGGAGTCAGGCACATAACCAATTATGATGCTAAACACCATACACAAAGATAAACTCAAAATGGACTAAAGACCAAAGTGTGAGACCTAAAACAATAAAAATCCTAGAAGAGAACACAGGTGGTAATTTCTCTGACATTGGCCATAGCAACATTTTTCTAGAAATGTCTCCTCAGGCAAGGGAAACAAAAGTGAAAATAAACTATCGGGACTACATCAAAATGAAAAGTTGTTTTTTTGGCACAGTGAGGGAAATCATCAACAAAACAAAACAACCTGTTGAATAGGAGAAGATATGTGCAATGGTTTATCTGACAAGGGATTAAGATCCAAAGTAGATAAAGAACTGATACAACTCAATACAAAAAAAAAAAAAAAAATCCGATTAAAGAATGTGTGGAGAACCCAAATAGACATTTTTCCACAGAAAATGTACAGACGGCCAATAGATGCATGAAAAGATGCTCAACATCACTGATCTTCAGGGAAATGCAAATGAAATCCACAATGAGGTATCATCTTACATCTGTCAGAACAGCTAAAATTAAAAAAACAAAAAATCACAAGTGTTGGTGAGGTGTAGAGAAATACCCTCATGCATGTTGATGGGAATATAAAATGGGTGCAGTCACTATGGAAAACAGTATGGAGGGTCCTCAAAAAATTACAAGTAGAACTACCCTATGATCCAATGATTCCATCCCTGGGTATTTACCCAAAGGAAACAAAAACACTAACTTAAAAAAAATGCACCCCTATGTTTATTGCAGCGTTATTTATAATAGCCAAGATAGAGAAGCAACCTACGTGTTCACTGATAGACGAATAAATAAGAAAAGATGTGCTGCACATGCGCACGCACGCACACACACGAATATTATGCCGTCGTTAAACATGATGAGATAGCGCCATTTGCGACAACATGAGTAAACCTAGAGCCTATTATGCTGAGTGAATTAAGTCAGACTGAGAAAAACAGTTTAACACCATATATTCTGCAAATACCATATGTGGACTCTAAAAAGTAACCAAAAACAAATGAACAAACAAAAAGCAGAATCAAGCCTTTAAATATAAGGAACGAACTGAGGGTTGCCAGAGGGAAGTGAGGTTGGGGGTTGGGGTTGGGCAAAACAGACTCCCAGTCATGGGACTAAAAGTCACAGCAAAGGGAATATAGTCAATAGAATTATAGTAGTGTTGTATGGTGACAGATGCCGGCTACTCTTGTGAACAGAGCATAGGATAGAGAAGTTAAAACACTATGTTGTATTCCTGAAACTAATGTAACACTTGGTGTCAATTATACTCAAAAAAATTTTTTAAACCAACTACCACTCTACATGTGACACGGTATCTTCCTAAGGGACAGCCTGGAGAGGTAGGAACAAGGAAGGCAGGCCTACTTCATGAGACAGCTGTTTGGGAAAACTTCAGAGGAGAAAGGACTTCCACGGGGTCTTAAAGGATAAGTAGGAATTTCCCAGAGGAAAAGTAGGGGCAGAGAATTCCAGGCAGAAGGAATAAATGGTTTTAAAGCATAAAACAAAATAAAAGATTCTCTAGATAAGCAATAGGTTGTTTTGTACGCCATGCTAAGGAATTTAGATTTTTATTCTGGTAGAGCAATAAGCTCTAAAGTCAAGACGTGCCACTTAAGCAGCTGTGTGATCTTGAGTTAATTACGTAAGCTTTCTGAAACTTAGGGCTTCATGTGAAATAGGAGCAACGAAATATCCAAGTGCCAGCATAGTGGTTCACATATGGGAGATGCTTGAATTCTATTACATATAAAGGTAGTTCAAACAAAATAGATGTTTATATCTCTTCTGCATCAAAGTCTGAGGCAGGCATTCCAGAATTGATACTGCAACTCTCGGGGACCCAGGCTCCACTGCTCTCTAGGATATGGATTCTGTCTTCAGGACTTCCCCACATCCAAGGTAGTTATCAGAGCTCGCTTGTGTCTGAGCAGCAAGAAGAAAGAAGAGCAAAAAGCAGAACCTCCCAGAGAAGTCAACTTTAAGCAGGCTTTTTAGAAGCCCCATATGACCCTTTCTCCTTCCTCATACAGTTTTCACATGCCATAACTTGATTCAGGAAGTCCGCAATACGGAGACTTGGGGGGGGTGGGGGAAGGGCAGGGATCCACACATTTTCAAACCAAATAAAACTAGGGTTTGCAACTTAGAGAAAAGGGAGAATGAATGGATGTTGGGTAGCCTCTAAAGGTCACTGCCATGGTGTTCAACATGTCTTGGTTTGAGTCCATCTTTGGCAAAAGTTTGGCACAGTTTAAAAGGAAAAAGTAAGTTTTGAAGTCAAACACACTTGCGTTCATACGCTAGATCTACCACTCATTCACTATATAAACTTGGGAAGTCACTTTCAACACTCCAGGCTTCATTTTATCACCTATAAAATGAGGGCAGTAATGCTCATCTTCCAGGTTACAGAATACTGGACACATGCAGGGTACTTGGCAGATCAAGATTCTTTCCCTCCATTCCTCTCTTACAAACCTGGCAGAAGTGTGGGAATCACGCCCAAGTATAGCACGTCAGTCAGCTGGGCGCTTTCATCCTTGGGAGAGGGGCACTGGAGCTAGGATCTTATGAGTGAGCCAAAACCAAAGTCAGATGGAGAGTCCAGGTTCAGGATGTGAAGGGGAAGGCAGAGAAGGAGGCTCAGGGTGAAAGTCAAGAGAATGCAAGCCAGAGAAACAACAGCATAGTGAAAATATGTGGGAGACAGAATCTACAAACATTCCTGCCAATGGAGAAGCAGGATGTGATATCCCACAGGGTGAGGAAACTCAAATTTTGAAATACTAAGGGGCACTCTTAAGTAATAGATTATATTAACTAATGCCTGGGCCCCTATGTGAAATGGACCTGATATAAAATGTAATTCTTAGGTTAGGACCTGTCCCTGGTATGCTTCCGGAAGAGAGCTGAATGGCCCAAACACAAAAACATGTAATAGTGTTATCTAGGGCCCAGTGACCTTGAAGTCTGTAAACAGCATAGAAAATAAGCAATTTACTTCACAAATCTCTTAATCCCTGCTATTTGGTTGCAAGAAACAGAAGCTCACACAAAGTAATTCCAATAAAAGGAAAGTTTATGGAAAGAATACAACTGGCAATTTCATGGCCATCTAAAATCATAATGGACTTGGATGGTCTCTTTGGGAACCCACAAGGCCTGGGCCTTATCAGCTAGGAAGGAGGCTGCTGCTCTGTCTCTCATTTCCTGCCCCTCTCAGCACATTGCTCTTTTTCTGCTTACTTATAACCTGTGAACTCTTTCTTAACCTTAACTGTATGCAGCACTTCATTGCCATGGTGATGACTCAGCTCTGACTCCACAAGTCTTTTCAGTTCAACTGTCCATATCTCATAGCTACAATTTCCAAGTCTGTTAAATTCCAGAGGTTACAAGTCTTCTTAGTTCAATGGAGCCTATGTATTGTTACCCTGAGGCTGATGTCCACTTTGAGTCTAATCAGCTGTGTCACAGGGTAGAGCAGGGTTGCATAGCTATGTGGACAACCAAGCCTTCTGTTGTCTCCTAAATTCATGATAAGTGTGAACAAGAGTAAGTTCAAGACTTAAAGTCGTAGTTGCATAGGTAGGATATGCCTCCCACTAGCACACCTGACCACAACCCCCAGTACCACCATCCCACCATTGCTGCTATGCCCACCACCATTACTCCCTCCAACACTACAACCAACCACCATGATTAGCACCAAAGCTGTTGCTACCATCACCAACACCACCATTATCAGCACCACCCTTGCCACCACAGTCTCTACCACAATCATTTGCCACAAATACCATCAGAACCACCACTACAATCCCCTACTATCATTTCCTCCATCATTAAAACCATCTGTAACTTCACCATCCTCATTGCACAACCGCTACCACCAACAGCTACCTCCATAATTACCACCACCACTATTCCATTACCACCATGACTACTGTCACTAATACTACCTCTATCACTACCACCAATATCACCATTACAACCACCTCCACTATTTCACCCCACCCTGACCACACTTATCATTACTATCACCATTACTACTACCACTACCATCACCTTCAACATTACCATCACCACAACCACCATCATTATGGTTCGTGCCACTTGCCTCCACCACTATCACCATCACCACCACTCTCTCTATCATGATCACTACACTACCACCACTGCTGTCACCATCAGTAAAAACCTAGGCTGGAAAACAAGGATTCTACTGTGAGTAACCTACTCTTGGTGGAGAAAGGAGGTAAAAGTGTGATAGGTACCTATAAATTTTTCAATTACATCAATGCCGATAATTCTCCATAATTAGCTAGTCCCGAAAACTTACTGATCTTCTATATCAAACAATTCCAAACTTAATCTGATCCTCCGTATTCAATCAGTGACTAAATACTACAGGTTCTTATTCCTAATCTGCCTATATCTCTTCCTACTTCTCCATTCCTGCTGCCATCATCCCTCATTTCACAAATGGGTGATTACTGCTATTTCTTAACTGGCCCTCTGCCTCTGATATATCTCCCCTCCAGAGCATATTTTATGTCCTGCCAAATAAATCTTTCTAAAATATTGATTTCATTGCTTTCAAAAGAGCCAAACTTTTCCATATAGAACTGAAAGCTCTCAATCCAGATTACTTCTCACATCTTCTATCCTGTGACTCCCCCCCCCCGAAACTCTGGGATCATTAGGCTGAGTTACTCATTATTCTTTAAACCTAATGTACTCATACCCATCTCCACTCTGCCACTCAAATATGTCATCTATATGGTCTGCTACAACCCTCTGTTTCTATACAAATCCTACTTACTTTGCAAAGGGGGGCTTAAATCAAATATATTCCATGGAATTTAAGAAAGTCCTCTAACATTAACGGATTTGGCTTCAAGATGACAGAGTAAATCCCCATGTTAGACTCTCCATCTTCTGAACCCTCAGAAGAATGACAGTAAAACAACAAAAAGCCATAAACCTATAAAAGAAAGTGACTAGAAGGTTACTCATCAACAGACAAGAGATCTTAACAAATTTCAAGATGATAGAAAGTAGATGCGGTAGTATCAGTAGCGTGAAGCAAAACAGGAAACAGCAGTCTTGAGGAAGCTGTGGGATCCAAAACAGTAAAGCCATAGAACCTCTTGACTCAGAGTGAACATACGTTGGAGTGGAAATAAGACACGGAACTGGATGGTTCAGTCGGTTAAGCACCTGTCTTCACCTCAGGTCATGATCTCTGGGTTCTGGGATGGAGCCCCGTGATGGGCTCCCTGCTCAGCAGGGAGTCTGCTTCTCTCTTTCTCTCTCCCTCTGCACCTCCCCCCGCTCATTCTCTCTCAAATAAGTAAATAAACAAAATCTTTATTTTAAAAAACAAGTAGGGCTAAAAACCAGGGAAAAAGTGTAAATACTATAAACAAAATAGTCAATATCTCCATTCTTCTACAAAGCTCAAACAGGCAGGCATTTACTCCCAGCCAAAAAACAAGGACATTTTTCTAAAAGAGAAAGAAAGAAAGAGAGAGAGAAAGAGAGGGAAACAAAGGAGGGAGTAAAGGGGAGAAGAACAAGAAGGAAGTTACAATATACCTGAAGTGAAGTAAGGCAACTACTGAAGGTGTTACTGCCCCCAAAGTAACTTCATCCTGGCTTTTGGAGGACCTTCAGAATAATAGCTCTCCACCTGTTCATGTTAAAGACATGCCTGCTAATAAAAAGCCCACACCCATGTACAGAGAATTCCTGATTCATCTTCCTAGTCCACACTTTTAAAACTCAACAAACACTTGAGCTTACCATTTTAGGAAAAACAGCACTGTCAAAGAGAAAGTCTAAGAGAAATCAAGCATGAACATAATTCAAGTTCATCGAGTTTTTTAAAAATTCTTTTTTTTTTAATTTTTTAAAAATTCCAATCAACAGGCTCAGTGAGATTTGAGGAACTGTTTAATTCACAAGTCAGAAATAGGAAACTAGGCATAAGAATGATCAGGGTACAAGTAAGTAGTTTGGGAAATTAAAAATATGATTGGTGAAATAATTCAATAGAAACTTTGAGGGAGAAGTCTAGAAAACCTGTCAGCATAAAAGTAGAGTGACAAAGAGATGAAAAATCTGAGTAATAAGAGACAAAGAGGATCAAGCCAACTAAGATAAGTACAAAATAAAAGACAACGAATAAATGCAGAGGAAACAATTCTCAATGAAAAGAAAAAAAAACCACACACACACACACCCAAAAAACAAAAAATGAAACTTTACAGAACTGAAGACAGATGAGAATTTCAAATTGAAAAAGTCTACAAAGGGGGCGCCTGGGTGGTTCAGTGGGTTAAGCCTCTGCCTTCGGCTCGGGTCATGATCCCAGAGTCCTGGGATCGAGCCCCACATTGGGCTCTCTGCTCAGCGGGGAGCCTGCTTCCCCCTCCCCCTCTGCCTGCTTCTCTGCCTACTTGTGGTTTCTCTTTCTCTCTGTCAAATAAATAAGTAAAATCTTTAAAAAAAAAAAAAAGGTCTACAAAGTAGAAAATGGAGTGAATTAAAAAAACCCCACCACTGACATATCATTATAAAAAATAATTATTTTTATTTATAAAGCAAGATAGGACTATGTAACTTTTAAAATATATATAATATATATTACATACATATATATTTAATATACATAAAAGTTTATTATTTATAGTCATATATATCTTTAATTAAAATATAAAATATACAATGAATTCTGTTATGCTGAAAGGAAATAAAAAAGAAATTAAAAAATATATAAAATATATGCTACACATGCTTTTAATAAAAATAAAAACAAAGTTGATGGGAGAAGAAGTGGAGGTTTAATATAATATTATATTAATACTAATTATGCCTACAAATAATTACTTTTGGTTATTTTGATATATACTAAAGTCCTCCAGCTTTGTTCTTCAAGAAAGTTTTGGCTATCTTTAGTTCTTTGCATTTCTTTGTAAACCTTAGAATTAGCCTCAATTTTCACAAAGAGAAAATAAAAAAGCTGGGATTTTGCTTGGGATTTCACTGAGTTTATAGATCAGTTGGGTAAAGAAAGAACTCATATCTTCTAACAATAGTTTTCCAATTCATGAACATAGTACAACTTCATTTATTTAGGTCTTCTCTAGTTTCTATGTATAGTAATTTACAGTTTTCTGGATAACAGTCCTGTATATCTTATGTTAGACATAATTCTAGGTACATGATGTTATTTTTATTCTATTGTAAATGATTTATTTCTAAAATCTGTACAATTGATTTTTGTAATATTGTGTAATACTTACATTGTAAGTTATATATCAACTTACTGATTAATCCAAATCTGTAGATTCTTTGGCATTTTCTATATACTGTACTATGACATCTGATAATGATGGCAGCTCTTTTTTCTTCTTCCTTCAACATTTTTATTTAAATTCTAATTAACATATAGTATAATACTGGTTTCAGGAGTAGAGTTTAGTGATTCATCACTCACATATAACACACAATGGTCATCATAATAAGTGCCCTCCTTAATACCCATCACCCATTTAACCCATCCCCTGCCCCCCCATATCCCTCCATCAATCCTCAGTTTGTTCTCTATCATTGAGCCTCTTATGGTTTGCTGCCCTCTTTTTTTCCCTTTCCCATAGGTTCATCTCTTTTATTTCCTAAATTCCACATATGAGTGAAATCATATGGTATTAGTCTTTCTCTGAGTGACTTATTTTGCTTAATATAATACACTCTAGCTCCATCCATGTCATTGCAAATGGCAAGATTTCATTCTTCTTGATGGCTGAGTAATATTTCATTGTATATGTATGCCAAATCTTCTTTATCCATTCATCAGTCAATGGACAGTTGGGTTCTTTCCATAGTTTGGTATTGTTGATAATGCTGCTATAAATATAGCAGTTACATGTACCCCTGTAGTTTTGTAACCTTTGGATAGATACCTAGTACTGCAATTACTGGGTCATAGGGTAGTTCTCTCTCTCTCTTTTTTTTTTTTTTTAGCTTTTTGAGGAACCTCCATACTGTTTTCCTGAGTGCACTAGTTTGCATTCCCACCAGCAGTGTAGAAGGGTTCCTCTTTTTCTGCATCCTCACCAACATCTGTTGTTTCCTGTGTTGTTAATTTTTACCATTCAGATGTGAGGTGGTAGTTCATCATGGTTTTGTGTTTTTTTTTCAAGATTTATTTATTTATTTTGTGGGGTGAGAAGCAGAGGAACAGAATCCTCAAACAGACTCCCCACTGAGTGTGGAACCCAATGCAGGGCTCAATCTTATGATCCATGAGATCACAATTTGAACTGAAACTGAGAGTGGAATACTTAACCAACAGAGCCACCCAAGTGCCCCTCATCAATTTTTTTTAAATTTTTTATTTAAATTCAATTTAGTTAACATATAGTGAATTACTAGCGTCAGGGGTAGAATTTAGTGATTTGTCAGTTGCATAGAATACCCAGTGCTCATTACATCAAGTGCCCTCCTTAATGCTCATTATCCAATTACCCCATTCCCCTACGAACCTCCCCATCAGCAACCCTGAGTTTGTTTGACTTGAATTTCCCTGCTGATAGGTGATGTTGGGCATCTTTTAATGTGTCTGTTAGCCCTCTGGATGTCTTCTTTGGAAAAATGTCTATTCATGTGTTCTGCCCATTTCTTAACTGAGCTATTTGTTTTTTGGGTGTTAATTTTGATAAGTTCTTTGTAGATTTTGGATACTAACCCTTTATCAGATATATCATTTGCAAATATCTTCTTCCATTCCATAGGCTGCATTTTAGTTTTGTTGATTGTTACATTTTGTTATACAGAAGGTTTTTATCTTGATGAAGTCCCAAGAGTTCATTTTTGCTTTTGTTTCCCTTGCTTCTGGCAACAGGTCTAGTAAGAAGTTGTTGTGGCCAAGGTCAAAGAAGTTGCTGACTGTGTTCTCCTCTAGGATTTTGATGGATTCCTGTGTCACATTTGAATCTTTCATCCATTTTGATTTTGTTTTTGTGTATGATGTAAGAAAGTGGTCCAGTTTCATTCTTCTGCCTGTCATTCTCCAGTTTTCCCAATACCATTTGTTGAAGAGACTTTTTTCCACTGGATATTGTTTCCTGCTCTATCAAAGATTAGTTGACCATATAGTTGTGGGTCCATTTCTGGGTTTTCTATTCTGTTCCATGGATCTATGTGTCTGCTTTTGTGCCACTACCATCCTGTCTTGGTGACTACAGCTTTGTAGTATAGCTTAAAGTCCATATCTGTGATGCTTCCAGGTTTTTTCAGGATTGCTTTGGCTATTTGGGGTCTTTTGTGGTTGCATACAATTTTTAGGATGGTTTGTTCCAGCTCTGTGAAAAATGCTGGTGGTATTTTGAGAGAGATTGCATTAAATATGCAGATTGCTTTGGATAGTATAGATATTTTTAACAATGTTCGTTCTTCCAATCCATGAGCATGGAATTATTTCCCCATTTCTTTGTGTCATCTTCAGTTTCTTTCATGAGTATTCTATAGCTTTCAGAATACAGATCTTCTACCTCTTTGGTCAGATTGATTCCTCAGTATCTTATTGGTTTTGGTGCAATTGCAAATGGGATTGATTTCTTTTTCTGCTCCTTCATTATTGGTATATAGAAATGCAACAGATTTCTGTACACTGATTTTATATGTTGTGACTTTGCTGAACTCATATATTAGTTCTGGCAAATTTTTGATGGAGTCTTTTGAGTTTACTACATAGAGTATCATGTCATCTGCAAATGGTGAAAGTTTAACTTCCCTCTTGTCAATTTGGATGCCTTTTATCTCTTTTTGTTTTCTGATTGCTGAGGCTAAGACTCCCAGTACTATGTTAAATAGGATTGGTGAGAGTAGACATCCTTGTTTTGCTCCTGAACATAAAGGAGAAACTCTCAATTTCCCCCATTAAGCTAGAAAACTGCAAGTCTTTTGTATATGGCTCTTATGATGTTGAGGTATGTTCCACCTATCCCTACTTTGTTGAAGGTTTTTGTGAAGAATGGATGCTATATTTTGTCAAATGCTTTTTCTGCAGCTATTGAAGATCATATGGCTCTTACCCTTTCTTTTTCAACGTGGTATATCACACTGATTGGTTTGTAAACATTGAACCACCCCTGAAGCTCAGGAATAAATTCCAGTTGATCATAGTGAATATTCTTTTAATATACTATTGGAATCAATTTGTAAGTATCTTGTTGAGAAGTTTTACATGTATATTCATCAGAGATATTGATCTGTAATCCTCCTTTTTTGGGGATTTTGTCTGGTTTTGGAATCAAGGTAACACTGGGCTCATAGAATTAATTTGGAAGTTTTCCTTCCACTTCAATTTTTTAGAAAAGTTTGAGAAGTATAACTATTAACTCTTCTTTAAATGTCTGGTAGAGTTTGCCTGGGAAGTCATCTGGCCCTGGACCTTTGTTTGTTGGGAGATTGGGGGGGGGGTGGATTTTTTATTTTTTATTCAATTTGTTTGCTGGTTATGGGTCTGTTCAAAGTTTCTATTTCTTCTGATTTCAGTTTTGGTAGTTTGTATGTTTCTAGGAACTTGTCCATTTCTTACAGATTGCTCAGTTTGTTGGCATATAATTTTTCATAATATTCTCTTACAATTGTTTGTATTTCTATGGTGTTGGTTGTGATCTCTCCTCTTTCATTCATTAGTTTACTTATTTGGGTCCTTTCTCTTTTCTTTTTGATAAATCTGGTGAGGGGTTTATCAATTTTGTTAATTCTTTTAAAGAACCAGCTCTTGGTTCCATTGATCTGTTCTACTGGTGCTCATTTGTTTGTTTGTTTCTATGTCATTCGTTTCTCCTCTAGTCTTTATTTCCCTTCCTCTCCTGCTGGCTTTAGGCTTTATTTGTTGTTTCTTTTCTAGGTCTTTAAGGTATAAGGTTAGGTTGTATATTGAGGCTTTTCTTGCTTCTTAGGGTAGGCCTTTACTCTAACATACTTCTCTCTTAGGACTGCCTTTGCTGCATCCCAAAGGTTTTGGACTGTCATATTTTCATTTTCATTTGCTTCTTTGTATTTCTTTGATTTCTTCTTTAATTTCCTGGTATTTAACCCATTAGTTCTTTAGTAGGATGTTCTTGAATCTCCATGTATTTGTGATCTTTCCAATTTTTTTCTCATAGTTGACTTCAAGTTTCATAGTGTTTTGGTCTGAAAATATGCACGATAGGATCTCTGTCTTTTAGTTTTTGTTGTCTGGGAAGCTCTTTATCTCTCCTTCTATTCTGAATGACAGCCTTGCTAGATGAAGTATTCTTGGCTGCATATATTTTCCATTCAGCATGTTGAATATATCATGCCACTTTCTTCTGGCCCATTAAGCTTCTGTGAACAGATCTACTGCAAACCTGATCTGTCTTTCCTTGTAGGTTAAGGACCTTTTTTCCCTTACTGCTTTCAGGACTCTTTCCTTATCGGTGTATTTTGTGATTTTAACTATGATATATCTTAGTGATAGCCAGCTTTTTTTAAATTTAATGAGAGTTCTCTGGGCTTCTTGGATTTCAGTGTATGTTTCCTTCCCCAGATTAGGGAAGTTTCCAGCTATAATGTGCTCAAATAAGCAGAAGTTTCTTTTTCTTTCTCTTCTTGTTCTGGGATTCCTAAGATATGAATATTATTATGCTTCAAGGAGTCACTGAATTCCCTAAGTCTACATTCATGATCCAATACCTTTCTTTCCCTGTTTCTTCGGCTTCATTATTTTCCATAATTTTATCTTCTATATAACTGATTCATTTCTCTGCTTTGTCCATCCTCATTGTCACTACATCCATTTAGTATTCTATTTCAGTTATAGCATTTTTTATTTTGGTTTGACCAGATTTTAGTTTTTTTATCTCTGCAATAAGGGATTCTCTAGTGTCTTCTATGCTATTCTCAAGCCCAGTTAGTATCCTTATGATTATTATTTTTTTACATTCTGGTTCAGACATCTTACTTGCATGAATTGATTAATTGATTAAATTGATTAACTCTCTGGCCATGACTTCCTCTTGTTCTTTCTTTTGGGGTGAATTCTTCCATCTTGTCATTTTGTCTGGGTCACTATTTTGTGTGTGTATGTGTGTGATTGTTAAGAAAGCCTGTTGTATTGCTGCTCCTAAGAGTAATGGCTATATTAAGAAAAGGTTCCCCCCTCACCACCACCAAAAAAGGGAAGCTAGATCTGCTTATTAAAAGAAGCTAGATCAAACAACAAAAACAATAACAATAACAACAACAACAACAACAACAGCACTTAGATCCTATTTCCACTAGAGTTGAAGCGTTACTGCACTCTACGATCAGTAGACTTGGTGGGGGAGGAGTTTGTGCTGGTCTTCTGGGGATTGGACTTGCTGCCCTGCTTCTCAGGAAGACACCCTGCAGGATGCAGGGGCATGGGGCTTGGTGTAAGTGGCTCCAGTCTCCACCAGATGGAGCTATTTTGTTCAGGGAAGAGAGTCAGCACTGATGGGTGGGGGGAAATTGTGCCCCACAGCTCTCTGGACCCAGGAAAAGGGAGTTTGTGACCACCAGTCTTCAAGAACCCCCACAGAAGAGGAAACAATCAACTCTCTTGTGTCCTCAACTGCCCCCAGATCCCTGCCTTTATCCTGCCTACGTCTGAACTGTCTACCTGCCAGGGGGCACAGTACTCCTGTGTTTTAGAGATCCCTGTGGCAAGGAACTGCACTGGCCCCCTGGGGGAAGGTGGGCAGTGTTGGTTTGTCCAGAATTTGGTTATGTGACCACACAGTGGTTTGGAGTTTATGGTGTTATGGAGTTATGGTGGTTACGGTGGTTATGGCGTTTATGGTAAGGTGTAGAAGACAGCTGGCCCCAAGGTTTGCTGCCTTCAGCAGGTCTCTTTGTTCCTATGCCAGTGAATAGGGCAGCATATTGGTGCTACCAGTTCTTTTGTTCTCAGAGAAGTCATGCCACCATTCTCTAAGGCTCTCCAAGCAGAACTGCTTCTCCCTATGAGACCCAGAGGATCCTTAGACTGTGCTACCCAATTCCGGGTCTCTGCCCTTCTTCCCCACCAAAGCACAACCAAGCCTGCCAGACTCAATGCTGGCAATGGCTCACATCTCCAAAATTTCAGCCTATGCTCTGCTCCTTACAAAAACTGTAGTAGTCAGTCTTTCTCTTTTTCCCAGTCAGTGGTTTTAGGGAAGAGTTTTTCTTATGCAATCCACTGTGAGTGCTTTCACTCTTTTCTCTCTCTCTCTCTCTCTTTTCTTTCTCACTTCTCTCTCCATGATCAGGACTCCCTCCCATCCCCAGGACCTGCAGCTCTTCTCTCCCCCAAATCAACGCTCCAAAGCTTCTACTTTCTATGAGGTGGTGGTTTCTCTACCTGTAGATGTGCAGTTTGTTATCTCAGTCCCCAAATAGATTTCTTGGGTGTACAAAATGATTTGATATTTATCTATATGTGTTTGAAGGATGAAGCAAGCTTAGGGTTCCCCTACTTCACCATCTTATCTCCTCCTCAAAAATGGCAATTTTAAATAATTTCACCTTTTATTTCCCTTTCTTGCTATTACACTGGCTTGAACCTCTAGACCAATGTTGAATAGAAGTGAGAATAGCAGCATTTTTATCTCCTTACCAATCTCAAAGGAGAAAATTTTAACACCTTCCCCATTAAATATGATTTTGCTGCAATTTTTAGATACTGTTTATCAGATTAAAGAAGATTCCCTCATTCTTGGGTAGCTAAGAGGATTTACATGTGTGTTTTGTCGCTATTGATCATGAAAGGGTAGTGAACTTGTTAAATGCTTTTCCCCTTGTACTTGTTGAAATAATCATAAGGCTTTCCTCTTTTATTATATTAATTGATTTTGGAATGATAAAACTAATTTTGGCATTCCTGGAACAAATCCAATTTCATTGGAATGTATTATCCTTTATTTATTATTGGATTCAATTTGCTAATATTTAGTTAGCATCTATTTTTAAATTTTGCATCTATTTTCTAGAGTGAAACTTTTTTTGGTACTGTTTTGTCTGATTTGTCTGATTTTGGTATTGAGGTAATGCTGGCCTCATAAAATGACTTGGAAAACGTTACCTCTTTTTCTCTTTACTGAAAGTGTCTGGGTTGATTGGTCTTGTTTTATTTATTTTTTTATTAAATTTTATTTTTTATAAACATATAATATATTTTTATCCCCAGGGGTACAGGTCTGTGAATCGCCAGGTTTACACACTTCACAGCACTCACCATAGCACACACCCTCCCTAATGTCCATAATCCCACCCCCCCAACTCCCCTCCCCCCATTAACCCTCAGTTTGTTTTGTGAGATTAAGAGTCACTTATGGTTTGTCTCCCTCCCAATCCCATCTTGTTTCATTTACTCTTCACCTACCCCCTTAACGATTGGTCTTATTTTAAATGTGTGATAAAATTTTTCCATTATACTTTTGGAATATTTTAAATTATGGGTTCAATTTCTTTAACAGTCATCTAACCTCTCAGGACAATTTTGGTTATCTTCAAAAGTTTGTCTTTGACTTCCTTGAACATGTTAGCTTATGTGTCTTAGATATAAATTCTATATCTGATCATTTTATTATATGGATGTCATGTGGCTTTGTTTCTATTATTATTTTTCTTAGTTTTCATGTGTATTGTTCAGATATGCCTGGTTGTTTCTTGTTGTAGGATGGACATAGTAAATTAAAAACTATAAAGTCAATTTAGCCTAAAATGATGCTATCTTCCTCCAGAAAGGATATTTTGTTTGCCTCTGGTACTTGGCTGTGCTGGGGAAATACCCCACCCCCCCAACACCAGTCAAGCAATCATTTTCATCCAGTCAAGGATTGAGGTGGTTTGAACATGGCGGCTCTCTGTCATGCTCCTGTGTATACTCCCTCCGGCTCTCATCTTAAAGCCTTTTTGGTAGGTGCTATATCCCAATTTTGTCCCCCTAGCCCTATGGCCCTGTCAAAAGTTCTAAGTTTGACAACTTTTAGCTATCTCTCTGGATCAGCAAAATACTTCTAGGGACCAGTCATCTCTCTGAGTTTCCCTCCTCCAGTATCTGGCTCTGTAATTCTCCACTGAAACCTTCAAACTATTTTTTTTTTTAAACATATGCCCAGTTTTTTTTTCTAGCTATTCTCAGTGATATGGTCATTCTAAATCTAGACTGGTATTATTGCAAGTAGAACACCTCCATATTATTCGATTTTTAAACTGTATAATTCCATTATTTTGATTTAAGTCAACAACAAACAAAATGAGGAATAGATTTACAGAATCAGAATCTCTGTGGACAGAAGCCTAGATATTTACCTTTTAAAAACAAACATCCTAAGTGACCTTTGCATATAATAAAACTTGAGAAGCACATTCTTAAACCATCATCCACCAGCAGCTAAACACTGTGTTTGTTTCTCAGATAAATAAGTTGGAAGTAGAACTTCAAAAGTGGTTTGGGTCACAAGAGACAGTTAGTTGGGAGGTATGGTCAGGGACCTGGACCCTTGTTAGGAAAAATGGGGATGGAGTAGGGGTGAACGGTCATGTTGAAAAGCCCTAGGCAGGATTAGAAAGACCTGAGTGTCTAGCTAGTGAACTGATGTGTGTAGAGAGATACAAAGGGCTATGTTTGTGGGGAAATGTCCCAAAAGACCAAAGTCATGGAATGAGGTCCTTTCCCTAAGGAAATGAAATCCGCTCCATGCTGCACTTAATACAAAAATCTGTAAGGTGGTAGTTGGCACAGCAATCTACACTGGAAGGACAGATTAGTTCTCTCAAATTAGCCATAATTCCTTATGGGTATATTTATTCAGTGGCTCCAATAAAATGTCCATAACAAGTTAACACACATGAGGCACCAGTTAATGAGAGTAACTCATACTTCACAGATGGGACACTATAACAATCAGATTTTACGTGGAGTAAGAACTACCCCAAAACAAGACAAAAGTATTCCTACACCCATAATAAGTGTTGGATGCTTGAATGAACAGAACAGAGGCCATTTTGGCTGACGGCTCCCAGAACAAAGCTAAGGGCTACTGAGATAGAAATGGCTACTCCTTCACTGCTTCCTGAGCCATGTGTCATAATTGGAGCTAACCCATCAGACCTATCCTTTCCTTAAAGAAATCAACACCATAAACAAAGAGTTCCTGCATGTTTGTTTTGGCTATGACTCTCTTGGAAACTGGTTGAGAAAGGCAGGACATTATTGAACTATCACTCAGAAGCACGCCATTGCTCTGACTTGGCTCATTCCTACTGCCTGGGATGGGGGAGAAGAGGGCCGAACAGCTTTTGATGTTGCATAAAGCAGGAATTAGGTGCAATCACACTTGGCTTTGCTTTTTTTTTTTTTTTTAAACCAGGATTACATATAGGAAAGAGGTACTATTGTAAAAATCCTATTGAATTTTATAACTTGTATTGTTTATCCATAGGCAAGTACATTCTCATGCCCAGAGACTGAGAGAGAAGGGACTTGCTCTGCGTTCCACACCGCCACTGGTCTGCTCCAGCAGCTTATCTGCAGACTTACAGAGGCCACGTGGGATACAGAAGGTAATGAACACAAGACCCTACTTGATTTCTCTAATACTCTATGGTGCACAAATATGGGCTAAGAGCTGGAAATCTGAACTGCTGTGTCCCTTTACCTCTCTTCTTTAATTAGCTGATATACCTATTTTGCATACCTACAGAGAATTGTGGAGATAAATGAGATTACTATACTAAAGCAGTGTCTTAACCTCTGTCAAAAGGCTGACTGAGAGAAAGAGTATTTATGGACAACTGCATGAAAAACATGCACTGCATTTATTTTCTGGATATTCTTTAAGTTATCCTTGAATTGAGTCCTCTCACTAAAGAAAGCATTTGAGCATTACTATATGGCTCCCTTGCTCCCACTTACCCCTATACAACCACTCTTGCTGAAGCATCCTTTGTTGTGCCAAGTCATAGGTTCAGCCTATAATGAGGGGAGAGTATGCAAAATGGCATCAAGTGCAGTATGGTCTCTCCTTCAAGGATGATGTTCATTAAGCAATACTGCGCTCTATTTCAGAAGAAGTTTTTTTCTGGTTTTAGTATCAGGAATAGCTTATACTAAATTGTTTTATTGTCCTGTTATTAATATTGAATTAACTGATCTGGTTTCCATTTTCATGTCTGTTACCAGAAAGCTTAGGTCTAAATTTGAGGTCCCCCAGAATATAGAATAAAAGCAGAGACTTCTGGAACTAGACTGCTGAATGAGAATTAGGGCTCCACCACTTATTGGCTGTGTGATTTGGGGTGAGCTACCTAACCTCTCTGTGCTCTTCCATCAACCAAGAATGGGAATGACTGCAGAACAAACCTCATAGGGTTATTATAAGGAACAGCAACTGGTATATACTACAGTTTGTTAACAAAATTAATTCTTCACTATGTATCTTTGTATTAACCTCACTCATAGCTCCACTGTATGTCCTTATGTTTGTTTTTTTTTTAAACAGATTGTATTTTTTTAAGATTTTATTTACTTGAGAGAGAGAGAATGCACAAAGGAGAGGAGAGGCAGAGACAGAGGCAGAGGGAGAAGCAGGCTCCCCGTTGAGCAGGGAGCCCAATGTGGGACTCCATCCCAGGACCCTAAGAGCATGACCTGAGCTGAAGGCAAATTCTTAACTGACTGATCCACCCAGGTCCCTTGTCCTTTTCTTTGTTTCATCCTTGTTCTTTGTTACCTAATCTCACCATTTCATAGCTAATATGCCATTATGAAAATGGCATATATGCCATTATGTAATATGTATTACGATATGTATATGAAATTGCATATTTGCCATTATGAAATTATGAAATAAATTTCATAATATGCCATCATGAAATGATTTTTTAAAATCACTTCTCTATTATTGGGTCTTTAAGTTGTTAATAATGCTTCTCTATATTTCATTGCAATTGGCATCTTTGTGCATGACACCTTTGTATTTCT
This sequence comes from Enhydra lutris kenyoni, assembly GCF_002288905.1. Lineage (NCBI taxonomy): Eukaryota > Metazoa > Chordata > Mammalia > Carnivora > Mustelidae > Enhydra > Enhydra lutris. Next base: position 33,990,942 of record NW_019154100.1, on the reverse strand, counting down.
GGAAATTTCCTTGGAATAGAATGCTCAGAATTGAGATCACTGTGTCAAAGCATATAAATGCATTTAGGGCTTTTGATTAGTTTTGCCAAGGTGGTCTCCAAAAAAGTTGTATCATTTACTATTCTTCTATCAACAATAAATAAAAATGCTGATTTCATCATATTCCCATCAACATCAAGAATTATCTATAGGGGCGCCGGGGTGGTTCAGTGGGTTAAGCCTCTGCCTTCAGCTCAGGGTGTCAGGGTCCTGGGATCGAGCCCCGCATAGGGCTCTCTGCTCAGTGGGGAGCCTGCTTCCCCCTCTCTCTCTGTCTGCCTCTCTGCCTACTTGTGATCTCTCTGTCAAATGAATAAATAAAATATTTAAAAAATTTAAAAAATTATCTATAAAAAATTTATAAAATCAGAGGTATTTTAAAATGAGATCTTCTTCTAGTGTGGTCAGTGTTAGTCCTCAACTTTGGAAATTCCAAGGATCCAAAGGATTCAGAACTCTCTTTTCCTCACCAACGAAGACACATATATGAAAAAAAACCCTTGGTATTAATAATATAATATCTCAGCAGATGAATATATTATATTTCCATTAGCCATTGTCATATTGCTAGTCACTAAAGCTTATCCAATGTTTGGTTGTCATAAATAATGCTGCCGCGGATGTCTTTGTGCACAAAGCCCTTCCACAATCTAGATACTTTTCCTCAGACCAGACTGAGTGCTTTGGGAATGAATCTGGAATGAATGCTTTTGGACTCTTGATTCATTGTCAAGTTGTGCAAAGACTGCTTGAAAGACGTTCTTGGAAATGTAAAATAATGTGGTTTGGGGAAAGAGAAAGATATGTTTTCATGTTTTTAAGAGGAAAACATTCCCAGAGTGGTAGATTTACAATGAGGATAATGAAGTGTGTCCCGCAGAGCTCCGCTCTTGCACAGGCTCCCTCCCAAGCATTGGACGATCACCAGTAATGTGCTCATCTGGTCATACGTTGCTTGATTGTTTTTTAAGTTGCTAAACTAAGACATTTTAACCCAGTTTGCAAGGCTGTTGTCTCTCCCCACTCCGTCTTCTCCTTTATCACACCTCCCATCAGGTTGATGGTTTTGAGATGTCATGGTCATTTTGGAGATATGCTTCAGGGGCATATTTTTAAAAAAATAATATTATATAATTTTTCTTAAAGAGAGTCCTTAAAAATTATACCAGTTTTTAAGCTTCACAAAACCTGCATCTGACCATGGATTTCTAGTTAAGATAGGCAAGTTGAAAAATGCCAGTATCCATATACTAAATCCTATGGAGTTCACATCAAGCAGAATCGGTTTTGAGAAAAGCCAAGAGCTGTGCTCTGGGCCAACTCTTGGATGCAAGAGCAGGATAAAAGCTCTGAAAACTGTATTTGTTGAAAGCCGGCTTTCCTGGACAGATGGAAAAGAAATCTGCCAGTTGCTAGGCCTTGGAGGGGAAGAAGAGGCCCCATCAGTATGCTTGCTCTGGATTCCAGGAACAGGATCTGAAAATCTTTCATCTGGGTGGTTGTGTTCACAGTCCTTGGCACCATTCCAAAGATCAGCCTGGAGGCAGGGCTCAGTATGGCACCATGCCGGGGCTAGGGCTTAGTGGCACCAAGAATGCCAAACAGAGATCAGGAACTGCCCTAGAAGTGGCTGAGATGGTTAAGACCCATGATAGGGTCTGCTGGTACCCACCAACTCCATCCTTTAAGCCTTGATTAGGGAAAGGAAGTGAAGAAAACTCATATTTGCACACATAACTCTACCCCCTATGCAAAGTCATTTGTTTTTCCTTTGCTTTTATAGGACAGTAGATATAGGGATAAAGATAGATTGAGGAAGAAAAATGATGATGGGAGGGACATCTAAGTTCTCCTAGAAGTGGAAGGCAGGAAAGAGATACCTAAAGTTAACTAAAGGGCTAGCATTTGCCCTTGATTTGGGGGGAGCAGTCTCAATTCTTTTTTTTTTTTTTAAGATTTTATTTATTTTATTTGACAGGCAGAGAGGCAGGCAGAGAGAGAGAGGAGGAAGCAGGCTCCTTGCTGAGCAGAGAGCCCGATGAGGGGCTTGATCCCAGGACCCTGGGATCATAACCTGAGCCGAAGGCAGAGGCTTTAACCCACTGAGCCACCCAGGCGCCCCGAGCAGTCTCAATTCTTAATGTCCCTTCCCGTTGTCTTGATTTGGGGCTCTGAACTGATGGAACAGGTCTCTCTCTGTTTCTCAGAGCCCCATCTTTGCTATTAAAAGAAGGGTCATAAAAGAGAGAAGATAGGATCTGAATTTTAGAGGAAAGGGTAGTAAGGGGACTAAGGAGGCTGAGGGCCTGGGAAAGAGATCACAGTCTTCATGGAGTGCAGTGACAAAGCCACATATTGTGGTTCTTGAATGTTGATTCATACATTAAAACAAAAAGAGACTTCAAGTCTTTTAAGTCAGAACTTTACATATACAAATAATCAATAAACAAGTTAAAGCTTTCCAGGGACAAAAAGCTTTCCAGTGGAGAGCAATCTCCCTTGTCTCCTGCAGCCTGCTCCGCCCATGCCCCCAGAAGCTGAACTATAACACTCCATCGCCCCATGTGAGGAGGAATCCAACCCAGACTTGAAGGATGCTAAATCTCTCCTAGTCCGTGGAATGTAATTATCATTAAGGTTGAAAAACGAGGGCGATGAACAGTAGTGGCAGGTTTTTTCAAGTTTACATAAACACTGGCTGCAGGGAGATGGCTGGAACATTGGAATCAAAGCATCCTTGTCACATCAGTGCTTTAAATCTCTAAGCAACTCCTTGAAGATCATCCGGCCTCTGTGAACATAGCAGCTGATAAAAGGCCCCTCTAAGCTCATGTCTTATCTGCTCTCACAAGCACAGACTGCCCTAAAGTAGCATCCTGGGGAATCCAGCCCCTCAATGGTGCATGGGAAGTTCCTGCAAGCCACAAGACAGGGACAGGCTTCTGGGGCAGTTCCCATAGGTGGATTGGGCTCAGGAAGGTTTCTGGACTGAGAAGTTGTCCCACAGCAAATCATGCTTTAGTCCCCTCCTATGCCATGTTTATTACATTTGATCAAATGAATTCCTAGGCTACCAACAAGAAGCAAGAGGGCTAGAGCCTGCTTGAAGAGAGTGAGGAGAAAGAGAAGGAATGTGTCTGTGTCCTTTGTCTTAAATATCAGGAAATCTGTGACTTGAACAAAAGCAAAAACTGGGACCAAAAGGTCTTCCCCAGGTCTTGTTCAGCAGGGAATTCTCTGAACTCTTTTCATTTTGGAACAGAATATTGATGTGAGCCCACATCCTCTGTGGGCCTTGTTTGGGAGCTAAACCCTCTGACACTACTCTTGAATATGGTGTTAAATCATGAAGATAAACATGAAAGGGGAGGAGGGATTTCTTAGTCTCAAACCAGTAAGCAACCAATAACCAGTAGCCATGTAGATAGTTCAACTGAGTGATTTCAGCCAGCGAATCCAATTTTCCCTGGATTAAAGGCCATTTCAAACAACAGCAATGACAACAACAACACCCACTACAAGTTGCCTAGTATAGTGCCACACATGTCACAGTCCATCAAAAAATGTTGGTTCTCATTCAACACCTGCCCTACATTTCTTCACTGTGGATGGTTCTTAAATCATCTATGTTCAAAGGAAGGTCTGACATATAGAAAAGCTGTGCCAGCATGTAAGGTTTTACTCCAGCTATTAATATCAGTATTATTAGATCAGTTACTAAAATTAACCTTGGGAAAATTTTTAAAACTGAGAAGTAAAAACCAGAAGTAATTTCTTCACAATGGTATGGTGCCTATTATTCTTAATAAAAGAATGTGAAAATTTTCTGAGAACACTAGCAAAGCAGAATATAGATTGCACTACATTTGTCAATGAAGCTGAGATTACAATTTGACAGATTCTATTTTTGCACTGTGATATCCATCCTTGACTTTGAGATATTAAATCTGGGATCATGCAAGGAGGCTCACTTGGGCAATCTTCTTACCTTCTTTAAGAACTACATACACCAAAGCCATACCAATTATGTGGATTGCAAACACTCTTAAGCAAAGCAACCATTCTAATTTAACCAACTAAGCTAATAAAAAAGCAATTATCATAAAAACATTTCTGAACTGATGTGTCTAGTCAAAGCAGGCAAACATTGATTCATTTGTTCATCTACAGCTTTGTTGATTTAATATGTTCTAGGAACTATTTAGCTCTTGGACACAGAGATAAATAAGAAACAGTCTCTAACCTACTGTATCCCACAACCCCCCGCCCCCAACACACACACCTATAGGATTCTATAGTCAAAAGGGGAGAGAATTCCTATAAAGAATGAATCACAATACCAATGTGTTAAATAGCTTAGCAGAGATCTGCCCAAAGTGCTCTCAGATCACGAGAAAGGATTGTCAACCCATCCTTTCCAATCCTTCCCAATCAAGGAAGGCTTTACCAAAGAGGTGAACTTTCTGTTGGTCCTTAAAGCAATCAGTCTGGTTTGCACATCTAAACACCTACCCGTTAGCCAGTCAAACTGACCAAGACCCGATGTCCAGAGGGAAGCTCACTTCTTAGGGTCATGTGAATATGATGACAAAAAGAGAGAAAGAAGAGGTGAGGAAGCGAAATCAGAGAAAATGTATTGTCATTTTAAAAGTACTTTCTAAGGTACACTTCTGACTGTACTTTGTTTAGAGATATATCAAGAAGAAAAGAAAACTTTATTGATGAATAGAGGAATGGGTAGATATGAGATAAAAATATAGAGTTAAATGTAATTGTCAAAACTAACTGTACAATTCTTTCAACTTTTCTGTGTTAAAATTTGTCATATTTTAATACAAGGGAAAAGTCACCTTGTGTCACCTTGTGTAAAATTTTCCTGAATGATCTGTGCAGTTTTAGATTTTGTTTATCTTTCATTATTCATCCACTGCTATTTTAAGTAATCCATGAAAAAAATTTTAAAGGGCTTTATTCTAGTTCTTTCTCCTGAAATCCCCTAGAGAGTGGATTAGACATTTCATTTAGAAACTAAAAGATAATTTAAACTAGAATCTACATACTGGTGGCAGCTTCCATTTGATTAGCCTATAGAAACCTTAACTGTGAATAAAAAAATACATGAAGATTTTGTTTTAATATAGCAAGCTAAGCACACATGTGGGTCTCTGTTCTCTGTCAAAATCGATTTTAAATGACACAAAGTATATAATATAAAAACAAATTTATAACAACCTGGAAAACAGGAAAGGGTACCACCAGTAGACCATATATTTTGGAAAATTTCTAGAAGTTAAAAAACTAATAAGATCAGAATGATAGAGAAACCAGAGTAGAATAAACTACAACAAAAAACAGAGGGGGAAAGCCTGCTGCAGAGAAGAAAGCCATTCTTTCCTAATACAGCTCTTCAATCTTCAAACTCAGAGACTATGAATACAGAACTAGAGAAGACCCTGGCTATGGGGCAATTCTCAGGACAATTAAGTAAGGGACTGGCTGCTGAGCCTCTGGGTCTGTAGTCCCCATCCACCCCTCCATATGGACTGGAAGGATGGTCATAGTGTTTCCCTCCAGGACAAAGCCTGGAGAACACTTTCTCTGGTTGCAAATCTTCCTTTTGGGGCTGGGAGGACAGGGTGTCCTGACATTTTTGAGTTTGTAAAAACAGAAAAGTAGAACAGAGCTCCAAGAAATGCTAGTCCTACATAACAGCCACGCAGGGAAAAGTGGGTAGGGAAGAAGCAGCTCTTCCAGAAATGAAAATACTGAAGTATTCTAGTAGTAGTATAAAGTCTTCCTCACCTTGGCAAGCTTATGCGACCCCACTGTGCCTGTCTTCCACTCTAAAAAGAAATGTGCCCATCAGCAGGGCCAGTCTACAACTATCCCTTTTAGTTGGGGAGAAACCTATTATGGAAATGGATATACACAAAAGAGGAAATCTATACTAGCTTCAAATACACATCATCCAATATTTCATTTATAAATGTGAGTGAGCAACTAAAGATCACCAAATATTTGAGAAATCTGAGAGTGACAAAGATCAAAGACAAAAAGGCAGAATGACTGATTGTGAATAAAATGGAATATACAAAAAATGGAAGAGAAGTTTTAAAATTTGAATTAGCATACTCTAAAACTTTCAGGAGGATTCATGAAACAAGAGCTAAAACTAGGTGTTATTTCTAAAGTAGAAGTCAAAAAATAAGAAGCAATTGCTCAAAAGAAGTGCTAAAAATTGAAGCAATTAAAATTGGCCAGCCAAAGGCCAAATTAGAGATCTGGAAAAAATAAAGCAAAGAAATGTCCCATAAAAATGGAACAATAAACAAAGAAATGAAAAACATAACAAAAAAGACTTTGGGTATATATTTAGAAGATCCAGCATCCACTTAGTAGAAAGAAAGAAAAACAGACTGGAGAAATGAGAAACAATAAAAGAAATAACCAAGGATAACTTTATTGAGATGAACAAAGATTTGGGACTTCACTATTGACCACTGAGCAAAAGTAATAAAGTAATAAAGATGCTTATCTAGACAGCCTAGAAAATCTGCTAACTTATTCTAAAATGAAAGGAAGGAATTATTTACAAAGAAAATAGCATTTGAGCAGTGTCCAACTTTATTTTACAATACAGAATGCTAGAAGACAATGGTATTATCACTAATGTGTAAGGTGAAAACAAACAAATATATCTTCAATTTTCAAAAAATTTATGCAAGAAAATTCTTCAGCAAGACAAAAAGTAAAATAAGCAAAAAGGAAGGCTAAATCACCTAAAATGTTAGGTGATAAGTAAAAATAATTTAAATTATGAGGCTAAAGTATTTTATTATGGTTATGAACTTTATGCAATTGTTAATAAAATATTGAGGCAAAATATGAAAAAAAATTGATCAGTCTCAAACTAAAATTAGATATAATGTCAACTAAACAGAAATTTGTGGTGACAGAGAAAGTAAAATAATCATATTTGTATAGAAAACCATGTGTGTATTTATTTATTCATCAATATATCTAAAAGTGTAATTTTTTAAAACTTTTCCAGGGGTATGAATAAACTTGCACTTTTACTGTTTGCACTTCATGCTAATGGAATTTTTATAGCAAATTTGTATTCCTTTTATAATTTAAGAAAGTAATAAATACGTATCTAAAGATGTTCACTAAAAATTTAAGAACAGTCACTGCAGTAATAAAATAATGCTCACCAAGGAAGATATGTAGATGGCAAATAAGCGTATGAAAAGATGTTCCATATCATACACCAATTAGGTAGAAGCAAACTAAAACAATAATGAGATACCACCACACACCTATCTACATGGCCAAAATCCAAAACACTGATGGAACCAAATGTTGGCAAGGATGTGGAACATCAGGAACTCTCATTCACTGCTGATGGGAATGCAAAATAGTACAGCAACTTTGGAAAACAGTTTGGCAGTCTCATACGAAACTAAATACTGCTACTATATGATCCAGCAGTCATGCTCCCTGGCATTTACCCAAATGAGATGAAAACCATGTTCACAAAAAACCCACACGTGGGGGCGCCTGGGTGGCTCAGTGGGTTAAAGCCTCTGCCTTCGGCTCAGGTCATGATCTCAGAGTCCTGGGATCGAGCCCCACATCGGGCTCTCTGCTCAGCAGGGATCCTGCTTCCTCCTCTCTCTCTGCCTGCCTCTCTGCCTACTTGTAATCTCTGTCTGTCAAATAAATAAATAAAATCTTTAAAAAAAATTTTAAAAAAAAATTGCCAAAACTTAGAAGCAACCAATATGTCTTTCAGAAGGTGAATGGATAACTAAACTGTGGTACATCCAGACAATGGAATATTATTCAGTGTTAAAAGAAATGAGCTACTAAATCATAAAGACATTGAGGAAGTTTAAATGTACAATACTAAATAAAAGAAGACAATCTGAAAAGTCTACATACTGTACGATTCCAAATACATAACATTCTGGAAAAAGTAAAATTATGAAGACAGAAAAAAGATCAGTGTTTGCCAAGAAAGCAGAAGGAAAAAGAAAACAAAACTGAAATTATAAACTAGCAATAAGTGGTAATGAAAACACTACAGTTTGATATCTTTAAAATTTGACCAAATAGTACTCAGAGAAAAATTAACAGCTTGAAAATAAATAAACCAAGTGTCCAATGAATGAAGCTAAAAAACTAAATAAGGAAGAGATTAATTAAAAATAAGAACATAAATAAATAAAATATAAAACAGAGAGTAGATGAGTATAAAATCAAAGGCTATTATTTTAAAGGTCATTAGAAAGTTAAAGTTCTCAGAGAAAGACAAATACTAAATGATTTCACTTATACATGGAATCTAAGATAATCCAAACTAAAGATGCTAAGACATTTTAAAAAGTTAAAATTCTGATATATCTAACTAGTAAGGAGAGAGAGAGAGGGAGAAAATATGTAAAATTTAAGAATGAATAGGCAGGTGGTTAAATTTATTAGTAAATACCATATGTGAATTTATAAAAATATAAATTACTAAAATATTTGCTGGGTTTGAAACCAAATAATGTATAGATACAAAAACAACTAAAAAGCGTATTCATTGGGAACAACGGAGAGACCAATGCAGTTTTAAAAGCAAAAGTTACAGTTGTCTACATAGAATATACAAGGAACAAAATAAAAAGTTAAAAGAATTAAACAAAAATTTAAATAGATTGCTGGATATAAGAACAAAGTGGAAAAATTAGTAGCTTTTCTATATATATCAATTCAAAAATGTAATATTAAAAAATGTTATTTCAATACCAGAATCAAACAAAGACATTATGATCAACATCTCCCATGAACACAATGCAAAAATTTTTAAGGAAACATGAGCAAATTAAATGTAATATATAAACAGGATATACACCATGACCAAGTTGGGTTCTTCCCAGGAATAGCAAGTCTGGGAAAACCAACATTGGAAACCATTCAGTGTGATTCATTATATTTATGGATTAAATAAGAAAAACCATACAATCATATTGATAGAGGCCCAAAAAAGCACTTGACAAAATTCAACATTCATTTATAACAAACACTCTCAGCAAACTAGAAACAGAAGATCCCGTACCAACAAAACCTGAGAGAATCCCCTGCAGCCACCAGCCCTACCAAAAATATTGGAGGGATGAAAAGAAGGGGCACACGCACCCCGATGTTCATAGCAACAATGTCCACAATAGCCAAACTGTGGAAGGAGCCAAGATGTCCTTCAACAGATGAATGGATAAAAAAGATGTGGTCTGTATGTACAAGGGAATATTACTCAGCCATCAGGAAGGCTGAATATCTACCATTTGCATTGATATGGATGGAACTGGAGGGGATTATGCTAAGTGAAATAAGTCATTAGAGAAAGACAGTTATTCACCCATATGTGGAACATAAGGAATAGCACGGAGGACCACAGGGGAAGGGAGGGAAAACTGAATGGAAAGAATCAGAGAGGGAGACAAACCATGAGAGACTCTGGACTCCAGGAAACAAACAGAGGGTTACAAAACGGAGGAGTTAGGGGGATGGGTAACTAGGTCATAGGTATTAAGGAGGGCACGTGTTGTGATGAGTATTGGGTGTTAAGTGCAACTAATGAATCGGTGAGCACGACATCAAAAATTAATGATGTACTATATGTTGGCTAACTGAACATAATAATAAAACATAAAGACATTAACAATTAAAAAAATACTAGGGGAATCTTTCAAGCTGGAAGGAAAAAACAACAGAGTAACTCAATTCTCCATGGAGAAATAGTTACAGAAGTAAATATAAAAAGCAAGTATAAATGTATAAGTATGTAAAATCTGTATGGAATAAACATATTTAAAAAACTAGAAACAAAAGAGAATTTCTTCAACTTGATAGTCTACAAAAATCATACAACTAAAACCTGAATGTTTTTTCCCAAAAATATGAAACAAAGCAGAATATCAGCTTTCCCTACTCTTATTCAACATAATACTGGAAGGCTTAGCCAGCTTAATAAGGCAAGAAAAGGAAACAAATGGCATACAGTTTGGAGAAGAAGAAATTAAACTTTTCCTATCTCATAACATGTTAGCTTATGTAGAAAATCCCAGGGACTCTCTGAAAAACAAAACAAAACAAAAATACTAGAACTAATTGATTTTTAGCAAGGTTACAGAATATAAGATCAAAAAACAAAAACCAATCATATTTCTATAGCAGATGAATGTATGAAAACTGAAGTTAAAAGCACAATGCCATATACAATCACTCCAAAAATGAAATACTTACATATAAATCTTTTTAAAAATGTATCAGATATATATGTTGAAAATTATAAAAAGTTGATGAATGGAATAAAAAAATATAAATAAATAGGGCACCTGGGTGGCTCAGTGGGTTAAGCCTCTGCCTTCGGCTCAGGTCATGATCTCAGGGTCCTGGGATTGAGCCCCACATCGGGCTCTCTGCTCCACAGGGAGAATGCTTCCTCTCTCTTTCTCTCCGCCTGCCTCTCTGCCTACTCGTGATCTCTCTGTCAAATAAATAAATAAAATCTGTTTAAAAAAATATATATATATATAAATAAATAGATATACCATTTTCATGTACTGGAAGACTTAATACAGTAAAGATGTAATTTCTCCCCAAATCGATTCATAGGTTTAATGCAATTCCTGCCAAAAATCCCAACAAGATACCTGTAGGTATATACAAGCGCATTCTAAAATTTATATAAAAATACAAAGGAACTAAAACTATCTTTTTTTAAAAGATTTTATGTATTTATTTGACAGAGATAGAGAGCACAAGTGGGCAGAGTAGCAGGCAGAGGGAGAGGGACAAACAGCTCTCTGCTGAGCAGGAACCTGACCAGAGCCGAAGGTAGACGCTTAACTGACTGAGCCACCCAGGTGCCCAACTAAAACTATCTTGAAAAGAAGAAAAAAGTAGGAAAAATTCCACTTTATAGGCTTACTACATAGCTACAGTAACCAATATTATCTCCCTATTAAGGTTATTTTGAGATAATATTTTGAGAAAAATCTCAAAACCTCAAAAGGTTATTTTGAGATAAAAGATAATGTTAAGAATTTAGGGCAGTATCTTGCACATAGTAAGTACTTAACATAATGAATTATTACTCAAACATTTTACATCTCAGGAAGTGACATTTAAGCAAAATAAAATGCCCACACCCATACAGATAATAAGTGTTGGAGCAAGAATTTGAGCCACGTCCCACTGACTCCAAGTCCCAGGTGATTTACCCACCATACTATAAACATAACCAAAAAGAAATACCTTACCACAGGCCACTCAAAACTTCCCACTCAAGTCTTACTTGTCTATGGATGACAACACTCTGAGATCTCTTCAGAGTATCCCAATTTATAAATATTAGAATCTTTTGTGGCATGGATTGCATGGAGCACTGGGTGTTATACACAAGCAATGAATCATGGAACACTACATCAAAAACTAACGATGTACTGTATGGTGACTAACATAACATAATAATAATAATAAAAAGGAATCTTTTGTGGACCCAACTGGTCTCCTTATTCAAGTCATTTTCTTTATATTAGTTTTTTCCTTGCTGAGAAGTCAATCCCATGGTTATCCTTGACTTCTTCAGTGGTGGGACTCTGATAGATATTTAAAGACCCAAAAGTCCCATTCTGTAAAACATAAAATGCCTTGTCCCCTTCCTATAAATGATTCATCGCAAGTATTACCCAACAAGCCTATGATCGATAGGAACATCATCATTTGTGTGTAAATGACACCCGTCTTCTTGGGCCAGTGCTTTCTCTCACTCCCACACCTGCAGAGACTAAAAGAGATTAAGTGGGTCTTCTCAAAACATCCCATGAAATATTGATTAAAGGTCTAGTTAAATAAGTGTATTAATGTAGACTTAAAGCACTCAAGTGAGTAAGAACACCCCAGGGGGAAACATTTCTACAGAGCAAGTGAGACAAAAATTGGATACTTTGGAAATGGTGAGAATGTTCCTGGGTATACAGATCCTTTTTGCAATGTCACACAACAAAGTAGGACTTTTATCAAATGATCCCAGTGATAAAAGCCTGGCCCTTGGAGAAGACTAAGATGGTAGAGGGGAGGAAGTTAAAAATGAAACAAACAGGCAAGCAATGACATTATAAATTATTTCTCAGCAAATTCACTTGAAATCATGAAACTTTTTACTCTCTCTTTTTATTTAATCTCCTTCCTATTCCCCACCACCCCAAATAGAAATGAGCCATAATTCCTGCAATTCACTGCCTATGTTTCATTTCTTTGGGAAAAATCATTTCAGACTTAGTTCTTTTCTGTGATTTGGGGGTACACTTAGTCTCTTTTTTAGAATCCAGGGAAACCATTCGTATTTCTTTTACATAGAAATTATAGATTCGGGGGACATAAGAGCTGAAAGAGGTCTTATAGAACTTCTAATCCTTTACATTTTCAACTAAGGAAACTAAGACTTATATAGGTAAAAAACAAAACAAAACTGATCTAGAGACTCACAGTTTGGTAGCACTGGGATCATACCATCAGATTTTCCAATCTGGGATACAGGGGAAAAATGTTGTCATCCTTCAGAAGGAAAATCTCTTTAGATAAATACCAAAAGTAGAAATATTCCTCTCCCACGTCACAGCTCCAGCTGTGCACAGAAGGCTGAGAACCTGCACATGGCCACTTTGCTCCCAGTCACCAGGGATCAGAGAAGGAACGGAACACCCCTCAGGGCATCCTGGATATCAGGGCAATCAGCCCTGGCATTTGTTGTGTGTGAGAGCCAAGGTGTCTGGGGCTGAGCTGGCAGGCCAGGCACATTGCCCCTGCCTCCCACCCCATGTGTTCCCTTAGATAACAGGACTCTGAGAAACAAAAAGGAATGCCTCAGAGGACCGTTTCTTATGACTTGTTTGGGTACCGTCCAGAGACACAGAGAAGAGTTTCCCAGCCAGTGGCCACAAACAAGTCTTACTGTCTACAACCCCAAAGCCAAGCTGCTAACTTGGGTCTAAATTTTTTAAAACAAATTTACCCATATTATTCTATTATAATACCTCTCACCACACAAATGGATGAAGTACTCCAATTAATAGACAAAGATTTGGATTTAAGAAAAAAAACCCAGACTGAGTTTAAGAAAACAATAACAACAATGATATATGGCTTGTAAAATGAACACTTAAGATGTAAGGGCCAAGAAAGGTAGAAAGTAAAAAATGTATGTATAACATAAATTATATTTTTATATAGTCTATGAAAACAACAACCACATGAAAGCTGGCTATATTAATATTAACTAGGTAGATTTCAGGTCAGAAGAGTCACGATAGGGGCATCTGGGTGGCTTGGTGGGTTAAAGCCTCTGCCTTCAGCTCAGGTCATGATCCCAGGGTCCTGGGATCGAGCCCCGCATCGGACTCTCTGCTCATCGGGGAGCCCGCTTCTCCCTCTCTCTGCCTGCCTCTCTGCCTACTTGTGCTCTCTGTCTGACAAATTAATAAATAAAATTTTTTTAAAAAGTCACTATATATTAAAAATATACTGTATAATGATAAAGGTTTGGTTCACCAACATGTATACACCTAAAAATAGGACCTCAAAAAATCTAAAGAGAAATTTTAACAGAGCTAAAAAGAGAAAAAGACAAATCTACAAGAATCTTCTGTGTCCCTAGTGTCAGACAAAGATCAGGAAGAACGTGGAAGAGAAGACGTGAACAGTATGATTAAGTACTCTAACCAGCTGACATATATAGAACACGGCCAAATGCACATCTTTCGAGCACAGACAAAGTGTAAAAAGAAGCGGGGGAGACAACATACTAGGTCGTAAAGAAAGTCCTATCAGATTTCAAGTGACTGAAATCATGTGGAGAATGACCTCTGATCACAATGAAATAAACCTAAAAATTAGAAAATACCTATATGTTTGGAAATCAGAAAATGCACCCCTCAGTAATCCGTGGGTCCAAGAAGAACTCATACTGCAATGAGACATTAAGTTTGAATATAAAGCAACAGAAAGAAAATCTACATTTAAAAAAGTATAGGCCACAGCCAAAAGAGTTTTTAAGGAGGAAATTATAACCTTAAAATGACTATATTAGAAAACAAGAGGCCTTTTTTGTTTTTCTTGATCAGTTCTGCGAAATGATTTCTTTTTTTTTAAAAAAAATTGTTTATTTAAGTAATTTCTACACCCAACACGGGGCTTGAAGTCATGAACCAGAGATCAAGAGTCACATGCTCTACTGACTAAGCCAGCAAGGTGTCCCTGATTCCTTGATTGATCTTAATGGTCTTTTCAAACAACAACAACAACAAAACCCCAAACTTTTGGTTTTGTTGATCTGCTCTACTGAATCTGTGTTTTCTATTTTATTATTTCTGTTCTCCAGTTTATTTCTTTTTCTTCTACTTTATTTGAGTTTATTTTGCTGTTCTTTTTCTGACTTGTTCAAATAGATGTTTAAGTCAAATTGTTTCCAGTCCCCCCTGAAAATTATACTGTAGTCTCCAAAGGACACCAGTCTGAGAACCAGACAACATGTCAATTGGTCAACTCATGTTAAAAGTGTTCATCAAGAATGTTATTCTTTCCAAAAATTTCTATTTTTCTAAGAAAGTTAAAAATAGGTGCTAGGAAAAGACTAAAAGTAAAGTACCTTCATCATAGTCTGAAAAAATTTTAAGTCCATCAGAAAGAAATAACAGGGACGAAATAAACCCCACGGGAAATATCACTAAATGGTTGAATATTACAGGGTGGATTCCATGGGTAGTTCAGTCAGTTAAGCACCTGATTCTCTCGGTTTCAGCTCAGGTCATGATCTCAGGGTCCTGGGATCAAGCCTGGAGTCAGGCTCCATGCTCCACAAGGAGTCTGCTTTAACTTCTCTCTCTGCCTCCCTACTCATGGGCACTCCCTCTCTCTCTCTATCTTTCTCTCTCTTTCAAAGTAAATAAATCTTTAAAAAAAGAAAAAATAAGTTGAATATTCCCAAATAGGAAATAGAAAACAGAATTCACCCTTTCTGGCACAGCAGGGTATATCCATGAGTCTACCACAGTGGCTAGAAGGAACCACCACATTCACTCCACCTCCTGATAAGCATGAAAATAAGATGATTCTGGGGCTCATTTGTAAATTTACAGAGACAGATCCTCCACAGCTTAATAGGACTTCAACTTTCAATCAACAGGCCAGAGAATCAAGTGGAAAATTCCCCACCTATGGCCTTCTTAGTCATTTTCTAAGCCAATGATAAGAATAAGAGGCATCACTAAAAACAGATGAGACCATTTTCCCCAAGCAGACTGAGTCATATCCCTTGACTCCTAAGAAGTTTCCAGAGATGCCTAAACATTGCTAAGTTCCTCCACAACCAAAAACATAGCTCATTGCACTTCAGACAATTGTCCAACCATCCATCATCTGTATCTAAAAGAATAAAAATATATACTACTGTGAGAGAACCTGAGAACTTTTTTTTTAATTTGACAGACAGAGATTACAAGCAGGCAGAGAAGCAGGCAGAGAGAGAGAGGGAAGCAGGCTCCCCACTGAGCAGAGAGACCAATGCGGGGCTCAATCCCAGGACCCTGGGATCATGACCTGAGCCAAAGGCAGAGGCTTTAACCCACTGAGCCACCCAGGTGCCCCAAAACTGAGAACTCTTAAGTGGGGCCACAACCACACCTGTCAGTTCAGCTTAGCAAAAGTTAAACTTCTCTTCTTTTATTCAACAAGAAAAGCATTCCTCATGGTCTGGAGATCATTTCTGCCTAAAGGAGGGTATGTAACCGAGAGCCCAAACAGCACAGTGGAAATTCTGTGCTCAACTTTGTCGCCACAAAATGACACCAGCAGTATATTAGTCAGGATAACTTCACTAGCTTCTATAACAAACAACTCCTAAGACAGTAGTAGTCTAATGCTACAGTTTCACCCATGTCGTGGTCCAATCAGGTGTCCAGCCTTCGATGTAATAGTTTAGGGATGCCAGTTCTTTTCATCTTGTTGTGCTTCCATTTTCTAGGATTTCCTGAGTTCCCACTAGAGAAAATACTCTGCATTTATGTATGAGTGAAAGAAGAGGACTGTGCCTGGCTCAGAATAGCACACATCACTTGTGCCCACGTCTCATGGGTAGTAACATAACTCTTACTTACCACAGGTTTAGTCAATGCAGTGTAAATAATGAGATAGATGAGCACCTAGGCAGTGTGCTCTAGTGAGGAAGCACATCATTCAAATATTCTGGCACTCACTTTAGAATGATAGATAAAATGAGGTAGTAGAACAATAGAATCTCTAAGTTCATACCCAGTTCTTGCATTCTGTGATTCTCAAATAGGAGAATATCTCTAGTTTGGGTTCACAGATGTGGTCTGCACATAAGAGAAGGTGTTTTACCACTCTGCTATTATCTGAGACTTTCTTTCCATTTATTGACACAACATTTATCTTTAGCACTTTTAAAAATGTCCAAAAAAACCAAGGGAGTGCATAAATCAGGGGCCCTTCTAGCCCTAACGTTCCATAATCCCTTGTGTTGTACTCCTCATTTAGCAAAAAAGTTGTCTAAGAATCCCTGGGACCAAAACAATCATATGGCTTCAGTAGCAGTTCTTTTATACAGGCTGAGCTCCATGGTTATTACTATGGTCATAAGAGAGATTAAGAGGCTAATGATATTAGTGGACTTAATATATGTGTGTTTTTCTGAAGATCTCCAAAGTCTGATTTGCTCCATGGTTGGGAAACATTGCTGACATGAGCATAAATGAATAATCTGTCATTGATATGTATCTGACTATTGCTGTCAAGATTTGAATAAGCATTTAAATCAATAATAAATTTGAAACAAACTGGTTAACTACCAAATAAATCAGCCTGGTGTTGTTTCCTTTGGTTTTATTTTCTTTGTTTAGTTTTACATTATCAAGATGAGATAGAGAATATCAGTCCTGATGATGTTTTCCACTTTATCATACATAATAAGTAGTCCAGCTTTGTTGTTTAAATATTCTAAAAGTCAACTTGAGGAAAGGTTTAGACAAAATAGAACATTTTTCAGCTAGGATCTTGTGACCAGAAACAGGTAAGAGTATTTGTTAATAGAGATCAGATGTGGTGTTTTCATAGCTAGAACTGTAACTGAGTATAAGAGAAAGAATTTTATATATCAATATTTTATTAAGTGGGGTTATTAAAGGAGAACTTGCAAAAATAATTGCTAATTATCTTTTTAAAATACTATTTTTATTGTCTTATTTTATAACTTGACCTTAAATAAACAACTCTTTCTATAATATTTGTTTTTGCTACACCTAATACATATAAAGTGAGATTTACATAATGGAATTTCCTTTAGAAGACCCTCCCTGCAGATTGGCCATGTTTCATCAAATTCTTTGCATGCATTACTGAATAGTCTAATAGATTAACAGCTGTCTGATATCACATTGAACCAGAGTTGGGCAATTTGGTTATGTAAGGGAACTAACGCACCCTGGTGTAATTTGGTAAAATTTTCTTTTTTCTTTTTAATTTGGTAAAATTTTCAGTAGCACAAATCTATTTTGTTTCAAGTGTTTTTGTAATATATGTATCTAATTATAGTCAGCCAAAAGTCAGTAATTATATTCAGCTCAAATTCTTAAATCAATCAATGCATTACACTAAATCATGACCAAGTTACCATTATCCTAAGAATGTAGGGATAATTTTACCAATGAATAGCATTTATTAATAACCAAAGACTAAGATCATATGATTATCCTCATAGAAGTAAAAAAGGATCTTAAGAGTCAATAGCACTTTCTGTTAAATATTCTTTAAAAACTATAAATAAAAAGAAGATATTTCCTTGACATAGTAAGGATCAATAGCCAATATCAAGTTAATGGTGAAACACTACAATGCTTGCATTTAAGTCAAAAGCAAGCCAAGGAGTCCCACTATCACAACTATTATTCAACACTGTACAGTAACTTTTTGCTAAAGAGATAGGGCAAGAAAAAAAAAAAGAATGAAGTTTAAATATAAGAAATGAAGAGAAAATATCAAGCAGGAGAACATCAACCCAGTTAATGCTATCTCCTTTCCATTTGTCTCTGGTGTTCCCTGGATCAGTGGTTTATTTAAGTCATAGGTCTAAACCCTCATCTCTGAAGATTTTATGCTTGGGGTTTTAACATTTTGTTTTTTTAAGTTACTAAGTACTGGAGTTGGGAAATAAAGCAATGAGGTACTTGGGCCTGAGTTATCCAGTGTGGATCCTTTGGAGTACTAGCATTAAAGAGTATGATGTGGAAATGGAGTATTGTGGCTAAATAAGGTAGGCGAATTCTACATAAAATAGAAACCTTTCCCCTACAGGACTCCCCAGAACTACCATGTGCAGCTTTGTGTGATGAATATCCGAAAGGCATTCGACATATGGTGTTCCCCAAAGTACCTGACCATGGAGACCCTCCTTGCCCTTTTCCTGAAAAACATCTCAGGGGATCAGGGTTTCATGAAACACATTTTGAGAAACAGTCTTCTAGGATGATCCCCTCATTTCACAGATGAGAAATCTGATGCCCAGAAGAGGAAACAACTTGTTGAAGTTTATTCAGGGACTCCATAGGCAGGCAGGGACTAAAAGCCATGTTTCCTCCCTCATTTCTCTAAGTCCTGCCGCTCTGAGATGCTCCTGTAACTGCTTTCTCTCCACAGCCTGCCCCATATGGTTAAGTGCTGTAATAGTTTGCTAGGGCTACTATAACAAAATACCACAGGCTGGGTGACTTAAACAACAGAGATTTGTCTTCTCACAGTTCTGAGGCTGAAAGCCTGAGATCAAGGTGTCGACAGGTTTGGTCTCTTCTGAGGCCTCTCTCCTTGTTTCTGCTTTCACCCAGTTCACAAACCTAAGCCACTTGACATAAGTGCACTTGTCTGTGGCCAATCTCTTCCTACAGACACCAGTCATATTGAATTAGGACCCAACTCTATGACCTTCTTTTACCTTAATTACCTCTTTAAAGGCCCTATCTCCAAATGCAGTCACATCTGAGTACTGAGTTAGGACTTCAACATATGACCTTGGGGAGGACACAATTCAGCCTCAGGTGCCATTTCTCAGGGTCTATAGTACCCTGTGCTTCTCAGTCATAGCAGCATCTCACTGAGTATAGACAAATATGCTACGTGTCTCCCCTACTTGTCTGTGGACAATTTGAGACAGGGACTGTGTTAGTATAACTGTCAAATGTTACAGCTCCTAGCATACTCTAGATGCTTAGTGAATGTTTGTTGTTGAGTACGTGAATTACAGAGTCAGAGGACCTGACTCCAAGCTTGTGCTCTACCACTTACCAGCAGGACAAGTGCTGAGACAAATGGTGATAATAAGAGCCTCCCATGGTTTTGGTGAAAATTCAATAAAATATGTCCCTGGCAAAGTGCCCAGCATATGGAAGGAGCCCCATAAATGTTAATTGAATCTGAGGTTGTATCTTCTTCCTAGATCTCTATAAAAAACTAATTAATAACAGTGATCGCTGATGCTTAGTAATTAAATTGCTTTATAAAAACAATAATAATGAAGCATGCCAATCTGGGCCGCATAGACACATAAAGGATTTGCCATCGACAATATTCCATAAATTTTGTCTCACAGGTCGAAGCCAATTTCAAACCTTGGTAATTAAGACCTTTTAGCCAAGGACTCTCTTTCTGGCAGGTCTTCTTGGGCAAAGTAATGAACAAAAAAAATGCCCTCTGGGGGTGGAATGTCAGGTGTGCTCTAGGACATTCTAGGTCAAGGTGCTACAGTTGGCCAAGAACATTTTAAAACTTTGATGTTGTTTAAGGAAGAGTCTGCTCTAGTTTGAGTCAAAGAGACATTTTTGAGTAAAGACAGGTCAAGCTCAGGCCCTAACAAAAATCTCCAGAGGCATGGAAACCTGTTTGCCCCATGAATGAGCAAGCTGTTGTCTCAGTTTCACTGCATAACAAACTGTCCATGTTGCTCAGACCTCCTGCTGTTGGGGAGTGTAACCGAGTAATAAGAGCCCCAGCTGTTGCCCTTCTGGATCCACCTGGAAGGCAATGAGGCCACACTCCCAATGAGAAGCTCAGTAGGGGCATTAATGCAGAAGCACTCCTTTCATAGTGGACTCAAGGACTCCCCACCAGGCTGACCAGAACCTCCTCAGCCCCGTGCTGCAGCCTGGGACTCTACCTACTTACTCCTTCCTTCCCTCTTTCTTATACAGAGGCCAGACCTGTGGCTCAGTTCTGAAGGATCTCCCTACCTTTCCTTGTCTCTCTCCTCTTTATCCCTCAATAGCATTTCATCCAGTAAATCTGGACATCTAACTTGGCATCTGCTTCTCAGAGTACATGGACTAACACATATCCCAAAGTTTCATCACTTAAAACGATAAGCATTTCTTTTTGCTCATAAGTTCACAGGTTGGTTGAGTGGTATTTCTGGCCTGAGTCATGCTAGGTTGGCCTCAGCTGGGCTTGCTCATGCATCACAGTCAGGCGGTGAGTCAGCTGGGCATGGAATGATCTAGAATGGCCTCAGATGGGATGCTTTAGCCTTGTTTCATGTGACCTCTCATCGTTGCACTTGTGCACATGGCATTTTCTCAAGAGAAGAATGTAAGTGCTCAGGCCTCTTAAGATCCAGGGATGGAACTAACATCGACTTATTTCCACTGCATTAAATTGGTCAACACAAGTCAAAAGGCCAGTCCAGACTGAAGGGTGGAGCAAAAGCACTGCCACCTCTTGTTAGAAGGAACATTCTAAGGGCACGGCCATAGGGAGGGTTAAAGCATTGCAGCCATTCTTGCAAACCCCATTTACCAGCACGATCCCCAAACACACCGCCATGTCTGTGCCAATAACTGCCTTGGCCTTTGGAGAACTATCTGAGCAGACCTGGCCAGTAAGTATCCCTGGTCTCCTCACTTGGGCTTAGCTGCCCATTGCAGAGGCTGGCACTGTCCTGGGCAGAATTCCCAGCTAGAGGGAGCCCTGTGAATTATAAACACAACTCGGGAAGCTGCTTCTAGTGGTCCAGTCTTCCTAGGGGGGAACTTGAAAAGATTTACTCTGAGTACAACAAGGAGCCTTTCCCGTCTGTTCCCTGTCACCCCGCATCAGTTTCAGGTCAGGAATGCTAAAAGAAAACAGGGCACGTAAGCATTTGAACTCAACCTTACTTTCCTGAGGAGCAAACTGACAATTAAGACCAGGACCTGCATCAAAAAAGAGCAACCCAGCATGAAGTCCGTCTAATTAGTCATATGAACGGAGAGCTTCCCCTCCGCTTCCTCTAGAACATACGCTTGTCAGATCTCATCAGGGAGGCTGTGCTCCCTGACATGCTATTGAAAGGGGACCGGGTACAGGTAGCTTCACATGAGAACCATGAGTGCCCCTCCCCAGGCCACAAAACGTTCTTCTGAAAATTACTTTTAGATGTCTTTTTGGCCTCGTGAGCTGCAAACTAATTTGTGAAGTGAGGCTTTTAATTATGCCTCGAAGATAGACCTATAAAGAAAACCAAGCACACGGTCTCTGGTTCAAAACCCCGACATTTTTAATACCTCGTCTCGTGTTAATGGGAAACTGAGCAAGATGAAGAATTCAAGGTGAAGGCTGGACATGGTCTGCTAATCCTGGGAACTGCATTGTTTAGACTTCTGTACTTTATACTTTCTAGCCCCTTAAAAAGTTTGTGTGCCACTGAAGGTCACCAGGCCTGTCATCAGAAAAGATTAGAGAAGACATCTGCGTTGCACCTTGATCCAGGCATTGCAGAAACGACTTTCCTCCTTTTGAGGGTTTGGCCAGACCCAGACCTTGAGGAGGACAAGGCCTACCAGGGTATGAGATCTTGTCACTGCCTGCATTCGCACAGTGGGTTGGCCTGGCTTTCTGCCGCCTGTCTGCATTTTATTCAAGTGTTAGCTTTTGGGGCAAGTCCCCTCTCTTCTCTGCATGCAGCTCCCGGCCCAAGCACATCGCGACCACATGACTGTTGATGTGATCTGAGTCACCTGTTTTCTGTTTGGAGATCTTGCCCATATCTATAAAAACTATTCTCTCTACTGGAGCCATGTGCATACAAGCATGGTTTTATTTTCTCTTTAGACAGAGATGCACACGGAATGTCTAATGTATGGAGAATGAGAGGTGGAACATGAACTCTGTTGCCTTTCCCATCTGAGAACAAAACTCTTGTTTTATCAGTTCTAGTGGGCTTTGTTACTTAGCTGGGTTGTAAACTCCTAGGCACCCTTCAAGATCTTCTCAAGGAAGACTTCCCAGGCAACGCTCCCACAACACTTGCCCCATGCCTCTGCTACCGATGACCTTGCCGTGACCATGCCCTTTCCTGCCTGACTCACCTGTATCCTAGAAGACAGAGCCTCGGCTGAGTCAGCTATTCAGCCCAGACACCCAGAGCTTCACTCTACCTTTGCCCAAAGAAGGAAGAGAGGGAAACTGCTACACGTAAATGAGGCTTAATTATTGCTTCAGCAGAATGGAAGTCAAATACCCTGAAGCTTTTCCATGACACTGCCCAATACTTGGTAAAAGGAGAGCTGTATGGACCTGCCCAAAGAAGGTGAGTCATCCATGTCTGAAAGGCTCTCCTAAGAAAGTAGCCTGGCTGCCAAGACCCCTCAGAATAGCATTAAAATGGAGGTCCCATGGGGTGCCTGGGTGGCTCAGTGGGTTAAGCCTCTGCCTTCAGCTCAGGTCATGATCTCAGGGTCCTGGGATTGAGCCCCACATCAGGCTCTCTGCTCAGCAGGGAGCCTGCTTCCCCTCCTTTCTCTCTGCCTACTTCTCTGCCTACTTTTGATCTCTGTCAAGTAAATAAATAAAATCTTTATAAATAAAATAAAATAAAATGAAGGTCCCAGGCATTGGCATGGCTTTCTACATTCTAATCATGATGTTTCAGTGGTCCCAGAAGAATGCTCCGTCTTGGGGAGGGAATGGCTCAAAGAGGCTGTTCACACCTATTGGTCCCGTTTGCTAGCTACCCAGCCTCATACTCACCCCTGTGCTTTGGCGTCAGCCCCAGCAACTTGCACAAACAACTCTCCCAAAGGTCACGAATCACCAATCTGATCACCAAATCCAGTAACTCTTTTCTTTAAGGCATTTGCTGCTACCCTACCTTCTTTATTGTCTTAAAATACCCTCATCTCATGAATGTGTCCTTCCGATAGCCCCCTGCCTCAGGGGGAGCTGCTCTGTGGTTTCAGCTTTTCTCTCTCTGGGACTGCCTCCTGTGCAGTCACTTTCTCTAAAATCCTCTTGTGTATGATGTGTGTGTGTGTGTGTGTGTGTGTAAGTCAAGCTTAGTGTACACATTGGCACTGGTTAGCTAGCAGGTGAAGAACCGTAATCAGTAATCCACGCCCCTCTGTGAGCCTTGTGACAAGCACTTTTAACACTGTTATTTAAATCTGCAATATAGAGAGTGTTATTTTGCACAAGTGCTGTTAAAAATCATTTTAAATCAGTGAAAAGGTGGCATGCATGATATGTGGTTGGCTAGGGAGATTTTAGGAGATCTGCCCTTACGGAAAGAGGGACAGGAAGCTCTCTGGCTTACCCTCAGTTTACTACAGGGCTCACCCTGGGTCCATTCCCTCAACACACACACACACACACACCACTTAACAGGTGGCTGTTTCCTGGTATGACCAAAATATTGTTTGCTCCTGGCATCAAAATATCCTCACATCCATCACATGAAGACTATTTCAGGCTGAGTGCTTGTCAGAAGGCCTAGAGTCAGACAGAGCAGGGTTTCTCCAAGCTTGCAGGAACAGGTTGCATTCGTGTTTGATATAAATGTTCATGAGTCTGTCTGAGGTCTCACTTGCATGTAGAAGGTTGTGGGGAGGGTAGAATGCCTAGAGGTTACTCCAAAACACTACCCACTGTTATCACTACTCCTATCTACATCAGTTTGCTCCATTCCAGCTCTGGCTGCGGGTCACCTGCACGCAGATGCTCTGATCATCACACACTCACAAACTCTGAAACCAAACTCACCATCTATGCTGACTTTCATGTCTCTCTATATAGTAAAGTCATTCTTCTATCCAAGGAGATACAAACACTGAGAATTTTCTGGGACTTCTACCTTTCTACCTTCCCTCTTCCATCAAAATCTCACCCACTCTCCACAAAGACATCTTTGTAACCAATGGTTATCAAGGTCTGTTGGCCCTTCTTTATAAAATTCTCTCTCCTCTGCCTTTTATGTGGACCTAGGACCTTGCATCTAGACCACGAAACACTACTCTGTGTCCCATGCACTGTGTCTGCTCTGCTTCTCCCTCCCTCCTTTTACCACCACTGGGTTGTCATAAAGCCTGTAAGGTTCCCAACTCTCCTTTCCTACAGAATAAATCTCTGTACAAAGGACCCTCCTGGGGTGATTGGGTGGCTCAGTCGTTAGGCGTCTGCCTTGGGCTCAGGTCATGATCCCAGGGTCCTGGGATTGAGCCCCGCAACAGACTCCCTGCTTGGCGGGGAGCCTGGTTCTCCCTCTCCCACTCCCCCTGCTTGTGTTCCTTCTCTTGCTGTGTCTCTCTCTGTCAAATAAATAAATAAAATCTTAAAAAAAAAAAGACCCTCCCTCCTCAATTTGTCCTCAACTTGACTCTTTAGCCTTGTAGTACTTATGTGATTCTTCTCCCTTGGAATTTCTCTTCACACATATAAATCCTATTCATCCATCATTTCCGACTGGATCCCACTTAGGACTTCCCAACCTCCTCCTCTGAATTTCTGCAATTTAATCACATTCTACTCTGATACTGCTGGACGTTCAATCATACATCGCCCAAGGGCAGGAGCCGAGTCTTACCCTTCTTTGCATCCTCAGGTGCCCAATACATTCATAATTTATCAATTATTTACCCAGAAAACATGCTGGGACTTGAGATTTGGTTTTATATAATTCATATTATTCCAGGTTCATATGATTCATATTCATATTCACATAATTCTTCAAAAACTGGCACTGCACAATTCTGAATTATCTGGAGGGTATGTCTTAAAGAGTAACAATTTCCATACACTAAGGCTGCTATCATTTTCCTCTCTTATTTATAAGTCACTGCTATTCATCTGACAGAGGGATGGGATGGAGCCATCTCATTGTGATGGGTGTCCTGTGGCCAACCTGTCACCACAAACTCAAGAGACAAACATTTGCAAGAGAATTTCCTTAGCACTAATTAGTAGCATTTGTGGTATTACACTGACTATGCTAAGTGAGCTTTATCCTAGGGAATGTTAAATAAAGGGAAGGGGAAAATTGTGATGTCAGAAATTCGTTCTGAAGCACAGCTAGGCTGCTTCAGGATAGATACTATCGAGAGTATCTATAAAACCAAAATGGACAGTAACAAACTATTTTAGATAGTGGGAAATATTATACATGCAATAAATAGCATAATACAAAATTATCTTATGAAAGATATTATAATTGTCATTATTAATAGTTACCACACATTGGGCATCTATTGGATGTCAGGTGCTTTATAGGTATTATATAATTTTATTCATCACCACAACTCCAAGAGAGGTGTTTTTTTTTTTTAAAGACTTTATTTATTTATTTGACAGAGATCACAAGTATGCCTACAGGTAGAGAGAGGGGGTGGGGAAGGAGACTCCCCACTGAGCAGAGAGCCTGATGTGGGGCTCAATCCCAGGACCCTGAGATCATGACCTGAGCAGAAGGCAGAGGGTTAACCCACTGAGCTACCCAGGTGCCCCGAGAGGTGTTTTATTATTCTCATTCTATAGGTAAGACAACTGAAGTTCAGAGAAGTTAAGTAACTTAGTCACAAAGGTTTCACAACTAGCAAGAAATGGAACCAGGTCCAAACTCCATTGTGTCTGACATCATATCCTTTTGAATGTGTTGTTTATCATTGCTAATGATTGTATTTTTTCAATATAGTATGAAAACATATTGAATGTGAGAGTAGTCTAGCTGGAGCATTTATTGCCCTATTGATTAATAAGGTTGATTCATGCAGCAAATCACATTAGCACTCAACACAAGCTTGTTTTACAGAATAATTTCTTGACCACAAGAGTTGATTTATTTATTTACCATGACCATGAGTATGTTGTTTATTTACTATGACTATAATATTAACTAAAACCTATGAATCTGTCTTAGGTCATACAAAAATAATAGTTTATAAGTCATATAGAAATAACAATTTTAAATAATTATATCTTTTTTCAATTTATTCATACTTATTGTTGCTTATAAAGAGAGGTCTGGAACTAAGTTGGTAAGCTCACGATACCAGCAAGACTTGTCTTTGAATGATATTTTTAATGCTTTTACATATAGTGCATAAATCATATATATTAATGACTCAACTAACTCTACATGATTGTATTCCCATGTAATTATTACCCAAATCAATACACAGAACATTTCTAGTACTTCAGAATCATTTCTTGTCAGTACACCCCCCCTCTGCCACCCAAGGACTCCTAGACAGACGACTATTACCACAAGAACAAGGGGAGGCTTTTGCCTAACTTTTCATCAAAAACTACAGATGCCAAAAGATAAGGAAATGACCTCTTGAAAGTGATAAATGAAAAAACTAGTGAAAATAACATTAAAAAAAAATCCCTGAATGACACTGTCAGAGCCACACTGAGACTAAGGTGCACCGTGACTACAAGGAATGTGGGATTCTGGATGGGGTCCTGAACAGAAAAAGGACATCAAGTAAAAACTATGGCGATCTGGATAAGATTTCAGTTCATAATGTATGAATAATCACGGTGATGATGTATCAATGTTCATGAATTATTTGTAACAAATGTACTATACTATAAGATGTTCACAGTACGGGAAACTTTGTGGGATGTATTGGGGAACTCTATCCTATCCGTGTGATATTTCTGTAAGACTAAAAACAGTTCTGAAAATAAAGTTAGGAGCAACAAATAAAGATGTAATAAAGACAATTCATACAGCTAAAAGCTAAGAAAATTTATTGTCAGCAGACCCGAGCTACAAAAAATGCTAAAGTAAGTTCTTCAAACTAAAGGAAAATAATCTCAGATGAAAGCAGAGAATTTCAGAGAATAATGAAAAGCCCTGGAAAATGTAAACATATATGTAAATTTTTAAAATATCAATTGTTTAAAACAATAGCAGTAATGATGTCTTATGGAGTCTATGAAATATGTAAAGTAAAATATGAAAAGAATGGCATAAAACGTTGGAAGGGGACAAATAGAATGAGATAGTTATGAAGTTTTTGCATTGTTCAGGAAGATCCCATAGCCCCTGGGAAACGGAATACTGATCATATGTGACATGTGATGACATTCAGATTACTTTAGTTACATGTGTGGTTGCTTACGATGACTGCTAGTTGAAGGCAAGTCTTTAAGAGATCAGATGGCCACTGCATTGAGCCATATGGTATTAATAAATATCACAAAGACTGGAACAGGCTAGATATTTCTAATAGCCCTGGAGAAGTAACAGAAATAAAATTATAAGCATGGTGTTTTAACTCCCAACAGAAGGCATGTTCCAATAATCAGAGAGATTCTATAGCAATCTTTAAAAACGTAATTTCTTATAGCCACAGGGCAGACATAGCTAATGATCAGATTTGAACCTGTGCTGGGTTACTGAAAGTTGAATATACAGTATCGGCAAATCTCTTATATTAAGGTTAATCATATTTTCCCTGTTTGGGGTTGTTTTGCAAGGAGATCGCTCTTCTTTGCAAGACCATTCCCCAATTCCCTCATTGCCTCCAGATCTAAAGTCAGATCCCAGCATACCTCAGGAAGAGAACTGTAAAGTCTATTCTGGAAAGTTATAGCTTATATACCAATACATGTTTAAGTTACTGGTAACTTATACTGGTAAGAACCTGGGGAGCATGTATGGGAATGAATAATTATTAGACCTTATATCACATAGGCTAAGGATATACTTACCCAACTTTTTTTTTTAACACGTAACAAGAAGTGTTTATTACAGAATTCTAAGACATTGGAAATAACTTGTATATCCAATAAAACGCAGTCATCAAAATAATAATACAGTCTTAAAATGGAATATTGTAAAACCATTAAAAGGGGTGTTGGAAAAAATTAATGACTTGGAAAGAGAGTTGTGTTCTATAGTTAAGTGAAATAAGCCACAGTAGTATTTTAATGTTACCCAACTTTCTGAATGTAATATGCTAGCTTACTTGGCTGAAAATGGATCTAATATTTTGCTCGTTTAGATAGATGAAACTGTAGTTTGATGATCTATATCCAATGAGATCAAGATGCCAGAACTTCTCTGGTATGATGTAGAAGAAGGAAGCAAAAAGTTTAAGGAGATGAAAATATTACAGTGAATTTATTACAGGCAACCTACCCTTCTGTATCCTGGAAGGTGTCAGGACAGAGTCCATCATGGAATTTAAAAATGCGTTGGAGAGGGCAGAGCAAGCATCCTTGGAAAGCTTGTGGTGGCTGTCCTCTATAGGCTGAAGATACTGCTGCTAAAATAGGTGTGCTGTTTCAGTGGAAATGGTGGGATTTCAGAGAAACAGTAGCCAAGTGGCAGCATGATGGATGCAACTGCCATAATGGGTAGCGGGGTTGGTTGAGAGGCAATCAGAGCGTTTGGACACATAAGGCTCTACGGCGGGGGTTAACTGATCATGGTGCCTCTAGGAATGAAATAGACTGCCTAACAAAATAGTACTTGACTTATAGTATCAGAAAAATTGTAGGCTTAGGAGCATAATTCTAATTTGTATTGCCACAACAAGACATCAAGAAGGATCATTCACCCAGTTCACAAACCTAAGCCACTTGACAGACCCAGAGCCTCTGATTTGAGGGAAAAGCAGGTCCCATTGCCATAAGTATGTACTGTAAATCCTCTCCACACTTACCCAAAAGGGACCTATGACCATTTAATTAAGTGGCAATACACCAAGAAGAGAAAAAAGCCAATAATACCAAAACTTTTCAGAAGTTATTAGACACTGGCTTTGAGTTTACATTTCACTGTGGTCCACTGGTCACAATAGGAGGTTTATGTACGCCTAATGTGGCAAAGAGAGCTTGGGTCCTAGTCAGTCTCAGAATAGGCCTAGAGAGCCTGCTCCCCCTTCTGTGTGGTTATTTCCCAGGTGTTGCATACTTGGAAAGACATTAACAGTACAGAACTAGGAAAGTATCTTCACTGGCTCCCTGACTCAATGTAAGGGCTTGTATGGGAGGAAGGGCCATGTTGAAGACCTCGGAACTATCACTGTCTACCAAAATAGTAAACCAAAAGTAATGTCACATATCTAGAGGAATTGCAAAGACTAATGCTAAAGTCTTTTAAGAGGGGTGGTGATTCCTATTCTCTATTTTAACCTACCTTTTTTTGGTCAGGTAGAGAATGACTCCATTTACAGAACGGCGGGAATTATTGTTAAGTTAATGAAGTGCTGTATTAACTGCAATTGATGTTTTAGATGTGGATATATTTACTGGAAAAATATAACAGAGTCCCTAGCACTTATTATGCAGCTAACAATTTGACAAATGCTTTTTCTTCTTTATCAATTAGCCAATTATTTTATCTTCTTCATCAATTAGCCAATTTAATCAGAAGCAGTAGCTAGTAGGAACAGCAGTACACCTTGCCTCAGGGTTACGTTACCTCTCTTGCTCTTTGTCAAGTATTGTCCACCATGTCCCTGATCATTTGGACAATCCAGAGAACATCATGGTGACACACCACATTGATAACATCATGTTGACTGGACTTGGTGAGTAGCAAGAGCAGGTATCTTAGATGCCTTGGTAAGACATGTGCATTTTAGCAGGTAGAAGATAAATCCCCTAAAAATTCATGAGCCTGCTGCCCAGTTAAAGACAAGTGGAACCATTTGGTGAAAATGAAAGACAATGTAGTTCTCTTTTGTATCCTTTGGGTAAATACCGTAATGCAATTGCAATTTGCACTTTGCACATCCTCAAAGGATATAAAAATAGAGATTTGAAGATATACGTGTGCCCTGATGTTTATAACAGCATTATCAATAATAGCCAAACTATAAAAACAGCCCAAATGTCCATCAACTGATAAATGGATAAAGAAGATTTTATATATATGTGTGTGTGTGTGTGTATATATATATATGTATATATATACACATATATATATATTAGAATATTACTCAGCCATCAAAAACAATGAAATCTTACCATTTTCAATGACATGGATGCAGCTCGAGTATATTATACTAAGCAACATAAATCAGTCAGAGAAAGACAAATATCATATGATTTTACTCAGATGTGGAATTTAGGAAACAAAACAGATGAACATATGGGAAAGGGAAAAAAGAGAGAGAGAGAGAGAGGGAAACAAACCATAAGAGACTCTTAATCATAGAGAACGAACTGAGGGTTGATGGAGGGAGCTGGATGGAGGACGGGCTAGATGGATCATGGGTATTAAGGAGGACACTTGCCAGGCTGAGCCCTGGGTGTTGTATGTAAGTGATGAATCACTGAAATCTGAAACCAATACTGCTCTCTATGTTAACTAACTAGAATTTAAATTAAAAAAAAAAAAAGAAAGAAAATGAAAGACAAGTTGATTCATGTTGCTTAGAGGGCCTCTTTACATTTTGAAAGCAAAGGCTCCTCATTGGAATTTGCTACTTTTATGGAGTTACCTGGAGGAGTGCTAGTTTTTAGAGACACTTTAATTTCTCCAAGCTGTGATATAAGCTGCTCTGCAACTCTCATATCTTCTGACTTTGCAGATATAAAAGTGCTTGAAGTGTCTGTTGCAAACAGGGATGCTATATGGGCCCAACGGCAAGCCACAATAGAAAGATTCTACACAGACCACTAAATGTTGGAACATATCATATCTCATTCTGCTGATATTTTTTTTCCTTTTGAGAACAACCTCTGGGTTACTACTAGGCTCTGGGCTCTTAACTGCAGGACACCAAGTGACTATGCTACAGAATCACCCGTATTAAACTTCGGTGTTCATTTGAGCCATCAAGCCATAAATTGGGGTGGTCACAAAAATAATCCATCCTCAAGTAGGAATGATATATGTAAATTTGCAGGTCCAGGAAGCTCAAGAAAAATGCTTGAATATGTAGCTGACTTAGACTATCTGGGATCGTCTTCAATGCATCACCACCTCTCCCTTGATCCATTCCTATGGTCATATGAGGAATTGTCTATGACCCTTTGTTGAAGGAAGGAAATACTTGGGCCTATTTTACATATGAATCTACATGATAAGTTGATTCCAGCTGGAAATTTCAGCTAATGAAGCTCCATGCTAGGGTGGCTTCAAATATAATGGAGAAGGGAAGCCTTGGAAAGGAAGTAAGAAAATCTTTAAGGAGTACATCTGGTTGTCCACTTGGCCTAGAAGGAGAGATGTCCTAAGATATGGATATCTTCTTATTAGGCAGTGTCTAAGTCTCCCAGTTGACCCAAAGCTTGGAAAAAATGAAGCTGACCACAAGAAAGTACATGAAATCAGTGGCTAAATTACCTAAAATGACTATAGAGTATAAAGATATTTGAGTCCCACGGGAATGCTCTGTAAAGGGCTTCCACTACAGAGAAGACTCAATATTCAGGTGGACAAGGTGGCCCATTCCATGAATTAAAGTGGTTCTCTTTCCTCCATTACCCCAGTGCTTGCTTGCTTGCTCACTGGGCCCATATGCAGAACTGCCGTGGGTCCATGTACAAAATGGCCAGGTGGCATAGGCAGAGGCAATTAATGGCACTTACCTTCATCCAGAGTGATAGGGATACTCCATGGATTCCCCTTCTCTGCCCACAATGCTTCTGCCAAAACCACCACCTATGGAATTAGGAAATGCTTCGTTCACTATTACATTTCTAACCCAGGAACTCACTTTATAGCCAGAAAAATCTAGTAAAGGAATCATCCTCACAGAACTTACTGATCTTACCATATAACCAGCACTCAGAAACTTCTGGCCTGATAAAATGGTAAGATGGCTCACTGCAGATTCAGCTACAACACTAGCTGGGAGATAAACGCCTTGCAAGACTTAAGTATTAGTTTTTTGTTGCCATTGTAAAAGATCACCACAAACATAATGGTTTCAACAATGCAAACTGATCATCTCAGAGTTCTAGAAGTCAGAAGTCTGACACAGGTCTCACTGGTATTACGTCTTTGGTAGGATGGCCTTTCTTTCTGCAGGCTCTGGGTCAGATCTATCCCCTTGCCTTTTTGCAGGTTTTAGAGGCTGCCTGCATTGCTTGGCTCAGTGCTCCCTTCCTCCTTATTCAAAGCTATTAAAAGAGTCCTTCTCACATATCATTACTCTGACCTTGCCTTTATTATCACATCTGCTCCTCTGATTCTCTTCCACACTCTCTTCTCCTTTTAAGGATTCTTTGGGTTACAGTGAACCCATCTGGATAATTCAGGATACTCTTCCTAATTGAGGAGCAGCTTATTAGAACTGTAATTCCATCTGTAATATTAATTCTCCTTTGCTATGTAGACTAACATATTTATAGATTAAGACCTCTCCTTTGGGTGGAGAGGTGGCATTATTCTACCTACCACAGATGCTATTGTGCAGGATGTAATACATACTCTGAGCCACAACCAATATACAGTGCTGTTTCTCAAAGGTCCACATATAGAGAAATGGAAGTAGGAGTGGTCCCTTTACACTTAATGACCTCCTTGAAGAATATTCACTTCCCAATCCCAAGACCTTCGGCTATGATTATTTAGAGACTTTGGGTTCCCAGGGGATGAAGATTCCATTAGGAGACACAGTGTTTGTACAGAATCTGCTTGTGATTCTGTGCTCCTCATGGCATTGAAACAACAGGAAAAGAAGGTGGTATGATGCTGGTTGAAGAGTCAGATCCTAATTACCAAGGCGAAGTTGGGTTGCTGCTACATAACGGGGTTATGGAGAACTCTTTAGAACTGAAATTCACTGGGACACCTCTTATTTATTCTATATATGTGTAATGGAAGACTACAGAAATTCAATAAAAGCTATAGCACTAAGACTTAAGAAACTTTAAGAGTGAAACTTTGGATCTTTCCACCAAATAAAAATCTTTGACTAGCTGAGATACAAGCTAAGGACAAAGAGAACTTGAAATGGTGGTAGAAGAAGAAAGTGATAAATTTTAACATGGCTTCCAGTTACAGAAATGAGGACTGTAGTAATCACATTTTGTTACTCTATATATTCACAACATTATAATATAATACACCATAATATAGTTGTACACACACACACACACACACACACACACACACATGCACACACACATGATTTCTTTTCCTTCCCCCCATTCCTCTATTATTTGAGTAGGGAATTTGGGGATGCTTTATTTATAAATTACCAGACCATGAGGAGCCACATCTGATCCTAAAGAGGATAACTGTATCACCTGGCAATTCCAGACCTTGAAATGGGCAGATATGGACTTTGCTATGACTATTGTAACTTTGTGTCTCCTCATCATAGGAGGGTGAGAGTCTTTATCTGTATGTATAATAGACACATAAAGTTGATATTGTTTGGGAAATAAGTATGGGTAGGAATGTGAGAATAGATTTTGAGTAGCAAAAAAGGGTGACTGAGCCAGCTGCTTGACTGTTCTCAGATCCATTCCCCATCCTTCCCTGGTCTGATTCCCAAGGGATGACTCTAGAAAACTATACTTCCAGGGTTCTGTTTCTAAAATGATTCTGGTTCGGCTAGCTCTTGGTGCAACTGGCGGACAATGAAGGCCAGTGGTGGGAGCGGAGCCACAGCATTTCTTCCAGTTTCTCTCCACTGAAGGTAGCAACTCCGGAAATAGCTGCTGCTTCTTCAGCCAAGTTGCTTTCATTGTTCTTCTAGTACCTGGCACATGACCCTGATTTCTCCAGTCACAGGGGCACTAGTAGCTTCTCAATATTGCTAATCTGAGTTGCCTGCCCCCGCCCCTTGCATTTCCTGTTTGGTTTTTTAGCTCCCCCAGTATCTGTGACTGGATCCCCATCTTAAATTGCCTCTACTGAGCTATCCAGCATGGGCTGTTTTCCTGAGGAGAGCCTGACTAAACCCTGTTTATTCTCAGCATTTCCTCTTCTTCTCACACTGCCCAGTTGCCTCAGCTGTGTGCTATGATTTGTCAAGGGCAACATGAAGACTAAACCACCCTTCATTAGATTAAATTACTATATATGGTCATTTTGCCTTTCACATCCTTATCAAAGCTGAACTGAGGAGTAAGGAAATGTGTGTCCAATAGGCTTTCTTGGTCAAGTTCTCTGAAGTTAAATGAATTCCTCATCAGCATCTCTACCTCTTCTTCTCCCTATTAAAACCTGTATAAATTGTCTATTGCTGCTTAACAAATTACCCCAAAACCTAGCATCTTAAAATAATGAACATTTATTATTTCACACTGTGCCCATAAGTAGAGAATGTGACAACCACTTACCTGGGTGGTTCTGACTCAGGATCATTCGTTGGGTTACAATCAAGCTGTTGGGAAAAAATAAGATAAAATCATTTAGAAGCCTGACTTGAGGTGGAGAATCTGCTTCCAAGTTTAGTTGTTGGTGGGAGACTTTAAGTCCTAGACCTATGGTGGGCTTCTGTATGGGGCTACTCATAACATGTCAGCTTACCTAACCCAGAGAGAGAAAAAGACAAAGAGAGAAAGAGAGAATGAGAGAGGAAAGCTTCATTATTTCATTACCTAATTTTAGAAGTGATATATACTATTGGTCACAGAGGCCAATCCTGGTCTAATATATCACAAGGATATGATATCACAAGGTGGGTTCATTGAGGGCCATATTGGAGGCTGGCTACCACAGAACATATGATCAGTCATTAAGAAAGTTCAGCATCCTTGGGGCACCAGGATGGCTCAGTCAGTTAAGTATCTGCCTTAGGCTCAGATCATGATCCCAGGGTCCTGGGATTGAGCCCTGTATCAGGTGCCCAGCTTTGTGGGAGGCCTGCTTCTCCGTCTCCCTTACCCACTCCCCCTGCTTGTGTTTCCTCTCTAGAACACACACCCTCTCTTTCTCTCTGGTAAATAAATAAATAAAATATATATTTTTTTAAAGTTCCACGTCCTTCTCTTTCGGATATTTTTAATTTTTATTTCAAGAAAGTTGAAACTAGCAGGGAAAGAAGAAAAATGGAATGTTACAGTGTCAACAAACCTATCTCAACCTTCCAAAATATCTTTTGTTAAGATTTATAATTTTCAAAGGGAAATTTTATAGTCTTTGTTCCATTTGTGCTCACAAAGGTGCCATGAACTTTACCACAATTAACCAAAGAAAGAAAAGCACCATGAAGAATGTGGGGATGACATTTCTCTCTACATTTCATAGATGAAAAAGTCTGAGTCTCACAGGCCTGCTGAGGTTACTCAGAAGGAGCCGGGAGAATTTGGTTTTCTGACTGCTAGTCTGGCAGACTCTTTATTACACTTTGCTGCTTTATCTTTGAAATGTAAACAGATTCCAAATTCATTTGGTTTTTGTTCTAAAACAACACCTTGTGAAGGACCCAAGGTGGTTATTTTTACTGATGTAAAATCACTAATGTAAAATTAGACTCGTAACCGGGCCTCATGGATTCTCTTTCCAAAGCAATAGTTAAAGTGGTTATCTCCCTTTTAAAAGGGTCAGTCTGTGTACTTAGCAAATCCACATAATTTATTCTAAGAGGTCTGAGGGGATTTTCATTTTCAGGTTTCTTTTACTCTGTAGCCTTTTAAGCTAGAAGCCTAATCATTCTGCATTACGGTGAACATCAAGTCAAGAATGGAAGGCTCTCTGTACCCACAGGCCCCAACCCTGACAGGTTACTTGTATGGATTTGGGGGTTATTGTTATTATACTTATTTGGCTTATTAAATAAGAACTTAACTATTTAAAAACATTCAAGATAGCCATTCTGAAAATCATCATTATTAACTTTCATCTACTTGATATTCTCTTTTCCTAGGAAATTCTGCTAATTTAAATAAAAATAAAACCTCCCATCAGGATCCAATGTGAAGCAACCAAAATGTAAATTAATAATAGGTTAATAGGTCCTCAAGATGCCCTGGGCTTCTCTGCACCCTTTAAATACAGGGTTTGCTTCTACCCACCTCCTCATTTCCCATTGTCCCATCTCTCCCCCCAGGAAGAAGCAGACAGTACTGACAGGCCACATGCACAGATTGAATTATAAAGCTGGCTTTGAGTCATTAGCAAGTATAAAACAGAAGAAAACAAGTAGTGCTTTTCCATTCATGTGACCCACAGTGTCACAAATGCTGTTTGAACAGTGTGTTTGACACATCGCATATCACAACGCAGGTTCCCCACTCAGTTTGGGGCCAGAGTGTTCTATTTCCACAGCTGCTCAGTCTCCATCCTTCAGGGCCTCCAGTCTGGCTGCTCCTTGCTGTCTAGGACCAGAGTTTGAGTCACATTCTATAAACCCCAAATCCCATGACTAGTAAAGTTCTCCATTCCTCTTTTCTTCTTTCACTCTAATATAATAGTAGCATGGTTTGGGAAATTTAATTCTTCAGAAGTTAGTAAAGTTGGAAATAAAACTAAAAATTCATGTTGGATGGACACTGAGGAAAGGAAAGAATGGAGGGAAGAAGGGAAGAGGTTTAAGGAAAGGGCTCAATAGGATTTTATAGAAAATTTGCGTTACTACTACATGAAGAATAGAGAAAAATCCAATCCTCGCTCTTTAAACCTATCTGAACATTAAGAGATCTGGCAGGTCATAAATGCATAACTGAAATGAGAAAATGGAAGGTGTGTGCTAACACTCTATATGCCTAAATCACTTCCTTCGTGTGAAATCAAGATGTGCTAAGCAGGGGGCACCTGGGTGGCTCAGTGGGTTAAAGCCTCTGCCTTTGGCTCAGGTCATGATTCCAGGGTCCTGGGATCGAGCCCCACATCGGGCTCTCTGCTCAGCAGGGAGCCTGCCTCCACCTCTCTCTCTGCCTGCCTCTCTGCTTACTTGTGATCTCTGTCTATCAAATAAATAAATAAAATCTTAAAAAAAAAAAAAAGATGCGCTAAGCAGCATTTGCTCTCTGGAAATTAACTAACAAATAATCCTTATGCCAAAGTAATTAGATAATTAATGATGTTTTTAAAATATAGTATTAATCCTTTGTTGAACAAAAACCCACCAAAATCCCACCTGAGCTCTGAGGCCAATTGGCTAATACCAGGCCCTCAATGAATTTGTCATTGAATCTCTGTTACATCATCTGCATCAATGGTTCTCAAAAAGAATCACAGATTTATGTATCTGCTTATTTAATATGCAGATTCCCATCGCCCTGCAAAGAAGCTTCGAATTCAACAAGTGGGGGTGGGTGAGAGAGGAGCTCCTCTCGGGTTTCTGATAAGGGATATCCATAGAAGAATGACAGAAAAATCCTCCCAGTGGAGTCTACCT
Source organism: Enhydra lutris kenyoni (assembly GCF_002288905.1). Classification (NCBI taxonomy): domain Eukaryota; kingdom Metazoa; phylum Chordata; class Mammalia; order Carnivora; family Mustelidae; genus Enhydra; species Enhydra lutris. The sequence goes on along the minus strand of NW_019154100.1, from coordinate 33,953,287 downwards.
GGGAACTTGTTGAAATGCAGAATCTCTGGACTGACCCAGACTTACAGGATCAGAATCTGCATTTTCAGAGCCCATAGTCTCTCATGGTTCACCTCCCCTTCCAATTTCCCTCAACTCTGTTCTCATGAGAGACTATTGACTCTGAAAAACAATCTGAGGGTTTTGAAGGGGGGGTGTTGGGGGAGCCAGGTGGTGGGTATTAAGGAGGGCACATATTGCATGGAGCACTGGGTGTGGTGCAAAAACAATGAATTCTGTTACGCTGAAAAGAAATTAAAAAAAAAAAAAAAAAGAATCTGCATTTTCCTAAGATCCCCGGGTGCTTTGTATGCAAATTAAAGCTTGAGAAGTACCACTCCAGAGTAAGGGTCAGCAGATTTTTTTTTTTTTTTCTGTAAAGGACCAACTAGTAAATATTTTAGGCTTTGTAGGCCATGTGGTCTCTGTCACAACTACTCAGGTCTGCCACTGCGCTGGAGAAGCAGCCAATAAAACAGGGGGCTGCAAATGACGGCCCAGGAGCCAAATCTAGCCAGTTACCTGTTTTTGCACAGCCTGCTAGCCAAGAATGGTCTTTACATTTTTAAGTGGTTGGGGAAAAAAAAAAATCAAAGGAAGAATAATATTTTTTGACATGTAAAAATTACATGAAATTCAAAATACAGTGTCTATAAATAAAATTTTAATCAGAACACAGCCACTTTCGTATGTTTATATATTGCCTATGCTGCTATTATGTTACAATGACAGAATTGAATAATTGTAACAGAGACCATATGGCCAACAAGCCTAAATGTTTACTATCTGGCCCTTTACAGAAGAAACGTTTGCCACCTCCAGCAATAAAACTTTATTTGTGGACACTGAAATTTGAATTCATATAGTTTTCAGGTGTCCAAAAATACTATCCTTCTTTTGATTTCTCTTCCCAACCATTCGAAAATGTGAAAGCCATCCTCAGTTCGTGGGATGTGCAAAAACAGGCAACATCTGAAACCACCTGTGTTCTGCAAAGCTTCATGTGGGAAACACAATACAGGTTTCCTGCAAAGAACAAAACCTTCTCCAGCAAAGTTTCAGAAGCTCCAGTGTGCAATGGGAATTCCATTTCTCCTTGATGAAGTCACCTCTTTCCTGGTCTCAGTTACATGGCTTGAGAGGACTTCCACTCACCCCAAACTCCAGGGGTGGACCCCTGACTTGGTTGAGCCAATCCTTTGATCATGATTTTGAGTTCAAGACAGTGATCCTAAACCAGTTCTAATAAGTGTAAAGACATTGCCTGGACTCATTTCTCTGTAGGTGCTACTGAAGGAGAGAACCCCTAATGGGTGCAAACAAGTCAAAATGTAGCCATGAGACCTGCTGATAGCCATCTTGTGACCCCAGGAGAAAGCCTGCCTAAAAATAGCACTAACAGACCCAGATGAGAAGAAATTTCCTTTGAGCCTTGAATGGCACTTCACCAGTAATTATACCTAAACTATTTAAGTGGGTAGGGTAAAAATTTCCTCTTATTGTTTAAGCCAGATTGATAAGGATTTTCCATTGTTGCAAACATAGACTCTTAATTGATGCACACATTATTTCAAACCCCTCTCCTTAAAATTTTGTTTCAAATGCTTGCATTCTATCGGGTCATATGTAACTCCGCCCCCAACCCCTCAAAAATGAGCAAATCAGTCCTATAGGTCAGTCAACCTTAAAATCCAAAGACGACTGTTATGTAACCCAGATAACAAGGAACTCCTCTGGAAGTCAAATCCTTGATGCCAAGGGCAAGACTCCCAAGTTTTCTTCCCTTCTCATCACCAAATGAAGTCATGCTGTAGAATTCAGTTTCAGCTCTTAGACAAGTTGTGTAGTCTTCATGATCATCCCTCAGCAGCCCAAGATGTGTGGGCCACGACTCAGAGAGTGTAGTTGCAGGTGTCAGGAAGCCAATGATAGATGATGAGAAGGCTTTCTACTCCTAAGGAGAGCTCCTGTCAAACAAGTCAGCATTCATTCAAAGTCAGCAACCTGGGTTCAAAGATATGGCCAATGGTATGACTTTGGGCATGTCACTTCCTGACTCAAGCTTCGGTTTTCAATTTCCTCAACCACAAATAGGGAAGAGGGGGATTTTAGTGACCTTGCTTGTCTTTTCAAACATTCTGAAACATCTTGGTCCCTGCTGTAGTAATCCAAACTAAAGACCTCACCTCCAACTCTGCCCTCTCTGTAACGTGTTTGCCTGTAGTGGGGATGGGACTTGCTGGTGGCTTTTCTTTTCCCAAGTTGCACAGAGTCAGTCATTCCAGTATTCCAGTATTCACCTTTGAAAGAAATAACAGACATATCAGAACCAGAAGCCACTTTTCTGTTTAAGAGTGTGTTGGGAAATTATTACAAAAGTTATAGGTTTCAATGTGGGACTTTTTTGATTATTCACAGATGACTTCTCAGAGGAGGTGAGAAGTTCTTGTTCCTCCTTTGCTCTGGTCAAATCTAAAGCTGGATGTGGCCAATAGGAAGACTGGAGTGCCATGAAGGGGACTAGTTGTTCAGAAGCTTCTTGGGGTGCTTGGTTCAGAAGGATTTTCATCCCCTCCGCCTCACCCTGATGGGCTTCAGGGGCCCTGAGTCCCGTCACTCTGGGTGGAGCCAAGATACACAAAAGTATTAAGTGCTTTGGATTCAGGTAGACTTTGAACCACATATTAGAAAGGATGTATTTTTTTTCAAATGTTTAAAATCAACAATAGTTCTAATAAGCTCTTATTTTGAAATACTTTTAAATAATTTGGCTTGTTGGATCATCACAAAAGCCCTGTGAAATAGTATTTATTATAAAAAAATTATGAAACTTATTTTACAATGAAATGATGTACCTAAAAGCATCTACCACAGGCTTTGATACATTGTTAGATCTCACCAAATGTTAGTTATATAATGTAACTGTTACATAATGTAAGAAGCATGGGATCATTTAATAAAAAAGTAATGGTGGCTCAAAGGAGGAGGGACTGACAAGAAGTCATTCTGACCAGTAAAGCCTTCAGATCCCTACTAGGTATTGTATCTTCTACTGCTGGGTACTTCCCTAGAAGCAGAGGACATCCTGAGGTTGGTTGGTTGGTTGGTTGGTTGGTTGGTTGGTTGGTTTTCCTCTAGACTCACTGAGCTTTCATCCTCTTTGAAGGGTTTTTGTATTTGTAGAAGAGTAGAGACTAAAAGTGCTAGGAAACAAGGACATAGGAGCCTTGGTAAAAGGTGGACAAGAATTCCAACCTATCATCGCCTGCAAGTAGTGTGATTGATAGTAAGTTACAGAACCTCTCTGTGCCTTAATATTCCTCATCTGTAAAATGGGGAGGATCAAATGAGATACTTCAGATAAGGTACTTAGGATATTGCCAGGCACATACAGGCACTTGAAATAAGTTAATCATTATCAGGAGCCATTTATTTATATGCCAGAGGAAGAAAGTCAATTCAAAAGCCGGATGAGTCTTTGGGGGAAGCAAGAGAGCTGGGGCCAGCACTGGCTGAAGCTAAGCACAGTCCTTAAGGACTGGGCTGTGTGCCCAAGCACATCCCACTTAAGAACCATTTACAAACATTCACTACTTAGAAGGTCACTTTAATAATTAGTCTTGCTTTGCTAATTACATTTTACTGATTAGAAACTACCACTGACAACACTGGGGTTGCTGCAAGTGCTAATTTTTTAGCAGCCAACCAAAAATAATAGTGACTGATTTTGCTGTTTTCTTTTTATCTTAAATGGACAGTGTCAGTAGGGCATTGTGGTGGGAATGCAACGAGGAAACTCTGGAGGCTGAAAGACACTGTCCAGTGATTCACAGTCCCTTTCCCTGGCGTTTCTAGCCTGATATTCAGCTCTGGAACCTGAGTCTGCCACCTCCCACCACCATCCCTCCCATAAATACACCTTAGGATCAGAAGACCGTTGCCTGTTTGTAGGAAGATTTAGAGGAAGGAAGGAAAGACGGAAGGAAGTCTATGGTTTGTAAAAAAAAATTTGCTAATAACAAATAACGTGTGCTTGAAGAGGCTACTCCATGGTCAGCATTCTACAGGCATCATCTCATTTATGTGCACAACACTGCAGCAGTGCAGGTGCTAGTACTTCTTCCATTTTACGGCAATGGCAAATGAGGCACGGAGAGATAAAACCGAACGTCCAAAGGCCTATCGGGTAGCCAGTGACAAAGGTGAAACGAACCCAGTCAGTCGTGAATAAAACCAGCAAGTCTGTAAGCAATTTTGGACTTCTTTGGAACATTCAAACTTGGTCTCTCTTTACCCCTCCTTTTTTTTTTTTTTTTTTTTAATTTTTAAACCCCCCCCCTCCTTTTTAATGAAACAAGCAAATGGGGGGGGGAGGAGCTTTTTAAAAAGGCAGGCACAAGTAGTCACGCACATAACACTTAAGATGTATCATCTTAGTTAATCTTGAGACAGTTAATCTTCACGACAACCTTGAGTTAAGTATCTTTTCGGACTCATTTTACAGGTGAGAGACCTAGGTTGAGGGAAGTGCCGTGATTCGCGCCAACGTCACAGAGCCAGCACGGGTGGGTCCAGCTGGGAACTGGGAAATAAAAACTGTCAGCCTGACAAGGGCTGGGTTGAGACTGGCCAAGCCGCTGCCAGACCCCGCGCCTCGGCCTTACTCTAAGCGCCCCAGAAGCCCTGCAGCTGCGGCCGGACAGGCAGCGATCTGGGGGCCCAGCCCCCACCCCGCCCTGCGCTAATGGGGGTAAAGCTCCGCCGGCGCCATCCTGCAAGCCGAGTCTGATAATAGCCCTGATTAAATGGCGGGGCAGCCAAGGGAAGGCCCCCGCCGCCGCCAGCGCCACCGTCACAGCGCCGACTAAGCGGGGACCGGCAGCGGCGGGGGCTCTAACTTGGCCGTCTGTGTCCCAGCCCCGGGAACGGCGGCGGCCGGAGCCGAGGGCGCCGTCTCTGGCCTCAAGTCCTGGCTAGGAACCGCGTGTGTGGGAGGATGGCCCGGGCGCCGGGAGCGGAGAAGCGGGACCTGGTCCCCTATTCTTAGGGACCCGACAGCGTCGCCCGGGGAGGAGTCTTGAGGAGCTAGAGTCCACGTCTAGAGTCCCCAAGCGGTGAAACTAAGCAGAACGGGGCGCACTGCGCGGTTGTCCCCAGTCGTCTGGTCTGCCTTCGTCCGCCTTGATCTGCCTTGGCCTCTCCTAGGTGGGAGGTCTGGGACTGAGACCGCTGCGAAGGCTGGGGTGGGCTGGAGGAAGAAAACCAGCAGCTCCCACACTCGAGAAGCCAGAGTGAGCCTCGCTAGCCCCTTCGCTAGATGCGCCTCGGCGCTGCTCGGTTGCGGAAAGTACCCGCTTCCTGCCATCGCATCACCCTACCTGGGATCGCTGCGCCCGGTGCGCTCAGCCAGCGCCTGGCACTGGGCGAACCTCCTTCTTCGCAGATAGGGAAACTAAGTCTCAGAGCAATCCAGATAGCCCAGATCACATTGCAGGCAAATGACAAAACTGGCTTCGAACCTCCAAAACTTGGCAGTCTGCCTCCAAAAGTTGGGGGTATGCAGGCGGTAAACCTGTACAGACTCCTGCCAAGCAGTGCGTGATCTCCCCGCCTGCCCCGCCTCCGTCTCTACCCCAGCCACCCGCTCCCCGCCACCTCGCCGCCAACTCTGCAGTCTGCACAACCTACAGATTGCTCGGTAATTACCCCCAGAAAAAGAAAATTACAAAGGTCGCCTGGTCCCGCGGTCCACGTGCGACACCGAAAGACCTTTACTTGGCCTGCCTTCCGTTTCACGCACTTTGAGGGTGGACGGTGGGTATGCCAGTCACATCAGCCCGCATTTTAGGGCACAAAGTTGCGGTCGCAGGGCGGTGAACAAAGACATGCACGTGTTTCCGGGGCCTGCGGCTGCTATTTACAAACAGGCCAAGAAAATTGAGCCCTCCCCTCCGAACTGCCTCAGCTTCCAGAACAGGAAACCAACCAAGTTAGTGACAGAATTCGATATGGGGCGGAGGTGAAGTTTGAGGAGCAACCGGGTCACACAGTCCGGGGTCACCTCCTGTGCCACCATGTGTCCTTGAACGAGTGAACTAGTCTTCCCAGACTCATTTTCTGCAACTTCAAAATGCACAAAATAATGCTACCCGACTGCTATTATCAACCTTATGTGTTTCTTGGGAAGCCTAGCGCAATGCCTGGCACGTACTAAGTACACAATAGAAGCTCTTTATAACGCACTGAAAAACTAGCTTCCAGGACTTGAAATGTATGCAAAATGCCTTCAAACTAGGTGAGTTAATGGGGAAAAAATACAACGGAGAGGCCTACTGTGGGCCTCCAGGCTTTCTAGCACAGACTTTCACAGCACGGAGACTGTGTGTCTTAGCATCTGCAGGGAAGCTTTCCTCCTGGCTTTTCCACCATAGAACTGAGACCCAGAACCTCTACAGCCCCCACAGATAAAGCTGTTTCTTACATTTTTTTGAGTGCAGGGTGGAAATCAGGGCTCTTGAACACACTTCTTGATCAGATTTAATTTGTATCAACCCTAAATTGAAATGAAGGCTTTTTCCAAGTTCCAGAGATGGCCAGTAGTAATGCTTATGAAGTCCCTTGCCCTCACAACAGTGTTACACCATTTATTCTTCACAACAAACTCTGGATATAGATGTTTCCATCAGTAACCACACTTCACAGAGGTGGAAAAGGAGTCCGCACAGCTTGCTCCAAACCAGTGTTTCTGATGCCAGACCTCAACACTTTTCTTCTGCCAGGATTTTTATTAAAGTTGTTTATTCTGCTTTATTTTATTAACGTTAAGCCATTATGCCTCTTCATTCTAAGAGTTCCGTGTTGAGGAGAATGTAATATATACTCTTCATGTTGGTGCTTTTTTATACATCTCTAGCTGGGCTTTGAAGCCTGGAGGGGCAGGGATGGTATGCAAATTGTCCAATGCTAATCTCACCCCACCAAGCCAGTGCCTGGTCCAGAAAGAATGAATGCTCACAAACAGATTGGATTAGCTATCTTTGCTCCTTGTTTCCTCCAGTCTTTATCACAATTTCTATTTCTATAGTGGTTTTTATAGGCTTATTATTGGTGTCTCCCACCAGACTGTGAGTTGCATGAGTCAGGAATATTAGGGTTCTGATTACTGGTCATCGCAGCCGAGAGTAAGTACCAGGTAATATTGGATGACTGAACAAATATTCTGCATTCCTTATCTTGTGTTAGATGCATACATCTTTGCTCGCTTGTAGATTATATGTTTCAAGTCTTCTGGTGCATGTTCACATGGAAATAGGAGCCCAGATCTTACTGGGTGTATTTTGCCTTTCACAAGGAATAAGAAGTTTCAGTCGATGGTTTCTGGGGTGACTTGCTGTGGGAGCTGGCGGCAGAGACCTTGGAAGACTATTTCCTGCCCATGTCTTCCCTCACGCTGGTCTCCCAAACCTCCTGACAAAGGCACAAATAGTCACCGAACAGCGAGTTCTGGTTCCTGTAGAGGGAAGGCAGGACGTGTCCTGGGAATCACCAGAGGGTTCAAGGAGCAGTTGTTTGTTGGAAGGCTGGATCATCTGAAATGTGGCAAATGCTTTAAGTTTAATTAGGTGACATCTTCAAAACTGATGCTACTTCGTGATCGTGAGAGGAAGGGCGCTGGCAAACAGCGGTCGCTCTTCTGCTAAACTTGTCTCATTTAGTTTTGAGTTCGTCTTCAAACACCTAAGAAACTGAAACTCAGGAAGCTCACTGGGACACCTGCCACCGGGCCAACAGGACCTTCATCCTGAAGCAGGTGCTGTCCTCTATCCTGCTTTCCTCCTCCTAGTGGGAGATCCCACTAAATCAGTCCAGAGTGCACCATAATGGCAGGAGCCATGCTTTCCAAGCTAGGGATTTGCCTTGGAATCCCCCTTCTACCGCTTAAATCAGTGTAATTTGAAGCAGATTCTTCACCTTCTTGACAGGGCTGGGAGTGAAAGCCCCAAATTCAAGGGTCAACAGAAACCTCAGTAATCGATAATTCATATTTCAACGCAGCAATTTAAGAAATCAAAATTCATGCAAAGTTCATTATGTGCAAAATATCTTAGCTTTATATAAAGACAGGGTCTGTCAGCAGCCGGGCCGTTTGGGTTCGGAAGACCGCGACCTCCCAGGAGGAGCATTGGCGGAGGAAGGCGGGACCACTCACAGAGGAGGAGAAAGGAGGGTGGGGGGCGGGGGAGAATGGGTCTGGATTCCGCGCCCCACACGGTGTCAGGAGAAATCCTTCTGTGCTGGTCTTAGGATCACGCTGCGAGTTTTGCACGCCACTGCAGTGCATGGGTTCTTCTCTGGTTAAGGGGAGATCTGAGGGGCGCTGAGGGACCATCCCTCAAGCTGGGAGCTCTTGGGGGACGAGTAGGGTGGAGGCCCTGAGCGAGCATCCTTTGAGGAGTCTCTGAGGCCCCATGACTGATCTCTGGCCCCAGGCTGGGGATGGGGTGGAGGAGCCTCTTGGTGAAAACCGGGGTTAGGGAAGGCCTGGGGTGTGCGAGAGAGAAGGGCACCCCAGTGGCAGGACTTCGCTAGCCAGGTCCGGTGGGGTAACGTCGCAGAACCACGGGTCACAAAGGACCTTTCCCTTCACCACCTGAGGACACGGGCCCTGGAGATGGACACGTCCTTCCCTAAGGACACAAGACATTTCTTTCCTGGGTCCCACCGGCGGGCGCGAGTTTGAAGTGCAGAACCAAAAGCGCGCACACGCACATGCACACCACGTGGGACCAAAGAGATGACAAGCTCCAGCCGCACCCCTGGAGGAGAGGATCTTTGCCTTGCGCTTAAAGCCGGAACTAGGCGAGGGCACCGGGAGCGCTAAGGCCCAGGGTCGTCCGGGGTGGGCCCGAAGGCCTGGATGCTGCAGGCCTGTTCTTGGGGCCTGGGCTGGCTGGGCGCTTGAGGGGACCATCTGAGTTCAAGAAAACGCAACCCCGCCAGGGTGTACGTCTGAGCCAAGGCCCGCACTTCTCCCGGGAAAGGCTGGGACTCGCAGCCCTCCAGTCAAGCGATCGAAATCCGAGGCCTCGCCGCGCGCTCCGTTTCCCGGCGCGGGGACGCGCGCTGCTCTCTCCGGGAACGTGCTGCGGCGGCCTCCGAGGGGCTGCGGTCGCCCTCCCCACGCTGCTTCGGGACTTTTCTATTCCGTAAACCGAATTTAGGAATCCCAAAGCACCATTATTGTCGTTTTTAAAGTATTTACCAGAAAGAGATAAAGGGAGGATTGGGAAGGGATCTCGGGCCAAGTTCGCGAGTTGCTGCCCGGGTGCCCAGAAACAGGTCTCTCTTCTCACCTTCTCTCCCGCTGCCACCCTCGGGGGCACGGCGGCGCTCTGGGTCTGGCACCCCGGCCCGCAGCCCTGGCGCGCTCTGGCTCCTAGTGTTGCCCGCGGGTGAGCGAGACCAGCCAGCGACGGGTCCCAGCCGCTGTCGGCGGAGGGTTCTGCGTTAGCATTCGTTAAGCGAGGAATCATTGGCCAAAAGCGGGAAACCAATTACTTCCTGGGCTGGTCTCTGGGACCACTAACTTTCGAGTTACGGAGACTACAAACGAGAATTTGAAAGTATGTAATGTATAGGGAGACATCTTCCAGTCCTCCAAACTCGGTATAACCAAACTCAGACGTATAACCAAAAGGTTTAATTCTTAGGCTCCAAAATTTAAAGGGGTTTAAGGAAAGGCTCCTTATCACCATGTGACTCCACTCCTCGGAGCACCTTCCAAAACTGTCCCTACAGTTAACTCGACAAGCGTGTGCGAGAGATACAGGTCTACAATCGCGAAGCCGCAGTTCGAAATTTAAGTATAATAAAATTCTGTGCTTATGTTTTACATACAGCGGTGTTAAGGTTTGCTATGGTTTAGGGGCTTGTATTGGACAAGTTATCTCATGAATCCACAGAGCCTTCTTCCAGGTAGGAATAAATTATTGGCCCTATTTAAATGTAGATAGTGAAACTGAGGCTTTGAGATGTTTAGATAACCTATACAAAGTCTTAGGGCTAAAGCGCTCTAAAGTCAAGATTCAAAGCTTTCTCCAAGTCGGATTGCGAGTTCCCGTATCCCAAAGCGCCCCCGCCGGCCTGTGGTCAGCCGGAGCAAGGCCTGGAGGGAAGTGTTAATGTGATTGCTTTGTTTCCAACCCCTGTGGTGGCTTTACCTGTTATCCGCGCTAACACTGAGGTTTTGAAGGGACCTCAGAACCTCAGCGCTCTCCGCTTCGGGACCGCTTTGAATCACCCTTTGACAGCACCTCTCAACCAAGCACTGGTTCCCCGTTTTTATAGCACCATATTGATTCTCAAAGGCAATAAATCTAAGGAACGAGGTGCCCCCCACCCCCCGATAATTATGTTGTAGTGCACATTTTACTGCCACGGTTTCAACACCAGCAAGATGCATAGCTTGTTAGGGATCCCCAAACGGCTCACCTCTCGCGCCCGGATTTGTTTAAAGTGGCCTTTTCAATTCCTCTGGTTTGCCTCCTGCTTCTGCGCTCATTTAGCTTTTTGTGCTTTCTATTTTACCTTTTAATAGGATGAATAGTAGGAGTTCTGCCCACAAGAGACTCAGAATTGGGCTATGGCCCGTAGCAATTGGTAAAGGAAGTGGAAGCTGATTGGGAGCAAGTCAGCTTTCCCCTCCGCGGGCCAATTTTTCCCCGAAATATCCATGTCATGAAATTATTCAAATTCCATTCTAAACCATTAGGATAATTACGAAAAGAAACGATGTTTTCTCTGCATAGAAGTGTAATGGCAAGTTTTAAAAATTGAGGTATAATTCCGTAGTTCTTGAAAACTAAAACCAGCAAAAAGATTTTTGCCACCCCTTTTGAAGCATATATCAAGCTCTGGACCAACCATGACATCACCCTCACTCCGATAAAAAGTTAAAAAACAAACAAAAAACCCTTTTGTCAGAAATCTCCCTTTCCGAGACTGGGAGACTGGAAAGGAACCAGTATGCACCTTACATTCAAGAGGGAAATGTCACTGTTGCATTGAGATGGGGTTTGCGCTGGAGGGGTGAAGTGATTTTCAACAACAGCGGAGGGTCTGAGTTGTTCCAAAACAGCAAAAAGACCAAAGGCTCAAGAATGGAAGCTGGTGGTTAGGCACACCCGGTTGGCTTAGTCTCTGCTCTTCCTAACGTTTAATCTGAGAGCCTCTGCTCTCAGCCGGCATTAGCTCTGCTCTCGATCTCCCGCGAACAGCGCAGGCACAACTGCAGGGCCATCGTGTGACCAAGAGGGTGGCCTGGAGTGCCAGTCTGGCGCTGGGGTTTGCCTCTAGCTGGCTGGGGGAACTGGAGAGGAGATGTGCCCCTGCCAAGCCCTCCCTGGTGTTTCCTTCTCAAAAGCAAATGGAGATAGGCTACTGGACAGTGTAAACCCCTTCCAGTAATAAAACCTATGATTTTACGAATTTCCCCCAAATATTTGCACGTACACACTTTGTACCTGGAGACCGATAGCGGAATACCTTTAGTCACCAGCATGCAGCACCTTGTTAGAAACTATTGATACGCATCGGCAAGAGTGGCTTAAATTACGACTTTCCCATATGTCATCATTTCCCTTTCATAAAAGTTCTCAGCTTCTAACTTTTTAGCTTTTCCCTGGAAGTTTATTCCAGGAGGCTGGGCCCTCAGGGGTGCAGGGAAGAGAGAAAAGTGCTGGTGGGAAATGGAAGCTGTTTTCTCTTTCTTTTAAATGTTAAGACCCACCAAGAGGCTCCTAATCGCCAGACCGACTGGCTGGTAAGGAGCGCAAATATTTACATGTACAACTTGAGTGTGTGTGTCAGCCTGAGTTTACACGGCTCCGAGTGAAGCGGATTACCCTGCGAATTCGGAGAATTTTAGTTATTCAAGCTGAACAGGGCCAACAGGACGACCCCCATAAGGCCGTGGGAAGTCCTGGTCGCAGCTCAGTTTGCGAAGGCAGAAGAGCCCTTGTCTACCAAGCTAAGGTGCTGTAAATCTTGCACTCTCTCACCTCGCGTCGCGTGGTCCCGCAGGGTGCTGCGCCCCCGGCACCGCTCCCACCCCGCGCCTTCCCTTCGTGGAGGCCCCACTTTCCCGAGTCCCTTTCGGGAACAGGAACCCCGCGTAAGTGACGCTCTGGTGCGTAGCAGAAGCCGTGGTTCTGAGAGCAGCATCCTTTGCCAAACGCTCGAAGCCCTCCCTTAGCATGTCCTTTACTGGGCTGCGTCTTTCCAGTCCCCCTGTCAAGCAGACAGATTTATTTTGGAGCCCAACGAGTGCGGGGGACCAGCCCTGGGAGCTGACTCGCGAATAGGATCTGGTCAGTAGGTGCTGGCTCTGTGGCACCGGTTCCGGCTCTACTTAGAGCTTCCCCACTTTCTTTTGGAACTTTGAGCAACGGGAAGAAAAAGAATGGAAGAAGCAGGAACTCCCCCAGGCTACCTCTGATCTAGGTTCCCGCACTGGGCCACTCCCAGAATCCCGCGTCCTAGTCACTTCAGAAATACCCGCTCCCGACCGCGCGCTCGTCCCTTCCGCCCTGGGACTTGGAGACGAGGCTAGCGGCATCCGCGGTAGCTAGGCGGTGACACTTTTTTCCGAACGGGCGCCAGGTTTGCGGCGGGTAGCGGCGCGAGGCGGTGCGGGCACCGCGCCCGGGGCGCGCCCTCCCAGCCCGGCCCGCGGCCCCGCCCCCGGCGGCGGAATCAGGAAGCGGTGACGTGAGAAGGAGCTGACTGGCTGCGGGCCGCCGGGATAGCTACCGCCAGCAAATTAAGGCGCCGGGCTGCGAGCGCCCGGGCGCAGTGTCCTCTCCGCCGCGCCGTGCTGCGCACGCCTTCGCTCGCGCTCGTTGGCGTTCGCCCCCTCGCACCCGCGCTCTACCGGTCGCCACCTTCTTGCAGGTTGGGCCGCTCCGGCTGTTTCCGGCGCGCGGAGGGAGGAAGGACGCCGTGGAGGTGCGGCAAGACCCCTGGGCTTTGCGCGTCCAATGCTCGTCTCCACCTTCCGGCGGCGCAGCCGGTGGTTTCGCGGACCGCCCCAGTGTTCGCGCACCCGGTTGAGCCCGCTGCTGGTCCTCCCCTCTCCTCTCCGGCTAGTTCGAAGTCTGTGGGGCTGGAGGGCTTTGCGGTGAGGGACAGAGGCCAGTGTGGAGCTCTTGGGAGGTTGGGGCTGACTCATCTGGAGTTCCCGACTCCGCTGAGATTGCACTTGGAAACTTTGCGCTGTGTGTCGGGTTTTGTCTCCCCTGGGGGAGGCTGGAAGGCAGTTCGGCAGGCCCGGTCCGTGGCGAGGACCGTACGCTGGGGGCCATGGAGTTCACAGCGTCGCCCAAGCCACAGCTCTCCTCCCGGGCCAACGCCTTCTCCATCGCCGCGCTCATGTCGAGCGGCGGCTCCAAGGAGAAGGAGGGCACCGAAAACACCATCAAACCTCTGGGTAAGTCTGGCTGCCTGAATGTCCGCTGTGGGCAGGGGCGCCGTGCGCATCCGTCTGACCCTCTGTCCCCTGCCTGCGGGAGGCTCTCGAGGGTGGCTGCCTTTCCCTGCTCGAGGCAGCTTCTGATCCTCGGGTCAGGGGCCCGACGCTAGGGGTGGGAGAGTCTTTCCTTTTCCGCCCAAATTTTCTTTGGGGTCTTCCCGGACAGCCGGTTTCGCGTCTTGTCTCTGCGCTAGCCCCATTCCCTACCCATTCGTCTAGAATCCCCTTGTCAAGTCGTCTGTATGAGAATGTGTTTAACTTTGTTGGGACAAACAGGGATAAACAATAATTAACCCCTTTGAAGATTCAACAGGATTTACCATGCGTGTACACCTACGTGTGCAGTTTGATACCAAGGAGACTCTTAGCGACTTCGGGAGAAACTAGTGGAATTTTGTTTTTCCTCTTATTTCAATCGATTAAACAGAACCAGCTCCTTAAAACCACTGTCAAGTGCTGTAGAATAAGCCAGTTCTCCCCACATGAGCAATTTTCTTCACAGAAGCTCCAGACTTATCAGTGAGACATCGTTTTCAGTGGAGGTTGGCAAAAACATTAGCCAGTAACCATTTTCCAAATTCCTCAACTTTTAGCTATACTGTTTATTTAACAACCTTTACCATTTATAGAAGACACTAGGATCAGAGTAAAGGGAAAATAAGGATTATGTTCCCTGAGCGCAAGTGAACTGTGTGGGAAAGAAACTGCTGGGCTTGAATGTTTCAGAGTCCCTTTATAACTGACAGAGAAAGGAGTGTTATCATCACTTCTTGGGTCCCCGGGAAATAATCATTCTATATCCTGATCATCTGATGGCCCTAAGATGATGAGAAACATCAAATAGCAAACTTAGGGTAATATTTCTTTTTTAACTCTCCCCAATGTTTTCTTTCTTTTTCTCTGTCCTTTCCAATACTTTAACATCTCACATCTGAAACAACAATCCTAGTATGAAAGATAGAGTGTTAGAGATGAAAAATAAGAGAGTCCGGCCGAGAGAAAAGAAAGAGCTAAAATCCCCAGAGCAGCTTAGAACCAAGGAAAAGGAAACCGGAAGAGCTCCAGAAAATATAATGTCAAAAATTCTGCCCTCCAAGGTTTTTCACTCCCTTCCCCTGGTTCTTCCCACATGCCCTCCTATCGAAATCCAAGCCTGTGGAAAAAATATGGAAACAACCCAAGAAACAAAACCCGCAACTGTTTACAGAAATATTAACCAACAGTTTCAAAGTTATATTCCTGAGACTGCCCAACATTATCCACTCCTATTTAGAAGGAGTTTGAATTCTTTGTAAATTCTTGAATTCTTTATAAACACCCTTACTGCAGTTTGGTAGCTAACAGGAAAAGAGCACTTGGGGTTAAAATTCCTGTCAGAATTATAGACAGCAGACTGGGAAACTTGCCATTTCCAGCTCATTTCTGTATTGCTTTCTTTTTCTGTTTCTTTTCCTGAGAATACTCACTTTTTATCTAAACTCTAAGCTATAAAGCCATAACCTCTCCCGCACCACAAACACACATAGTCTGTAAAATGACCATCCTTCCCCTGGGCTTTTGAGACAGGCTCTGAAAGGACCAGCAGGCATTCTAGTCCATTGCACAGGCCAGTTCTCCAGAGCACAACAAGCTGAGGACTCCCGCGAGAGAAACACCTAGAGGTTCTGTTAAGAGAGAATGCGGTGCTTTGGAACACCAGAGATGTTGAAGCAGCTGTGGGGTGGGGACTGGAAAGCGTCCCATGTTTGCCCATTTAAACACACTAAATCTATTTAGAAGAACTGCTTTAGACCACTACAACATTTCTTAATTTTTTTTTTTATTGAAATACAACTGACACATAATATTGTGTTAAAGCAATTCTGTATCATTTTCCTCCTCCACTTTCCAACCCCCACAGTCGTTAGTCTGGAGCTTAGGGACTTGGCTTTTTCAGTTGTCAGAAAATAAGAAAATTTCTGAGGCTACTTGTTGATTCCCTATGAAGACATTATGTGAATGTGTTTTTGAAGATATTCATTGCAAGTAAGACTGTGCCCTGGCATACTTTTCTTTCTTTGAATTTGGGAATATAGGACTAAGATAATTAATGTAGTTATCCTTAATTTAAAATGTTACAATGAGTTGGATTATTATTGTAAGAGAAGAAAAGGTTAAAAAAAATTCCCTGTTTCCTGCTTGTCTGCCCCAAGTCAAGGGGAAATAAAATGCTTTCTATGATATATGGCATGTATATGTGTATACCTACGTTTAGAACTTGTTTCAGTTCCTTGAGGGTACCCAGAACAGCGTTGTTTAGAGATCAGTTTCACATTGCAGATTCAAGTAGTTTCTTTTTTAAGGGATGCAAGATAATTGGGACAATTACAAAAGTCCCCCTGTATTCCATCAAAGTGACTGGTGTAGTCCTAGGCCCTTATCAGCTGTGGAGGAGAATGTTTGCTTCATAGGCCGTGGTATTCCAGCCTGATGGCGTGGTATTCCAGCCTGATGGCGGATGGCGTTCTTCCTACTTTAATACTCTGCTAGCCTGGGGTCGGGGTTGTTTTCCTTACTTCCAGGACCTTTTTGAGAGAAAAATACACACACTTGCTCAAGCATTTGTTTCACAGTGGTTCCCAAAATGGCCTGGGGAGCTCACTTCTGTGATATGTTTGAGTCTTTCATAAGCTCTCATGCTGGGAGGGATATTGTAAAAATGCACTCATATCATATCAAAGCCTAGAAAATGGAGAGCCAGGCAGAGAAGTGAAGTTACTTAATTTTTTTTGTTTGTTTGTTTTTGTTTTAGCCACATTCCCACTTTTCTCCACTTCACCTCCCCTTTTCATTTTTTTTTTTTTTTCTTATGGAGAGAAGGCTCAGGACAGAAGGGAAAGTTTATGTCCAAGTGCTGATCTCTTCATTCCCTTGGTCTCCCTGGAGAAAAGTCTCTCCTGGTTGTCAGAGAGGCAGGACTGACACCAGATCCCACAAGCAAAGTCTAGAATGTGGGAGGGATAACAACAGAAATACTTGCTTTTCATCTTTCATAATCACCTCCTTTTCCTTTATCCACTCCTTACATTTTTAGTTCCCAAAGTGGCTTTCATAATGGTAGTAATAACCTATAAGTTCTAGAACTCATTTGGTTCAGTAAGCAAGCACTGGGTGTGTCACTCTAGGGAGATATATATATATATATATATATATATATATATATATATATACACACACACACACACACACACACACATATATACATACATACATACATACATATACACACATACATACACACACATACACATATATATCTAGATATATAGAGAGATACATATTTATAGATGAGTTATCACTGCCTTCCTGGAGTTTCCGAACTTAACTTTTCCCAAGTTAAGTCCAGAACCTATTTTGGTTGTGTTGTTTTCCTTCCTGTATCTTTGCTTGATAGCGTTAGCTGTCATCCTCCATTCTCTTTTCCTGCAGAACAATTTGTTGAGAAGTCATCCTGTGCCCAACCCCTGGGCGAACTGACCAGCCTGGATGCTCACGGGGAGTTTGGTGGTGGGGGCAGCAGCAGCCCATCCTCCTCCTCTCTGTGTACTGAGCCACTGATCCCCACCACCCCCATCATCCCCAGTGAGGAAATGGCCAAAATTGCCTGCAGTCTGGAGACCAAGGAGCTCTGGGACAAATTCCATGAGCTGGGAACAGAGATGATCATCACCAAGTCGGGCAGGTAGCAGGGTGGGGGGGGGTGGGGAGGCTCGGTGTGTGAGGAGTGGGGTGGTGAGAATGGTGCCCTGGGTGGCCTAGGGTGTTCCCAGGAACTGGGTGAAACCCCACTAATCCAGAGCACCTAGAGGAAGCTTCACTTAATGAGGGCTTCTTTCCCCTGACTTGCTTTTGGAAAGAACTGCTGAGACAGATGTCCAAGCATTTGCTTTCTCGGGATCTGGCTGTGGAAAACCCCACCTCGGCCTTGATGAGAGGGGCGTGGGGATCTTGGGACACTTCAGTCTGAGAGGGCTTGGGGCTTCGGGGGATGGCATCTGGAGTGAAGAGGGAACTCATGCTGGGAATGCAGAGCTGGCTGCTGGGTGCTTGGAGTGAGGCAGTAGCTTCCCTTTTATTGGCCTCAATTTGCAAAAGCCGCCAGTTCCCATTAAAAACTAAAATTAAAACCTGTGCAGAAGAATGAAATTTGAAACGACCACACTCTGCGTAGGATGGAGTGCTGGCGAGGTGGGCCCCCTGATGCTGTAGCTGGGCAGGGGGGTGGTGGGGAGCGGGCAGAAGCCACGAGGCAGAGGCGGCTTCCCAGGCCTGGGGCAAAGACTCTAAAGGTCGGTGGCCCATTGCAGCCCTGGTCACTCCAGCTCTCTGGATTCTGGGAAGTACCCCAGGGTCTCGGGAAACCAAACCCCACCCTAGATTTCTGCTGCTGGAGCAAGTTTTCTCCCTGCAGCCCTAGGGGACTGGGCAACTCAGTCAGTTCCAGATTTTGGTCTGGGAGCCTAACAGGCTTGATAATATAACATAGCATTTCCCCTAATACAGACCTATGGGTATTTTCACCTAGCGATGAGGACTCCTGTAAAGGTGACACCTAAAATTATCTATGCTTGGGAGAAAGAAGGTCTCTGAATTCCCTTCTCTGTGGAAACAAAAAAAGGGTTTGGGGGCCAGGGAGGGGAGTATTACCTCCCTCTTTAATTCGGTGGGCTCCTTGGGCAGTGTGAGCTCTGGCCGATTCTCTTTGTTTCCCTGTGTCAGGAGGATGTTTCCTACCATCCGAGTGTCATTTTCAGGCGTGGATCCTGAGGCCAAGTACATAGTCCTGATGGACATCGTCCCTGTGGACAACAAGAGGTATCGCTACGCCTACCACCGGTCCTCCTGGCTGGTGGCTGGCAAGGCAGACCCACCGCTGCCAGCCAGGTTTGTGCCTCCAGATTTTCGGGCAGAGCAAAATGTGTTTTAACTCTGAGAGCAGACAGTCTCTGGTTGGTTGCATTTCAAACAGAACTGGTTTCGCTGTGGTGAGCTCTGGTAGAAAATATTCCTAGCACGGATGCTCCAGGACTGACTTCACAGAATATCAAAATAGAAAGGCAGAGTTTGCAGAGACAGTGTTGTCTTTAATTTTATCTTTCTCATAATTCCTTTCCGTGCTTTCCTAATTCAGTTGGAGTATTCATTAGAAATCCGGACCCATTTCTTTTGGCACCCATCATTTCTAGGTGGCTACTTAATACCAGAATCAATACACCTAATGAGGAAGTGGTTGCCCTAAAAGTCCGTTTTAGGAGAGTGCATTTGGGTTGCTTATAGTAAATATTTTTAAGTAATATGGTTATATCTGCACACAATAAAGGTCATTTTGGGGAAATGCAGTTGTTTTTGACCAATAAAGGACTCAGACATTTTAAGTAAGAAAACCTAACTCCTTTTTTTCCCCTTCTCCATAGTAACTTCAGTAGATGCCTGTAATTCAATGTCAGGTTACTATTCTTTTACGTGAAACATTACTAGGTATGTTAGGGATCATATATGTTTATTTTTGTGCTATTCATTGGTAATAATGTTTTTCAGAAAGGAGAACCCTGTTTAAAAAATCACATGCTGTTTTTTATTGTTGCTGCTTTACCCAAATTAGCCTTCTAGGGGAAAAAAAGAGCATGTATGAGATTATGCAAAAAGTAGTAGCTTAAGTTATAGGAACCTAACTGCATACTTTAATACAGAGAATATTAGCAGACTTTACATTTAGGGTTCTAAAACCAAACCTTACTGTTTTTAAGTTGTTTTCTGATTATCTAATTTTTGTAATTGGTTGGAAATTCATATCAGAACAAAGAATTTATTTACATATATAGATTTAGGAATTTTGAAGTTATGGCTGGTTCTGTGTATCTAGTCTGGAGTTTTAGTCAAGGCACAGAACCAACACAGACAATTTGTACATAATAGTTCAGATGCAATATTAAGCTTACTTAGTCTGATTTAAT
Organism: Enhydra lutris kenyoni; assembly: GCF_002288905.1. Taxonomy (NCBI): domain Eukaryota; kingdom Metazoa; phylum Chordata; class Mammalia; order Carnivora; family Mustelidae; genus Enhydra; species Enhydra lutris. The sequence continues at coordinate 33,933,748 of NW_019154100.1, read as the reverse complement.
CATATTACTGAACTTACAGTATGCTAAATACACTGGAGAAGAGATTTTGTTAAAAGAAGCCTCTCAGAGTTTTCCATTCCCACAAGAGACTAGGAAGGACATCTTCCCAACCCCTTCCAAATCAGTATATTAAATAACAAATAAGCAGACTAAGAACTTTTTAAAAAATGTCATACCCCCTTTTTTTTAATTGATCAAGATCCACCAGTTTCTGGCAGTTTATAATTTGTATTTTTTACTCTTTATTATTTAGTAGCTGATTCACATTTCTCTCAGGCTTCCTTCCAAACTCTCCAAAATCTTTTTAAACGAGAAAGAGAGAAGGGGTATTTCAGCAGATTCCTAACTATTTTTACAAGCAAATCCTTCCCCCTCCTCCCCCAAAGTCTCTCCTTTAAGAAGTTAATCACTCTTACTTAGCATATGTTTTCTTCCTATCAGAAGGTTTGGGGAACTGGTGCAGGCCAGCATGACTTTGGAAATATGACATGCCTTGTTTATGTTACTAATCTGCTCTGGTTGGAGAAGGAAAGCACGTACCAATACACTATCTTAACTGAAGCATGTTTAAGCTATTGCTGGAATTTTAAGTCCTGGGGGACTTGAGAGAGGAGGGGCTTCCTGCATGTTTTTTCATTCATCCTACTAAAGTTTATTTATATTGATATTAGATAAAAATGTTTAGTGTGTTATAGGTTATGCTAGATAATTTAAACAAATGTTTTTTATTACTATTTAAAAATAATGCTGTATTTCATAGCTCCATAAGGGAAAGGTTTGGGATAGCGAAGTTGATCATTTTTGTATTGATGGTGGAAATTCCTTGTGGTTCTTTTTGCTTATTTCAGACAGAAGTTTACCGTCAGTTGTTCCTAATCAAAACAAATAATATTTGACGATATCATTTTGATCTCAACAACGGGCAAAACATTATCTAAAATAATGTGTTTTCATATACGACATTTCGTTGTCTTTAAAGTAACTGATATTTAAATGAGTTAGACTTTATTAACGTGATTACACATGTGGAATTGATAAAGAGGGAACATTTCATGTGCTCCTAGGAGTTTAAATATTTTTGAAACTTTTTTGATGGAGTAGGTAGGATGTGCTGGTCGGTAAAACCATTGCATGTGTAAAGTTCTAGTCTTGGAGGGGTGTACTTGAAAAAATATTATGAGTGTGTCATCAAGGAATAGTTAAATTGAAAGACACTTTTGACCTCCAAAACAAACAGGCAGACAAACCCACTCCTAAAGCCTTTAAAGTTCTTCCATGGGTTTGGTAGGAATTTCTAGTGCCTTTTTGGTGCTCTGCTTCTGATGGCTTTAGCACGTCAGCATGGACACCTAATTCTTAGTCCTCTGTGTGACAAAGCATGGCACAGCCTTCTTGGTTTTTTTTCCATAAGTACTGCAGGGAAAAGTTTTGTGACTTTTCCCCCTGACTTTCCCCCAAACCATAATATTTATGTTTAATTAAAATTATGAAGATCCTATAAAAATTGAGATATAAATAACCTGTTAAATGGATAAAAGGATTTGTCCTATCCTTTCTCTTTCACAAATTCTGTAATCTTCCCTGACTTCAGAAAGGCTTATGTTGAGTGGATACCAGGATTAGAATTTACAAAGAGTTGTACTTTGTGTTATCCTTGCTGGTAGAACAGATGGCCTGCATGTAACTGTGAATGAGGAAAAGATTGCCTTGCATTTTGTAGCTGATCAATACATGATAAATACTTGATAAATACATTTTTTCCCATCAAAGTGTCCCCTGCATAAGCTCTTTATGAATAAATGTACTGAATAATTTGAGGTTTACCCAGCTTATTTTCAGTGTCGTTTAGTGAGCACTTAACTAGATGAAAATGGTAGTATTTAAGGTAGTAAAGGAGCAACGGACCGTGATCTGTGGACTATTAAAAGTTAGCCAGGCTGCTGTATTTAAATTACTTGTCGTGTTTTGATAAACTTCAAACTGAGTCATCTTCAAGTATAAATGAATGGATTCTCTAGAATTGTTTCCTCTTCAGTTCTTTATGCCTTCATTGCTTTTTAGCAGTACTTTAAAAAAATTTTTAAAAATTTTTTTATAAACATATAATGTATTATTAGCCCCAGGGCTACGGGTCTGTGAGTCATCAGGCTTACACACTTCACAGCACTCACCATATCACATACCCTCCCCAATGTCCATAACCCCACCACCCTCTCCCTCCCCACTGCCACCCTCAGTTTGTTTTGTGACATTCAGAGTCTCTTAGGGGTTTGTCTCCCTTCTGATCCCATCTTGTTTCATTTATTCTTTTCCTGCCCCCCATCCCCCCATGTTGCATCTCTACTTCCTCATATTAGGGAGATCATATGATAGTAGTCTTTCTCCGATTGACTTATTTCTTTAGCAGTACTTATGTTACGCACCCATTATACAATTAGTATAAACTAGTCTCTTATTTGAAAATACCTACAATGGTAATAAAATTTCATATTTTACTGAAGCAGACCAATAGTTGATTAGATAGATGGAAAAATATGCACCTTTTTAAAAATGGCTTGCTGAGCCGACAATAGGTATTACCTCTTTTAGATGGTCAGTACATGAAGAAACATATTTAGATGTTTTAAAGTTATTTTGACACTGTTTGATTATTAAATTTGAGATTATCTGGGGCAAGTCAAATTCACCATTTATATGAGGTTTTTGTATTCCTTTAGAATCAAACTGTTTTATAACCCACAAAGAACAGATTTTTAAAAGATGACTCAATAATATTCTCTTATAATTTTCTTAGGCTTTATGTACACCCAGACTCTCCTTTTACTGGTGAGCAGTTACTCAAGCAGATGGTGTCTTTTGAAAAGGTGAAACTCACCAACAATGAACTGGACCAGCATGGCCATGTAAGTGCCACGCCTTGGATTATGTGGATTCCTTGGGATGGAATGGAGAAGTTCTCTGTCTCGTCTTCTTCTCCTCCCTCTCCCCATCCCATCTTCCATCTCTCAGTCATTCTGTGAGAACATTCCTGTGCTGTTCAGGGAATCCTGACTACTCTTCTTAAGAGGCCACTTACAGGGATGCTGTATACCGTTCCAGTGCAAGAGGGTCTGGGACGTTCGGCACTGTGATTTTCCCAAGACTGCAGCTACTTCACTACCTGCACCAGCTACACAAAGGGAATATGCATTCTGGCGGCTATGATAGTTCTTGGGTTATACATCTGATTTCTGTCAGTGGTATGTTAGATAACACGGCATAAAGGAAACGGGGCTGACACCTCCTCTGGGAATTTCCCAGAGTGTGTTTTGTAGAGCCTGTTCATGTGAGACACAATAGAGCAAAAGGATTTCATGTCCAGATAAATTTGGGGATGTGCTATTGACTCACTATCTACGCTTATTGTAGAGTTTTATGAATATTAAAGCATAGAGAAATCTTAAAAACAAAACAATTTCATTTTGTGTCAAAAATGTTCATCAAAATAAGGGAAAAGAGAAATTGGAATTCTGAGCCCATTTCATTAATTAATAGCACAAATAGCCATTGACACAGGCCTTTACACGTTTATTGCTTTGTAAGGAACGATATTATCCTGTGTTATAAAAGAAAGATTTACATAAAAATTGTTTGATTTTTATGCTAAGAAAACTGTGGACTTACACACTTTTTTTTTTAAAAGATTTTATTTATTCATTTGACAGAGAGAGATCACAAGTAGGCAGAGAGGCAGGCAGAGAGAGAGAGAGGAGGAAGCAGGCTCCCTGCTGAGCAGAGAGCCCGATGTAGGGCTCGATCCCAGGACCCTGAGATCATGACCTGAGGCGAAGGCAGAGGCTTAACCCACTGAGCCACCCAGGCGCCCTACACACTTTTTTTTTTTTTAAGATTTTATTTATTTATTTGACAGACAGAGATCACAAGTAGGCAGAGCAGCAGGCAGAGAGAGAGAGAGAGAGAGAGAGGAGGAAGCAGGCTCCCTGCTGAGCAGAGAGCCTGATGTGGGGCTCGGTCCCAGGACCCTGGGATCATGACCTGAGCCAAAGGCAGAAGCTTTAACCCTCTGAGCCACCCAGGCGCCCCTACACACTTCTCTTTGATAAGGAGAGGACTCTTTCTTTATTTTTTTGCCTTGATTTGCCAGAAAACACATTGGCATTTCACTGGTTGCTTCCTTTGGCTTAGATATTTTGCATATCATTATTCTCTCTCTACCCCTTTATTACGACTCTTGTTACCTAAAGTTTTTGTTTTTATTGGATCTGTGCAATTTAGAAGTTTCAGAACTTTTCTCAGAAAGGATGGTTATAAGTAGATATAAATTAGTTCTAGCCAATGGTTTCAAATGGTTTGATTGAAATTGGGAACCAAATAAATCCCTTTAGGCATTGCTACCACCAATTTGCCCACAAGAGACCTCGTTTTTTGTGACCAAATCAGAGTAACCAGGTTAACTCATGACTCTGCTGGTGGCACTGTTGCAGTGTTGCAAATAGGTTAATAGGTTTTTGTTATTTTATATATTGGAAAAGATAATTGACTTTTATGTTCAAGAATGTTGGGATAATTGTCTTTTTCTGCTTTTTTAAAGAGACGTTTTCATTGATGGATTTTTTTTCAGGTTAAAAATGATGAACTATCAGGGAGACATTTTCTGCAGGCCAGATCATTCTTAATGTCATTCATATTAAAATTTCTTGACTCCACTGAAATCTTTGCAGGGAGAAATGAATTTTTTACAGTTGTGATATTTTCCATATGTGAAGCTTTTATTTATTTATTTTTAATTTTATTATTTTTTAAAACATTGGGAAAGTCCTGGAATAGTTTTGTGGGGTTTTTTGTTTGTTTGTTTGTTTTTTTAAGATTTTATTTATTTCTTTGTGAGAGAGAGAGCAAAGAGCATAAGCAGAGGAGCAGCAGAGGGAGAGGGAGAAGCAGGCTGGCAGGGAGCCAGACATGAGGCTTGAACCCAGGACCCTGAGATCATGACCTGAGCCGAAGGCAGATGCTTAATGGACTGAACCACCCAGGTGCCCTTGTGTGAAGCTTTTAGAAGCACTATTTGGGTCTTTCCAGAAAGATTTGAGAATTCATTTTGAGATCAGCTGTCCAGAATTAATATGTTTTCCTTTTAATATCAACTTCCTGGGTGGAAATACCACCAAGCTGTATTTTAGGACCCCTGAGTTCTCATCTGATTATGCCAAGATTAGACCTTGACAGATTATTTAGTCTTAGATGGTTGTTAATATCCATATTAGCTTTAAAATTTTATTATTTAATATAACCTTTTGTCACCATAAATAATGTGTTCTGAAAACTACAAGAAAAGATTTTTAGATCCTGTGTCATTCAGCCAAGTTCTTTAAATTAGTTCTGAAGAACCCCTTCTTATAGATGCACTTTTCATTTTATAACAGGAAAATTTTTTACTTCAGGGAATTTATATCTTCAGTGAAGCAAAGTTGATGTCTCTATTAGTGTTCCTTAGCCCCATGAGGTCTTGAGCAGAGAGTCAAGGAGCCTTGGGGGCTGAGATTCAGCCTGAGGTTTGAGTCTCTCTGGCACTCTTTCCCAAAGGAAATTGACCTTGGGAGGGTATAAATACGGGAGAGGGGATATTATTTAAAGCCCTATTTATTAGGGCTTTTTCCATTGAGACTCAGTGTGTGTGTGAAAATTCTTTCTAATTTATTAATAAAACATATAATGAATACCCAGGTTTTTCCTTGTATCAGTGTTAGAAGTTTACTTGTATCACTTTGAGTTTATTCCAGTTTTATGAGTAAGCATAAATATCTTGAACTCCCCGAAATAAACACATTATATAACGAGATGACTTTTTTTTTTTTTTAAAGTCTATTTCAACTCATTTGAAGTTCTCATTTGTTTTAGTTATTCCTAGTCAGGTTTGGGACCATGAAAGGATGGCATGTGCAAAATTCAATGCCAGTTAATGCTTTGTAACTTTAAGTTGGCTTACATCTCAGCACAGGGAGAGACTGATTCTATATTAATCATCCCACAGTGACTAGTATTTAACTTTGTTAAAGTCAGCTAGCAAAAACGCTCATCTACCACACCCATGTTAGCCAAGAAAACATGGGAGCCATTAGTTTTAACAACACTGCATGCCATTGACCCTGCTCCTGCCACAGTGTGTATCACATGCCTCCTCTGAGAGCCAGGCTCTCTGCTAGGCCCTTGGGGGTGAAGGGCCTACAGTGTGAGCGCTATTATCCCAGGAAGATGGAACCCAGTTTTGCAGATGTAGGTAGCTGTCTGTGTGGCGGGAGGGAAGATACGGGAAAAACTTCTATATCTGAAAGTGAATTTTATAGCTCAGATTTCATAATGGCAAATCATTGTATTTTATTTAAAAGATACAGGAAAAATACTGCCTTGTTAACAAAAGTAGGATCATGATTTCTAAGTATTGGGCAACTTTCACTAGTCATCACTGTCATTCATGTTTGGTTTATAACTGGGAACCAGGAATCAATGAAGCTGTCAGAAATAAGAATAAGGGGCACCTGGGTGGCTCAGTGGGTTAAGCCTCTGCCTTTGGCTCAGGTCATGATCTCAGGGTCCTGGGATCGAGCCCCACATCGGGCTCTCTGCTTGGCAGAGAGCCTGCTTCCTCCTCTCTCTCTCTCTCTCTGCCTGCCTCTCTACCTACTTGTGATCTCTCTCTCTGTCAAATAAATAAATAAAATATTTAAAAAAATAAGAATAAGAATAACAATAATGTTCATGTTTGCTGAGCACTTCCTATTTGCTATGTAATTTATAAGGGCTACATCATCTAATCCTACAACTCTGTGAGGTATGTTTTTGCATTGGAGAAAACAAGGTTGAAGAGGTGAGATCAGCTGGCTCAAGATGAAGGAGCTAAAGAGTAACAGATTTAGCACTCTAACGGAGGAGGTCTGTCTAATACCACACAGCCTTTCTTAATTCTTCGTATCCCCCATCAATCATAAATAGCATCTGTCCTCCTAGAATGTACAAGTTCTTATTTTAGAAAATTTAGACCATACAGCTTTTGGTCTAACCAGACTAACAAAAAATATTTTAAAGACTTGATTAAAAAAAAAAATCAACATCTTTCAGATGACTTTTCCCATCATTTTTTTAAAAAAAGGTGTTTTTGTTTTTTAATTTGACAGGGACAGAAAGAGAGCAAGGGCATGTGCCCCTGCATGCACAAGCAGGGGGAGGGGCAGAGGGCGAGGGAGAAGTGGACTCTCTGGCTGAGCAGGGAACCTGAAGATGTGGCGCTCATCCCAGGCGCCCTTCCCCTCATCATTTTAGAAAGGACCCTTGAAACAACCTGTATTGTGTACAGTTGTTTTGATAAAATGTGATTTCACCACTGTGACTCCACAGCAACGATGGAAAGCGTTTGCCTTGTGAATGGAAAGGGTATATATCCTAATCTTAAAACTTGAATTTGAAGCTGAGATCTTATGCTTCTTTCTTTGCCTCATTGCACTTTGGCCTTTGACCTTAAAATTCAGTACTTCCCATCTCTTCATCATAGATAATTTTGAACTCAATGCACAAGTACCAGCCACGGGTGCACATCATTAAGAAGAAAGACCACACAGCCTCGCTGCTCAATCTAAAGTCTGAAGAATTCAGAACATTCATCTTCCCAGAGACCGTTTTCACAGCAGTTACTGCCTACCAGAATCAGCTGGTGAGTTCAGCATTCACCATTCATTGCCTACGTAAGGGAAAAATTTAGGAGCTTCTTTCATTTTCTTGGAGAGAAGGGCTCTCCCGGTACTCAAAATCGAAGTTCACTTTGGTGAGTGCTATTGGATATTAGCCCCAGAACCTCTAAGCGCACTGAGTGACCATGACTCAAGGTTACTAAGGTCTGTATTATAGCATCTTTTCTAGAATCTTTATACTCTCGGTCAGTTGTTCGTTGCCCATTCTCCCACCCAGACCTGCTCCATCTGACTTCTCAAATTTTCTTCTTGGGAAAATCACCTGTTTCCTTTTTTTTGTTCTGGTAGAGGCCCATGATGTATATAACCATATACTCATTGCTTCACAAAATGTAGAGGTTCAGTTTTTCTGCTAAATTAACACACGTATTCCAGGCAACTACCCAGACTACTGATACTTCAGAAATTTTGTGAAGCTTATTCAGCTGTAATTTAAGGTAATTCTAATGCAAGGATTTTAAGTGTCTCTTTAGATAACAAACTGTAGCATGTAAGCAGTGTATATTTAATTAACTTCAAGATATCTAATTTATAATATTGAGTTTTATAGTTTGTACTCTTTGATATATATCACATTTCAAGTTTATGCATTTCTTCATCCATAAGGTTTCGTCCAACTGAATAACTGTCAAAGTCTTACTGAGGGCTGGGTGCTGGTAGAGAGATCCCCATATATTTTCTTCTTTCCCAGTCAGCATAACCATGAAGGCGGGGGTAACAGGAATATTCTGTAGTGAAGAAGCTGAAGCTAAGAGAGGATAGTAACTTTTCATGGCCAGGAAGGACCAGAAATAGAATTCCTCTGATATACTTCAGTAAAAGGAACTCATTCACTTTACTTGACAAACTTGGTTGGTTGTGGCCTCTCTAGGTCTTTGCAGCTTGCTTTTATTTGGTTAGTTTTAAGGTAGCCAGGGCTGTGGCTCTCCTCTTGTTTCGATGTTGTTATATTTTAGGTTCTGAGCCAGTAATTATAAGGTGATGCCTGATAGATGGCTCAGAGGCCAGGGTGGGATAGGTCAGCCAGAGGAGATATGATGTTGTGTGTCTCAACAAAAGTAAGAAGGTGAAGCTGAGAGCCCAGGTAACCCTACACAAATGAGGAAATGGGAGCCCAGGGGAGGGAAATGAGCAAAAGGCAGGAGTGGATGTGTATCTGTAAAGCATAAGCACCTATAATTTCTGTCTGACTTGGAGTAGATTTTAGTTCACCACTGTGGCTGCCATTTTCCTTACCTGTTAAATGGAGCTAAGAACTGCCTAGAACATCTGGGGAATTCCTGTGAGGATCAAATGTGGTGCTGTGTGTAAACATGCCTTTGGAAACTGTCAGGAACCCTAAAAATAAGGCATATGGCAACTATTGGACTGTCTCTAGTATGTTCAAAGAGGCTCTGTCACTTTTTCTGATTTTAAACTATTAGTGGCACATTTTTTTAATGAGGTAGATGAAGGTACAAATGTTATCATACTAATCATCTTAAAGTAAAAGCAAAGTATTAAAACTTTTCGGTTATCTCTAAGGCAACAACGCAAGAGTAGAAACTTCCAGAGAATGCCCAAGCTAGAAAGCTGGCTGTAGATTGAAGCCTACCAGGGTGTAAAACCCTAATACTGTTTCACTGGGAATCTGAAACATTAACCCAGTTTTTATCTGAGGACACATGTAACACATATATAGATTCAGAGAACATTCCTGAAACATTCATTTTACACGAATTTGAATTTATAGCTTTTATGCTATAAGACTTTTATAGCTTTTATACTATAAGACGGTAGATTTGTACTTCTACAAGAAGTCTGTTGATGTTTGAGACTAAAACAGAAACTTGTCATGTAAAAATTTCATTGCTTTTATCAGAATTCTCTGTAAAGAAAACCAAAGCAAGAATAGATAAATTGTTTTTTTTTAAGTGAAAATTACCAACTGAAGAAAATTGAAGAAAAGTTTCTAATAATAACACCTTAGATTTAGTTTAATAGGTGAAGGAGCAATCCTGAATAAATGTTGGCAGGACCTCTCAGCTCATGGTACACTGGAATCAGAGGTTTTATCTACATAATTGTAATCATAGCTAATATTTGGGTACTTACTAGGTGCTAGGGATCATTTAAAGCGCATTGTCTTTAATCTTCACAAGGATATTATAAAATAGGAACAAATAGTCTTTGTATGTTGCATTTATAGCTGGGAAAATTGAGGCGTGGGGTTAAATTTCCCATCCAAGGTCACCTTGCTGGACCTCGCCTGCCCTATTTCTCTGTACTTTTCTCCTTCCCTGAATCATTTGAAACTAAATAGCATACATCATGATACTTTACCTGTCAGTACTTCTACAAGTATATACTGACAATAAGAATATTGTTTTTATAAGCACTATGTCTTTTTCACAGCTAAGAAAATTAGTAAGAATTATTCCTTAATATCTTCATTTACCCACTTTGAACTAGGATCCAACTAACATTCATGGCCTAGGTTTATGACTTTTAATTTAGAAAAAAACCTCTCTACATTTTTTTCTCAATATCTCATTTAATTCTGACACTAGTCTCCTGAAGAAGGCCCCGGGAGCCCCATTTTGTAGATGAAAAAGCAGGTTCAGGGTGGTTACCAAATTTACCCAACGTAACGAATCTGGTAAGTGACAGAAGCCCTATCTTCTGGGTCTTAAAGCCTCCTTTGGTGGCCTCATGCTAACTAGACTGCAGGTCAAAGGAAGTGACCACTGACAGTTTCAAGGTTTGGAAAGTGAATTTGAAAATGTTGCTAAATTAAGAGTCATATACTAATAAACACACATCCTAACCTCAGTTGCTCTTCTTGCAAATGTTTATTTTTTTTTTTAAGATTTTATTTAGTTATTTATTTGACAGAGAGACACACAGTGAGAGAGAGAACACAAGCAGGGAGAGTGGGAGAGGGAGAAGCAGGCTTCCCGTAGGGCAGGGAGCCCAATGTGGGGCTCGATCCCAGGACCCTGGGATTATGACCTGAGCTGAAGGCAGTCGCTCAACGACTGAGCCACCTAGGTGCCCCTGCAAATGTTTATTTCTAATTGAGATTATAAATGGGCTCAAAATCTAGTTACCAGTTCCTAGCTCTCATTCACTGCATCATTAAGTATAAAGATTAATACAGTGAGTATATCATTTCATTGCTAAATAACCTACAATAGAAGTGATTAGATTCAGAACTAATTTTTCTCAATAGATCCTGCTGTGTCTGGGTTTCTTTCTTTAAATCCACCTCTAACCCATAATTTCCATGCCATATGTATATCTGAAATTCATGTAATAGTCAAAGATTTCATTTGATATACTAATAAACCAGTTTTGCAAATGGTTTAAAAAGTTATAAGACCAGTCAAAATTCATGTTCAATAAACATATGTGGGATAAATAAATCAGTTTTGGGATTAGTATTTTCATTAGTCTTCAGTAATTTTCTAAACTTATCCTTGATTCTTTCTCAAGCCTCCCCACATCTACCACTTTTCCATGGCTATATCCATGCTTGTGTACTATTTTCCCATAGCAGATATATAATAAAATAACTATATATAGGAAATAAACATGTACTTAGTGTTAAGTATTATTATTTTTCCATGCATGAAGAACAGAAAGAAAAGAGAGGAAAATTGAAAAATTCACCTTTAGGATCACCTTCATATCTTTTTTTTTTTTTTTTTAAGATTTTACTTATTTATTTGACAGAGATCACAAGTAGGCAGAGAGGCAGGCAGAGAGATGGGGGGGCGGGGAAGCAGGCTCCCTGCCAAGCAGAGAGCCCGATGTGGGGCTCGATCCCAGGACCCTGGGATCATGACCTGAGCCGAAAGCAGGGGCTTTAACCCACTGAGCCACCCAGACCCCCGTCACATTCATATCTCTTAAACTTTGGACAGGACTGTTATTTTTATATCTATTAAAAGTAAAATCAGTTTCCAACAGAATTTGTGAAGAAGCTTCTCATGTATTGTGGCTGGTAGTTTTATTTATAAAAAATGAAAATGGGGCATATTTTGCTGTTTTTTGGGGGGGGAAATGATTGCATTTCTTTACATTATTAGATAAAACCTAAATACATTACACTTTCAACAAACTATTTTATAATTTCAGATTTAAAGGTCATACCTTGTTTTTGAGTAGGCCGACCATTGCTGTGCAGTTGCAGTGTAGGTCAGGTTTCATTTTCAAATGCCTTTGGACAGATCTTTTCCTGATAATTGGAGAAATGGTCTCTGAGGGCCAATTCCACCTTGTGGCTGGATTCAGAGCCCAGTGATCCCACATGGCATGGAATAATTACCCCTGGGAAATGTCCCCTTCTCCTCTTGCAGCTGGCAATGTCAAAAATTTGTTCTCTAGTTTGGCATACGGTTATTATCTATCGATAAAGGAGATGTTGGGAGTGAATTTTCTGGCAAAGAAATGCATTATGTCCTATATTATTGAGATAACAGATGAAAAAATAGCGGTGTGTTTTAGCCTGAATTCGTCTGTGATTTGCCTGTCCGCAGCACACACAGAACTGTGGGATTTCATAAGCACGCAAAGCTGCCCTGTAACACCTTTTCCTCACCAAATGAAAAACAATGCTGCTTTTAAATTTGGCTTTTGAGTTACACACTGTACCTGTAGTTTCATATGGGTTGTTTTTTTTTTAACATATCATATTTGGTTAGTTGGCCTTTTAGGGATCCTTACACAGTATCACCATTGACATGGATCACGTTGTTCAGCAGCGTCACACATAGTGACAGGGATTCTGTATTGGGGACCAGATGGAATGATGTCCGGCTCAGATCACTGTATGTAACTTGGGTGCCTTCTCATCAGTTCGCAGATGTATAACCTTTTCAGTTATCCCAAATGGCATAAAGGGATATAAAACTGTATCTTCAGAAATAAATTTCTTTCTATGTTACTGCTGTTTTTATTGACATATCCGTGGAATAAAATCTATGCCTGACCTCTTAAAAATGCATGATTACCTAGAATGTTGAAATCCTATTTAAAAATTATTTTACTTAAAAATTAGAAACAAAATGAAGTGCTATTTCTGTAAACTCAAGAAGAGTTTTGCTAGTCCATGACTGGTAAAAAGGTGAAATCCTATTTCTGATTGCTTGTCCTTGGAGTAAACTTCAACAAACATTTCTGGGCTGCTTACTGTTGACACCCCAGTAAACTCAGAGACTAGTGATAGCACAGTGAGCACGGTGAGTACAATAAGAAGTTTAACTCACAGTCTTTGTACTGCTGATCAGTACTCCATAAAACCTGTTTGAAATTGTAGTGTTACTTGGGGGCCCCTCTACAATTTTATTAATTAGACATCCATTCAGCTTTTTTCCCTTTAACTTCCAAAAGCAATACTTTAACCTGGAATTAGATAAAATGGTCTATAGAGAAAGGCTTAAGTTCCATTTCTTTTTTTTTTTTTTTTTTAAGATTTTTTATTTATTTATTTGACAGAGATTACAAGAAAGCAGAGAGAGAGAGAGAGCAGGCTCCCCACTGAGCAGAAAGCCCGATGCGGGGCTCAATCCCAGGACCCTGAGATTATGACCTGAGCTGAAGGCAGAGGCTTAACCCACTGAACCACCTATGCACCCCTTAAGCTCCATTTCTAATTAACACACTTAAGTCACATCATTGCTGTAACTAATTGTTGAATCTAGGTGTATGAGAGTAGCTAATTCTGTTCTCAAAACTTTCCTATAGTTTGAACTTATAACAAAATGTGGGGGGAAAAAGAAAAAAGTTACCAGTGATCTGCCTGGGCATTATGAAAGGGAGACTAGTAAGATATTGGAAATAGAACATTCTAATAGTGAAAGAAAATTCCAAGGAAATCTGAAAACTGTTGAATGTAATTGACTTCTTCAGGGTTATGGCAGTAATACTAGATAAGGTGATGTCCTGCTTGAACGACACACTCATGCTGAGAGTATTGATTCTCTATGACAGTCATCCCATTCCGAGCCAACAGCCTTTCCCTTTTGGAAATAATGGAGAAAAGCAAATATAATTTTCGAAATCCTTCACAGGGACCAAGCAGATCAAAAGCCTTTTAATCATCACAACAGATAGGTCGTACTTACTATTCTTTTAGTTTGGAAAGACTCAAAGCGAGATACGGTCCGCATCTTAGAGGAACGGCTGTCCAAGGGCTTTTTCCATCAGATATCCGCCACTGTCTCCATGAAATTTTATCTATTCCCTTTTAAATTTTATTAATTAGCTTATAGGGATTGGGCTTGAAAGAAGGCTTGACTTCATTGTTCTTCCTCACAGTTGGCAGTTGGAAATTTTCATCTGGGTTTGGTTGACCCTTAAGTCACTAACCCCGCGGCGGATGTGAATCGGCCCGTGGCAGCCCGTGAATTGGCTTCAGTTCTGATTAGCTATGTATCCCTCCGCTTGTGCCTGGCACGTTGAAGCACCATTAGGGCAGGGCACGCATGCTCTTTATCTCCGCCCGTCCAACACTTAGCATAGTGCACGATAAGTCATCCGTCCGCATTAAATATTTGTCGATGAATTACTTTGAAAGCATTTTCATGAACTAGAAAGCGTTTGAGAAATAGAAGGCATTTTTAACTTGTAATCATTCGGTAGAAAGAGACGCAGCGCCTGAGGATTTAAAAATCTTGTTGTTTTATAATCTTAAGAGCATACGAATTGCTTGTGCTTTCTGAAGATGCTTCCAGTTTATTTGAAACAAATAAAATTTTCTCCTGCATCCTGAAAGTGGACCTGCAAAACTAAATCATAGTCTGAAGGATGACTGAAACAGACTCCAGCCCTGAGAAAATCCATGGCTATGACAGTGGTGGCAGCCACTCTGCATGGCCACACCTTAGAGTTAGAACCTCAGAGGTTCCAATGTCTTTCTTTATATGCAAATTTAAAATACCTGTTGTTATTCACGAAGAAGTTTTCCTCCTTCCTTCCTTGTTTACCATGTCCATTAACTAAGCTGAAAAGGAAATCAGTAATTTTTTTTTTTGGCTGCACTAGAGTGAACAGGCTAACAATGAGCACTTGTGAAATACTGGCAAGCCCTCTTAAAAATTAATACTATCAAATAATCAATCTTATAACTGGTCAATGTTCATGACAGAAAAAGGAGGGTCTCTGGATAGGAGAGTGTGGGAAGTTCTATTTTAAGTGAGGTAAATAGCTTCTTTGCAGCATGTGCATTGGTTAGCTCATGTTCAGAAAATTCGAAAAGGGAAATAATGCCTTTCTTTTGTAATGAAAAAGGCAGTTCTTTAGGTGTTAATGATTTAAAATGCATAGCTCATACACTCTGATCAGAGAAGAAGTTGCGTTTTGGTGAGAGAGTATTTCAGGCTATCTATTTTGATTGTGTTTAGTGTTTGTGAGGAGGACGTGCCTCAACCTATAACCTTTTCTCCAGGTTAAGATTATTTTGTGTATCTCTCTCTAAAGGTTAGCGTGGGTTCTTGTTCTGATGCCGG
The DNA here is from genome assembly GCF_002288905.1 of Enhydra lutris kenyoni. Classification (NCBI taxonomy): domain Eukaryota; kingdom Metazoa; phylum Chordata; class Mammalia; order Carnivora; family Mustelidae; genus Enhydra; species Enhydra lutris. Next base: position 33,918,516 of record NW_019154100.1, on the reverse strand, counting down.
TGAGCTAGGACTGTCTTTAAGAGTGTCTGAAGTTCCAGTTTAGATAGGGACAAGCTGTGTCTTGGTCCTCATGGGTTCTTTTTGGCTCTAATCAGGAATTTTATAAGTCAAGTATCTTTTAATCAGTGCTTTTTTTTTTTTTTTTGCTTCACAACCTAATGTCTGTTTCTTTGGAGGCACCGTGCATATGATTTAGTGGATCTTTTTACATTAATATTAATGCTGTGGGAATTATGACTAGCTCCTCTTAGATACTTAATACTTCAGACTATGATTCTTATTAGGAAATATTTTCCTTTATACAAGCACAGACTCTATAAATAGCATTGTATGGGAGGAAAACAAAAGACTGGTTGATTCTAATTTAGTCAGATGGAAAGGAGAGCAGGGATAAATTTATATTCTGAAAGGTTTATATCATGTATTTATGTCATGTATTTCAATAGAGTATTGAACATGAAACTATTACTGGCCATTTGATCTTTTTCTCCATTATGTTATCTATATGTGCCCATAGGATTCACAAATGATGCTGCCAAGTCAGCAGGAGGCAGTATTTTTTTTTTTTTTTTTTTTTTTTTTAAAGATTTTATTTACTTATCAGAGAGAGAGAGAGCGAGAGTGAGCACAAGCAGATAGAGTGGCAGGCAGAGGCAGAGGGAGAAGCAGGCTCCCCGCTGAGCAAGGAGCCCGATGTGGGACTCGATCCCAGGACGCTGGGATCATGACCCGAGCCGAAGGCAGCGGCTTAACCCACTGAGCCACCCAGGCGTCCCAGGAGGCAGTATTTTTGTTTGTGTTTCCCATTACCCACCAATGCTGGACTTCTAGGGCTCTCCCATTCCCCAGGCAAGCCCCATCCTTTCAGGGTTCTCTTAAATTCTTCACTGGGCCATTCAGGAAAGGCCCCCTCCCTAACTCTCTCTATCCATTGACCTTCAGGCTATTTTCTAGGAGACCAGCCAGTCCTCAAATCCTTCATCTCTGAGGCCCTCCCTGACCAGTTGTCCCACCTGGCTGTGAGTCATCCCTCCCGTGAATTTCTCTATCACTTTCCACCCTTCTCAAGATCCTAAGAAACATCAAGTATTCTTGGGGTGGCCTGGGAAATGAACAAACTCTTTATTTCTGATTTCACTTCCTTGACCTCGGAAATGATATTGTTCTGTTACCCATTCATTCCTTTGCAGATAACCAAGCTGAAAATAGATAGCAACCCTTTTGCCAAAGGCTTCCGGGACTCCTCCAGGCTCACTGACATTGAGAGGTAATGAGAATTTTATATCTACTTTTCTGTCCAGATAAGATAAAGAGAAGAGTGGGTTTGTAAGAACACAGTCCTTTCAACGCCAAAGTGCCATAACCTTACTGTAGATAGTCTCCGATCCCACACCCCACCTTCCCTTCCACCTAGAAGCCCTGTAGACATGTGGCTGCTTAAACTGGGACAGCTGCCGCACCTGCATCTGTGTTTGTGAGGAGGTGGTTTCTTTGGTCAGGACATTGACTCAACTGTAAAAAATAGGATTTCTTCCTTATCAAAGACTCAGTCCTTTTGATGATGCTAAGCTTCCTCTCTTAGGTGGTAATCTGCAGAGACATGGAATCTTGATAGCCTTTGCTTTCTGAAGTGGACATATTTGCTAGCATGAAGAATATGAGTTGTTTGGAACTTTGAAGCAAGGAGATGTCATTTAATTCAAGGCCCATATTTTAAATGTGGCATAGACTGCTTATATTTAATAGGAGAGACATCAGGTCTCAGAACCTTGAAGAAGACAAACGAGAATCATGTGCCTGTAACTTACTCAACTTTTAACTTAGTTAAAATGGTTTATGCAGTGTGAGATCCTCTATGTGGTGAGTAATGTCTATGTTGAGATCCGCAGCTTGCCCATAGGAATGCCAAAAAATAATGCATTTTTTTTAGGGAGAAGATTTTTCAACCTAACTGATTATTTGTATCCCTTAACCGTACTATGGAACTTTCTGTACTTCTTTTTTGTGTGAGAATATTTAAGTTCTACTCTCTTGGCAGACTTCAATTATACAATACAGTGTTACCAACTCTAGTCACTATGTTATACATTAGATCTTTAGACCGTATTCATCTTCTCTACGTCTTTTGTGTGGCCCGGAGTCTACATTTGACAGGTGGCATACCCTAGCCACCAGGCCTCTGGTGTATTTTACCTCCAAATCTTTGTGTGATTTCCTCCCCACCAGCTGCTACACATGTCTTTCACACTCTTTGTTACCTGACACATGGTCACATCTCCTGATTTTGCCACTTCTCTCCAACTTGTCCTAGAAATGCAAATGAAGGGGTCATTGCACATTTTAGCAATAGCTGTCTGATCCTTCCCTCTGCCCTCCCAAGTAGCAGGTATCACGGGGTGGTTTTGATTTGGAGGAAAAGATATAGAGGCTCAGTAGGGAGGCAGAGAAGCCAGCAGGAGAGGCTGAGAGTGGAGCAGGTGCTGTGGGATTTAAGTAGAAGGGAGAAATTAAGTTATTGGAGAACTTGACAAATGGTTGAGGGTGCTGAGATCAGGGAAGGAAACTTGAGCTTGTGGTTGAAAGTCGATTGCAGACTGCACTGAGACACCAAATGGATAGCTCCCCAGTGAGGTGGGACATAGGCAAGCAGGTCGGCCTTGAGACCCAAGTCACAGAGAATGTGGCATTAGCAGTGTGGGTGACAAATAAGTCCATTGATAAAGGCTGCTGTCATTCAGGCATGACCTTTTTCATCTCTTATTTCTGGAGAACCAGAAGCAATGAACCTCTCCATTTCAGTCAGGTAGCAGGTGAGAATGAAGACAGTGGCTCAGTGCGACAGTAGTGTTGTGTTTTTACCTTCTGTCTCAGATCAAGGGGTGAGCATGATCTACTGGGAGACAAACTCATGGGTTAGAGTCCCAGCTCTGCCTTCTACTGGCTGAGTGATCCTGGAGAAGTCTCCTAGCCTTTGTCCCCTCACCTAGAGGATGGGAAAAATAACCCCGCTCATTCAAAAGTTTATTATGAGAATCAAGTAAGGTGGCATTTATGAAACACTTTATAAATCTAAAAATGTGAAATAATTATAATTTTTTGCCCCATTTAAGTGTAAGTCTAAGAGTCTTAATAAACTACTCCCGGAGCAAAAATAGCCCCTTATTTGCACGTGTGCTCATGAGATACGAGTCCCCAGACTGCCCTTTACAACAGTAGATTTGATAATGCATGCAGGCACATTTTCCACTGATCGAATAAACATCCTGCTGTGGGGAGCACTCACATGTCTATGAAGCTGAGTAGCTTTCAATGGTCTGAGGGCGAAGAGGGCATCTTCTGTGACCAGCTGAAAGTTTGCAGGATGACCTAACTAGTGTGAAATTGGCCAAGGTTTTGGATTTCATTTCCAGGTATTTAAGTCTGAATTTTCCCTAAACAGCCTTTGGGGATGGGTCAAATCAGATCAATTGATCTTTAGAGACCTAAAGAAATTAAATTAGTCTGGAGTCAGTTACTGCACTAAACCATCTAGTAATTGAATTGCTCCTTGTAACTGATTGAAAACAGCCCTATCTGTAACAATATAGGGGACTTTTCCTATAAGAGATCTGAGACAAAAACACATCTTTTTATGACATGATGACAGAAATTGCACTTTTCTAACCTAATTGAATATGATGTTATAAATATGTGACCTTAATGATTTCAAGTTTCCTGTTCCAGATTTACAACTTATGTGTGGGACACCCAAAGCAAAATGTTGTTGGGACTGGATCTGTTTGCCTTATACCTCCAAACTCATTGTATTATTTCCTCTACAATTGCACAAGTGTTTGGGATACTGTATAAGGCATTACAGTTTCCCTGCTCTCATTTTACTAGGTCCTGTGCAGATACTTGAATGTCTCGAATGCTCTATGTGTAGCCTTACTCTCCAGTGACAGCATCTCCTTCATTCATTAGATGCTTTGCACATATACCTATAATGGACAGCTTAGAAGCAAACCAAAAGCCCAAAGGCATTTCTTAATATAACCGAATTTATAGTTATTTTGTTCAGGAAAAGAATTATCTGCTGGTATGTCAGAGAATAATAAACAGACTGTCACTTAGTGTTTTCTTTTTTTGGGGGAGTGCTTTGTATAGTAAGGGAAAGCATGGTGTTACTTTTGAGGAAAAATAACTAGGAGCATTTTTCAGTGATTTCTTCAAAATTTTCTTTTGTTAGTCTTTTTTTTTTTTTCTCCAAAGAGAGTTCATGCTCATTGTAGAAAAATGCTAACAAATAAGAAGAAGAGCTTAAATAAGTAACAAATCCCATTCACTCAGAGATAACCACTGGCAAAGATATTCTTCTAGGTACTTTCCTATGCCATGTATGAATATTTACTTCCTTTAAAGTTTACATACATACTATTTTTATTTTTTAAGATTTTATTTATTTATTTGACAGAGAGAGAGATCACAAGTAGGCAGAGAGGCAGGCAGAGAGATGGGGGCGGGGGAAGCAGGCCCCCTGCTGAGCAGATGCGGGGCTCCAGCCCAGGACCCTCGGATCACGACCAGAGGCGAAGGCAGAGGCTTTAACTGACTGAGCTACCCAGGCGCCCTGCATACATACTATTTTTAATCATTTCTGCTTAATATCAGTAGATATGTCTGTGGTATACTTTTTAATGGCTGCCTAATTTTCTACTGTATATGATCATTTATTTGACCAATCCTGTATCTGAGTTATTTAGGTTTCCCACTTTTCATTATTATAGACAGAGCTAGGAGGAAAATATATACCTTTCCTATATTCTTTATTATTACCATAGGATAAATACTAACAAATAAAAATGCTGGGTCTAGGCATATAATTTTTTTTATTTTTATTTTTTATTTTTATTTTTTGTGTGTGTGCCAAATGGCGGTTTTATTAGAGCATGAGGACAGGACCCATGGGCAGAAAGGGATATACTTTTTTTTTTTTTTTAAAGATTTATTTATTTACTTGACAGACATCACAAGTAGGCAGAGAGGCAGGCAGAGAGAGAGAGAGGAGGAAGCAGGAGGCTCCCTGCTGAGCAGAGAGCCTGATGATGCAGGGCTCGATCCCAGGACCCTGAGATCATGATCTGAGCCGAAGGCAGAGGCTTTAACCCATTGAGCCACCCAGGCACCCCAGGGATATACTTTTTTAAATCATGATCTTTTTATTTGTTAAAACTTTGAGAAAGACCTAAATATTCACTAATGGAAAAACGGTTTAATAAATGTGTACGGCCAAGCAGTGGAATTTTAAAAAATCATGGTAACATATGCAACATAAAAGTTTACCCTTTTAATCATTTTTTAAAAAAGATTTTATTTATTTATTTGACAGAGATCACAAGTAAGCAGAGAGGCAGGCGGGGCGGAGGGGGGGAAGCAGGCTCCCTGCTGAGCAGAGAGCCCAATGGGGGCTACACCCCAGGACCCTGAGATCATGACCTGAGCTGAAGGCAGAGGCTTAACCCACTGAGCCACCCAGACACCCCCATTTTAATCATTTTTAAGTAAACAATTCAGTGGCATTAAGTATATTCAAATGTTGTGCAACCATCCCCATATTACATTTTACATTTACATTTACAGTGATTCCATCATCCTAAGTAGAAAATCTGTACTCATTATTTCAAATAGTGACTCTCCATTCCTCCTCCCCCAGCTCCTGGTAGTATCTGTTCTACTTTCTTTATGATTTTGCCTAGTTTAGATACTTTATGTAATGGGAAAGATAATACACGCTTTTAAGGCTTTTCATGCAAAATGCCAGGTTTCCTTCAAGAATGATTGTCCATGGCATTGTCAAGAGCGCCCATTTCTTGTGCCCTTGTCAAACATAATTTTTCATCTTTGCCAATTTGATAGGAAATTTGTACTTCCTTTTGTAAATTGGCCTGTTTATGTCATTAGCTTTTTTTTTTCTTTTGGATTGTTTATCTTTTATTGATCTATGTAAACTACTTACATGAGTATTTTTATTGCTTATATTGGAACCATTTTATCAGTTTGAAATTAGCTTTCTATGTATGCTTTTGATAAACAGAATATTTTATCACGAAAATATTATTAAAAAATATACAGGGACATGTCTGTTTTTTTATAAGTGGTTCCAATACCATGTATTAACTAACATATTCCTTTCCTACTTATTTATAATTCCTTCTATCATATACTAAATTTTTGCCTGTAGTAGTTTTTGTAGTCTCTTTATTGATCTTCCAATATTGTTTTTATTTTTGTAAATTGATAAAATGCATGAATATTTGATGATACTTAGATACCTGATATGGCAAACTCCAAACCTTTTTACTTGTTATTTTCAAATTTTCTTTATATTCTTTGATATTTACACTTCCAGTCTTTGGAACCATTTTGTCAGGTCTTCCCAAAAAAGTCTTTGGAATTTTGACTGGGCTTATGTTCAATTTATGCAGTGATTTGGGAGAGAAAATTGGTATCTTTACAGTTTTGGAACTTCCTTCTAGGAATATGTCATATATTTGTCCTTTTACTGAAATGTCTTCTTAAGTTCTTTAGAAGTTTTGATATTTTATTTTTTTTTTAATTTTTTTTTTATTTATTTGACAGACAAATCACAAGTAGGCAGAGAGGTGGGGAGGGTGGAGACGGGGGCGGTAGTGGGGTGGGGGTGAAGCAGGCTCCCTGCTGAGCAGAGAGCCAGAGGCAGGGGCTCCATGGTAGGGCTTGATGGTAGGGCTGGATCCCCAGGACCCTGAGATCATGACCTGAGCCAAAGGCAGAGGCTTAACCCACTGAGCCACCCAGGTGCCCCAGAAGTTTTGATATTTTCAAGTTTGTAAGTCCTGCCTGTATTTTCTTAGGATTATAGCTAGGTCTACTAGAGCTACACTGTCCAATTTAATCAATAGCTACTGCCCACAGATGGCTAGTGAGGGCTTGAAATGTGGCTTTTCTACATTGAGATGTGCTGTAAGTACAAAAACCAAACCCCATTATTTTGAAGGCTCCTTGAACAAAAAAGGAAAATATCTCAAGAACAGTTTTAAAATATTGTTAGGTGTTAAAATAATATTTTGGACATATGTTGGGTTAAATAAACTATATTAAAATTAATTTCACCTATTTAAAAAATGTGATATCTAGACTATTTAAAATTGCATATATGGCTCACACTACCTCTGTATTGAATAGTACTGTAGTAGAGTTTTTTGGGAGGAAAGAGCTTGCTTTTGGAAGTAGAATTTTTAATCAGAAATCTACCTAGTTTAGTCTGTAAAAAGCTATTGATTCCTATGTCTTTGGCATACTGCCATTTTACTGAACTTCAAAAAAATAGTTTTAATAATTTTTCTTTTTAGTCTCTTGAATTTTCCAGTTAGATTGCTATATAATTTGTAAAAAATGATAATTTTATGTATTTCTTTCTAATAGCTATGCTTTTAAAAATGTCTTTTCCTTGTATTGAACTGACTTAAATTTTCCAGGACCCTACTGAAAAGTAATGATGAACAATCATTTTTCTCTTGTTCTTGACTTGTTTAACAATGCCTCTAATGTTTGGTCATTATATATGATTTTCATTGGCTATGGGTTTCAGGAGGATATTCTTTATCATATTGAGGCAATACCCTTCTATGCCTAAAGAATTTTTTGTTATTCTGAATATTAGTTGAAATTACATTTAATGCTCTTTTAACATTTTAGACAGTTTTATTTTTCTACTTTAAAATAATAATAGTATCAATTATACTCATAGTGTCTATGTTGAATTTTCCATTTATTCCTAGAATAAATCCTATCTTGATTTTATCTGGCTTTCTTATAATACATGGTGGATTTAATTTACTTGTATTGTACTTAAGTTTTTTTTTTTTTTTAAATCAATCTTTGAAACAGATTTGACTTTTTTCTTCTTTCCTTTCTGTCAGTTTTTGATATCAGGTTTCTGCTAGTTTGTTCAAATGAGTTGAAATATGTTCCTTCTCTTTGTTGTCTGGATCAGTTTAAATAGCAAGGAAGTGATTTTACAGTCTTGCCTATAAATTCATCTGGGTGCAGTACTTTTTTTTCTTTTCCTGTAAAGATTTTATCCATTTATTTTAAGAGAGAGAGAGCGAGAGAGCATGAATGGGAGGTGAGGAAGGAGCAGATGTGGGGCTTGATCCCAGGACCCTGGCATCATGACCTGAGCAGAAGGCAGATGCTTAACCAACTGAGCCACCCGGGTGCCCTTGGGTGCAGTACTCTTGGGGAAGACTTATTAAACTACTTAAGTTCCATAGTTTATCAGTAAATATATCCCATTTAATGCTCTTTGTCTTGGATTCTACTTTGCCTAGTATTATATTATTATGCTTTTAAAATTTTTGCTTTCTTTGCCTTTTAATTTTTAAAAATCTCTTGTTACTACAGCAGGATACCCCCCTCTCTTGCATCATCCAATATCCTGACATTTCTTCCATGAAGGAACAAACCTTCTCTTGATTCCACTTGTCTATTCAATTACCGACTCTTCAGTTTTCTGCTCCGTCTCATAGTAAAGCTGCTTAAAGAGTTATGTGTATTCTCTTCCCTTTGTCTTTCCTACCCTTTCAGACTTTCACCCTCTTCTCCACCATCCCACCCTTGTCCGGGTCACCGGTGACCTCTGCATGGCTAAATCCAATGGTCACTCTCAGTCCTCATCTGCTTTGGCCTGTCCCTCAGGTTTGACAGTGCTGTTTATTCTCTCCTATTGTCTTCCTGGCTTTTAAGACCTCTCACTCTTCCGATTTTTATTCTCCTCTACTGGCCATTCTTTCCTCCCCCTCACCCAGCTTGGTTCTTCCTCTTGTCCTCTGTCTTTAGACAGTGATGTGTTCTGGGCCTGGGTCCTGGGACCTGTTTTACTCAGTCTGCACCTACTTCCTGGTTAATCTGATCCAGTTTTGTGCCATTATATGCTGATCACTATCCAATTTACATCTCTTCCTCTGGCCTCTCAGAGTCAAAGATCTAACTCGCTATTTCATTTACTCTTCCTTCTCCCGCTAGGATACCTCGAATTTCACATTATCTGCAACAGGAGTGCCCAGTCATACTCTTCCACGCCTGTTCTTTCCTTACTCTTCCCATCTGTGCTGCAGACACAATGCAGCACACTGCTCTGGCCAGAAGGCTGGCGGTCATCCTTGGCTCCTCTTTTTCTTTCATTTCCCACATCCAGACAGTCAGTTAATCCTTCAAATTGTTCAGAGGAATCCAGTTACTACTTATCATCTCCACTGCTATCACCTTTATCTGTGATACCATCATCTCTTCCCTAGATTGTTACACTAATCTCCTCATTAGTCTTTCTACCTCTACTCTTACTGCCCTTAAATCCATTTCTAGTACAACAGTCAGAAGGATCTTGTTGAAGAAAGCAAGTTGGACCGCATCATTCTTGCTCAGAGCTCTCTAATGACTCACCTTCTCAGTGATGGTAAAATCCCAGTTCAGACATGGCTTGAAAGGCCCTGTGGAATCTGACCCCAGCCTTCTCAGGTCTGTCTCTGAACTCTTGTACCTTTCTTTCTCTTGCTCACTTTTCTTAGCATACCCAGGACCAGGTTTGCCATTGGGGCTCTATACTCACTTTAATCCTCTGCAAGAAATATGCTGCCCTCAAATCTGAATAGGTCTGAGGCTTTGTCTTTTTTTTTTTTTTTAAGATTTTTTATTTATTTATTTGACAGAGAGAGAGAGAGAGAGATCACAAGTAGGCAGAGAGGGGCAGGCAAAGAGAGAGAGGAGGAAGCAGGCTCCCTGCTGAGCAGAGAGTCCGATGCGGGACTCGATCCCAGGACCCTGAGATCATGACCTGTGCCAAAGGCAGAGGCTCAATCCACTGAACCACCCAGGTGCCCTTTTTTTTTTTTTTTTTAAAGATTTTATTTGAGAGAGCGAGAGAGCATACAAGTTGAGGAGGGGTAAAGGGAAAGGGAGAAACGGACTCCCCGCTGAACAGGGAAGTGGATGTGAGCCTCCATCCCAGGACCCTGGGGGACCATGACCTGAGCCAAAGGCAGCCACTTAACCAACTGAGCCACCCAGGGGCCCTGAGACTTTGTCTTTTGTTTCCTACTATATCCCTAGATCCTAGAATAGTGGCTGGTACATAGTACACACTCAACATACTTGTCGAGTAAATAATGATGTATATCTACAGAATATTTATAGTTTTAAAGATTTTATTTATTTATTTATTTATTTGGAAGAGAGTGAGAGAGAGACAGTATGAGCAAGGGGAGAGGGAGAAGAAGGCTCCACACTGAGCAGGGAGTCCCATGTGGGCTCAGTCCCAGGACGTTGGGATCATGACCTAAGCCAAAGGCAGTCGCTTAACCAACGGAGCCACCCAGGTCCCCCAGAGAATCTATAGATTTAAAGATACTCTGTAACTACAGAATATCTGTAGTTTTAAAAATTTTGTCTGATGGTCTTTGTGTTTTAATAAAGAAATGTAATCCATCTCCTAATATTGTAATAACTGATATGTCTGCTATTTCTGCTCTATGTTTAATTCAGCTATTTACTTTATATATATTTTTCAAAGATTTTATTTATTTATTTGAGAAAGAGACAATGAGAGAGAGCATGAGCGAGGAGAAGGTCAGAGGGAGAAGCAGACTCCCCATGGAGCTGGGAGCCCGATGCGGGACTCGATCCGGGAACACCGGGATCATGACCTGAGCCGAAGGCAGCCGTCCAACCAACTGAGCCACCCAGGTGTCCCTATGTTTTTATTTTTTCTTCTTGCCTTTTGTTATATTTATCAAGTTTTTGTCAGGCAATGGACTATATGCTTTACACACTTGATTTTTGTCACTCGTCAAAATAATCCTATATAATCCAAAATAATCCTATAATCCAATATTAAAGAACCATTTTGTTCCTATTTGGCAGATGACATAGCAAAGTTTAGAGGGACTGGTTTATTTATTCACACAATTTGTGTGTGAGCTGAGCCTCACACCCACTTTAGTTTGTCTGAAACCAAGGTCCTTTCTCTAATGTTCATTTTATTTTTTAAATAATTATGCTTTCAAATTCTAAAAGACATAATTATAAAGTTGGTACCTCTGTTACTGTCAGAAACTATACACTTTCTTTTCTTGTAAAATAGGAGATACTTAGTGTTTGATTCTTCTTTCTACTACCCCTCCTTCAACCATAATTTCAGTTTAAATAATCTGGGATTTCAAATCCAGATTTAGTGTATCTTTTTCTTTCTCAGAATTTTTTTGTAAGTCTCATAGTACCTCAACTACAGTCATTTAAATTGAATTCTAGGGGCGCCTGGGTGGCTCAGTGGGTTAAAGCCTCTGCCTTGGGCTCAGGTCATGATCCCAGGGTCCTGGGATCGAGCCCTGCATCGGGCTCTCTGCTCGGCAGGGAGCCTGCTTCCTCCTCTCTCTCTGCCTGTCTCTCTGCCTACTTGTGATCTCTGTCTGTCAAAAAAGTAAATAAAATCTTTAAAAAAAATTGAATTCTAGTCATTTCATTGTTAATTGCTCATTTCTATAATCTCTCCAATGTTTGGAATTGTGTCCTGACTTTACTCTCAGTTGTTCGTGTTAAGTAATTGGCCAGGGAAGGATATATGGCTCCTTTTTCTTTATGAGTTTTTGCTTATCCAAGAGGATCTGCTGCCATTGTGGTCATAGTTTTTTCCCTCAGAACTCTTTCAGCTGTCCTTTGCCATCCGGCTTTTAAATACTGAGGAATAAAAGCCACTGTCTTCCCTTTTTTGGAAGCTTAACTTTTTTCTCTCTGGAAAAAATGCTTTTAGAATATTTTCTTTGAAATTGAGAAATTGTATCAGTATTTGTTCAGTTGTAGATTTGTAGAAATTAGTATTTACTCTATAATTAAATGCTTTAAATTCAAAACTCAGTTTGGTGTTTCAGCTTGGGCAAATTGCCTTCTCATTCTTCTTTATCTCCTCCTTGTTTTGCTTCTAAGTGGTCTACTCTAGTCAGACCTTCTAAAACTCCTATTATTATGTATGTTAGATCTCCTGAATCTATTCCCAGTTTCTATTCTCTGTTTAATAATTTTCATCTCCTTAACTTTTTACTCTGGTTTTGGGAAAATTTCTTATATAAGACTTCTAACTTGTTGATTTTGTTTTCTGTGGCATCCAGTGTTTTGGGCATTGAGTTCTTTTAGGATGTGGTGATTATTACTTTGTCATTTCTGAGTATACTTTCCCATCCATATGGTTTCCTTTTCATGCCCATTAGTGCCTGCTTTGTTAAGAGAGGGTATTAAATCTTGCTGCAAATTTGAAAATATAAATTAGAGAATTAAAATATCTCTCCTTGTCTTGAAACAAGTCAGTTTCAAAAGAGAGCACTTGTTCTGCTTTTTGAAATTCGTTTTCATCTCTTGAATTGCTGAATATTTTGTAAATGTCCAATTACTTTGCCTTAGGTCATCTATAGAACAGGATGTCTGTTTGCTTAGTGTTTGAAGTTGAGATTAATTTTGAATAAAAGCATGTGGATCTTTGTTAAATCTTTCAGGTGCAGAGCCAAGAATGGGATGATAATTTAAATTTATTATAATTTGCCACTGTGGAAGTATAATTACTCTGTTTGACGTAGGGAGTTATGGCAGGTAGGTGAACATAGCCTTGGAAAGGGAGTTCTCACCGTGCAGGGACTATCCTCCTCTCTCAGTCTGCCTCAACAGCTAGAAATCATCTACACCACACTTCCCACCCACCCGGTAGAGCAGCCTCACGGCCCTGCTCCAGAGCCAGCCATAGTCACAGACCCACCGTCTCCAGTATCCCGTAACCACCCTGTGCTAGCTGAGAGCACTGTGGCGGGATTCCTTACTCCTAGCCTCCAGCAGCGTTGAGAATCTGCTCCCAGTCAGCTGCTCAAAGACCTGCCTGTATTATTAATCTCTGCTGCTTGAAGATGGGGTATAGGTAAAGCTCTGGCAGAGGCCTTTTCATTTGTTCCCTCCCCAGCTTGCTTTCTCCTTTGTACAGTGATGACCGGGCACACAGCTTGATGCTTCCCTCACCCTCTCCTGTTTGTGGCTAAAATATCTAAGTGTGTAGTTGGCATTGTACCTGATTTCCTGAGTTTCTTTTGTTTTCTCAGTCATGTCGCTGGCACAGAGAATTAAATACATAGGCTTATCTCACCTTATTCATTCAGGATTTGTACTGAAAGTCTCAATAAAATAAGTTTAAAATCCCCTGGCATTGAATAAGACTTTCAAACACATGAAATTTGGACACAAGCCCAGTAGGAATCAGGTCTTTTTGCTCAGAGCTCAAAGCCACTCTATTAATTTAGATGAGGAAGGAAACTTCAGAAATGTTGCAAATCTAATATTCTGGGAATGGATAGAAGTTTTACCTGCATCAAACCATGGAACAACAAATGTTTTGGCCACTTTGCTGAAGAGGTTCACAGTTTATGGGTAATTTCTAGATCTTCCATAATGACTTAGTGTGCTAAAAGGAAGTAGTGTTTGGTTCTGACAGCGCTCTTAGCTTCCCTGTGGAGCTTCTGAGGCAGTAAGGTATTCGTGAGGAGCAGTGCAGGGTCAGTGGGCTCAACTCTAATCAGGTAAGTAGTGAGGAGCAGTGCAGGGTCAGTGGGCTCACCTCTAATCAGGTAAGTAGCTTAGAGCAGGGGTTGGCAAACTACTGGCCGCCTGTTTGGTAGAGTCCATATGGTAAGAGTGGTCTTTGCATTTTTAAATGGTTGGAAAAAAAAAGAATGCTTTGTGACATGCAAAAATAATATGAAATTAAATTTTATTGTGTATAAATTAAATTTTATTGGACCACAGTCACGTTTTTTTCAGTTCACGTATTGCATGTGGCTGCTTTTCTGCTACAGAGACAGAGTGGAGTGGATCTCAGAGAGACCATAAAACATGTGAGGCTTTAAACATTTACTGTCTGGCCTTTTTAGAAAAAGTTTGCTGATTCCTGGCTTCGAGCTTTAAGGGGCCATGGAAATACTAACAGCAAGGAAAACTCCTACCCAGCAATTTTATGCCCATAGGATGATTTTTTCCTCTTTCTGGGTTAAAATGAAGAAACTCAGAATTTCATTTTGAGCCTGTTGACAGAGCTGGCGAGATGTGATCTCTGCCAGCGCCTTGTCCTTCCGATATACAGTGGTAGTTAGGCACGCTCACAGGGTCATTTTAGTGCCTATAGTTCAAGCCAAAGAAAGGTGACCGAGTGTAGGGCAACAAAGTGACAACCCAGGCATGCATACAACCCGCACTGTAGATTGCAATTATCTATGTTATTTTTATCCATTTTCTAATCTTGAACCTGAACTGTGATGAATAATTGGAAAATAGGCTGTAACTTTTTTTTTTTTTTCCTCTGAACACTAAAATCTTTCAGGGTCTTCAGAGAACAGTATGAAAGGCTTTTGGGAAAGCAGATGTGAGAAAGACTCCTAAAACATCATCCGGTTTATTGTGAGGGAATTAGCAAATGCTTTTTCTAATATTTTTCAGATTTGCGTTTTAAAATGGCAAAGTAACATCCTTGAAATGTATAAGAACCGGGTACTCAAAACTTCAAATAAGTAAAATGTGAGCCACCACCTCTCCACCTAAGCTTTCAGTTTGAAGAGGGTGGGCACATGCCCATGAACTTTAAAGATAAAATCCAACATGAGTTCAAACTAACACTTTTCATTTAAATTCAGGGCGATTGGGCTTTTACACAACCTCTTCCGCCTTCTGTTTTTATCTCTTCTCTCATGCTGTGAATCCAGCTTTCGCTAATACAGGGAATGATGGAATGTTTTATCATTACTCATTTGCTTTATCTTGGAGTGCGCAGATACACAGCAGTCTCAGGATATGTGAATCACATACCTGCAACAATGTGGCAACTAAAAATAGCTGAAAATCTTTTTGTGGTGGTTCTTTTCATCCTTAGTGTAGATTCTGCCAGGGTGTTTTTGGTTCGTTTGTTTATTTTCTTTTTCTTCTTTCACTACTAGAGCGTTCTAAAGTCATTTGGGAGCATTTCCCTATGCAGTTTTTCTTATTACCCAGTGACATACATTTAGGTTCATTTGTTTTACTGTATTCTCTGGGTTTTTTTGAATTAAAAATGTAATTTTCTTACATGATTATTTAATAAATGATTTACATGGCTTTAAGACAGATCTACAGAATATGGCTTATTCAAAGATCTCAAGATTCTCTCCCAATCCCCTCCACCCTATTTCTTCCTTCTCCTATAAGTAACCATTTAAAAAAAAACAACGGACTATTTATCCTTTCAGCGTGTTTTTTAATATAAGCAGGTATACATTTATATATTTTTTTCTCTTTTTCTTAAATTTAACATGCTCTATACATTTTCTACCTTGTTTTTTTTCCACATGGCAATGTACATTAATATTATGGGTTGTACATACACACTACATAAGTATAAAACATATATAAAGTATATATGTAATGTACATATTAATATGTTTGAATTTAGTTGTTCAGTTGTTTTGTTATATTTAAATAGATAAACAAGTCTTATGTAAATAATCTCTTGCTGTGTGGTCTGTCTTATTAGGAACCTTTTTTTGTACTATTGTTTTTTGGTATCTAGTGAGGCTTGTACTCTTACTCTGTTTTCCTTTACACTAATGCCTTCTAAAAACTCCTAGTCCCCTGTTTCTAATTTTCTGTAGGTCCCCTCCTATGAACAGAATTGAAATTAACTAGTAACTTTTCTCTTTCCCCCACTTTCCCTGTTTTTAAGCATTTGAAGTCATTACCCTTTAATCTCAGTTAATAAATACAGATGACTGACAACCTTATTCTACTTACCATCTTCCCTCCCCATCCTCCTCCCATTCTTGAGAATTGTACTTGATTTACCTTGTCAGAGTATAGACTCATCACACAGGTACTCTTTCTTTCTTTGTTTTAAAGATTTTATTTGCCTATTTGAGAGAGAAAGAGAGAGCAGGGGAAGGGGGAGAAGCAGACTCCCCACTGAGCAGGGAGCCTGATGCAGGGCTTGATCCCAGGACCGTAAGATCATGAGCTGAGTCAAAGGCAGACAATTAACCAACTGAGCCACCCCGGCACCCCCACATGTACTTTCTTATCACCATGGTTTAATCTTAGCTCTTCAAGTAAATATAGATATAATGACCACAGATGCATCTTATGTCATTGTCTCCCCATTTTGGTTTTCTGAAGCTCCTTTTCTGCTAGATGCCTCAAGAAAAGCTCGTGGGGCCAGTGCTCCTTGCCTTTTGCATGAACATGAGTTTGTGATTTTTATTTGCAAAAGTCAGTTTGACTTGATAGATAATCCTTGCCTCACATTTTCTTTCCTACCATATCTTAACTATGGTGTTATTGTCTCCTGATGTAAAGTGTAGCTGTCGCTCTCTGATGGCAATCTAATATTCTTTCCCATTGAAGTGATAGAGTCTCTTCTCTGGAATGACCAAAAGATTCCTTGTTTTTCCTTGTTATTGTCCTTGATCAAAAGACAGAGGAGGATCCCTAGTTCCCGGAAGAGGATTACCTGGACTTGCTGTGTCTCTGTTTTCTTCACTCATAGGTGTCGTTAAGGGATGGAAAGAAGGTACCATCCATCCTCTGAAATGTTACTCATTTACTCCCCTTGTACCTTGTGCTTCCTTATAATGAGTAGTCACTGGAGTATAATCTAAGACTCTCCCTTCACTGTATTCTAATAAGCTTCCCAGTGGAATAATTTTTGAATTGTCAAAAGCTCTGCTGAGGGCACCTGGGTGGCTCACTAGGTTAAGCCTCTGCCTTTGGCTAAGGTCATGATCTCAGGGTCCTGGGATCGAGTCCCGCATTGGGTTCTCTGCTCGGCAGGGAGCCTGCTTCCTCCTCTCTCTCTCTTTCTGCCTGCCTCTCGGTCTACTTGTGATCTCTCTGTGTCAAATAAATAAATAAAATCTTAAAAAAAAGTTAAAAAAAAAAAAAAAAAGCTCTGCTGATACCTTGAGAGGCAGAGAGGTGGGAATTCATGGGTGAAGTGAAATGGGAGGATTATCTGGATTTCCCTTTTCTACAACATGGGTCCCCTCCAGACACTGGCACTTGCACCATTTTGATGGACTGCTTGGTAGAGTGGAATGGATAGCATGCTCAATACTCTCTCCAGCTGTCTGAAAGTACAGTTATTTCTTTAAAACTCTCCTCTTTTTTTAAATTATTATGTTCAATTAGCCAACATCTAGTACATCATTAGATTTTGAGGTAGTGTTCAATGATTCATTAGTTGCATATAACACCCAGTGCTCATCACGACACATGCCCTCCTTACTGCCCATCACCCAGTTTCTCCATCCCCCTACCCCTCCCTTCTGTAACCCTCAGTTTGTTTCCTGGAGTCCATAGTCTCTCATGGTTTGTCTCCCTCTCTGATTTTCTCCCATTCAGTTTTCCCTCCCTTCCCCTGTGGTCCTCTGTGCTATTCCTGTGTTCCACATATGAGTAAACAATATGATAACTGCCTTTCTCTGACTGACTGATTTCACTTAGCATAATCCCCCCCCCAGCTCCATCCATGTCAATGCAAATGGTAGATATTCATCCCTCCTGATGGCTGAGTAATAGTCCATAGAATATATGAACCACATCTGCTTTATCCATTCATCTGCTGAAGGACATCTCATTGGACGTAACAGTTACCTTTTTCTTGAGGTTTGGTCGAGTGAGACTTCTTTGTGCTCTTAGATCATCTTTCCTTTCCATCTGCACTTACCTCTTCTCAGGATATCTGCTGATATTGGACTTTCTTCTAAGCATTTTGGCTAGCTTTTGAAAAAAGAGAATTCTGATATTCAGGAATCCCAAAGTCATGCATTTTGTGAAGTGGTTAGTCCAGCCTCATAGTTGTTGCCCAGATAGCCAACAACATAAATTCTCATATCACTTTTACATCCTGTCTTTGGAGAAAAACCAGCAGAATAGATTTAGGCAAAGGAGAGAAGTAATGTATATTAGGAGGAGGGGACCATATTAGCTGAAAAAATATGTAGATTAAGCTTCAACTGAATGAATAGAGAAAGAGTTATGCTCATAAAACTTGCTAATTCCCTTAATCTTTCATAAATACAATGATACTTGAGCATTATGGAGATTCTTACAAAGTAGATTAGGCAGTGTCTGTAATGATGTAAAACTGAAATATAATTTCAGTGAAGTCTGCTAAAACCCTGCCCTTTGGATCTGCCCCTGCTTCCAGTGATCCACAGTTTTCCCCTGGGACCCACTTGCTGTAACAGGAGCCACAGAGCAGGCCAGGGCTTTCTGCAATAGGGGAGGACAGAAGACTTGTCACCTCTGCTTGGAGGGACATACTCCAGAAATGTGATGTTGCTCGGAATGAAGAGACAGAAATCAAAGAGTTAAAAACTGAATTTTATCTCTGAGATGATTGAGCAGTATTTGATACTCCAATCTTGTATAAATGAAAATGACTCTATTTTTAATTATTGGCATATTGTTCTCTCTTTCTTAAGTACAGATTACAACATAAGAAAAATATTTTAAATTATATTGTTCATACTTAAGTGTGCCTTAATAGTTTGCGGTTAAACTTCCAAAAAAACACTGAAGCCAAGCTTTCTAGGAAGTATGTATTTTGAGGCTGGAAAGACTTGGGGAGCCATCCAACAATTTATGTATCATTATACCAGTGAAGCAATGAGGGCCCAGAGACTGCAAGGGATTTGCTCAGGGTACACTTAGTAGATGAGGGGTTTAGAGTCCAGGGTTCTTTACAACTAGCACTGGACTTTTTCAGAATAGCTATTTTTAATATTTCCTTTTTATATATTTAAGGATTCATAAATCATTAGCACCATATGAATCTTAGAGATAATCTAATCCAGCCCACCAGCTGCCTACCACGCCCTCTTTTTATAGAAGAAATCAAAACCCAGATCCAAATAAGGAATCCAGTCACACACCTTCTTAGGAAAGAAACATTTTTTTAAATCATTTCCAAAGGAGAGATAGTCTAAGAGCCTACATGCATAAAAGAAAAGCAGTTTTGTTTAGTAACTGGATTAAAGTCTGCTACTAAATAAAATCTATTAGTTGAATAAAGTAAAATAATCTGTTGACAACAATCTCAAGGAAGGGATGGCTTTCAACAGAATTAATTTTTTTTTGAATTTACAGTCACTGCAATATTCCTTTAACTAGCAAGCTGTGTTTCTGCACTGAAAATGTTAATTCATTTATCCAGAGCTTATAAGAGGAAGCATTTATTTTACAAAGTAGTGTTAAACAAACCAGTAAGTCAGGTAATTAGAGTAGCAGAGTTATTCACAATTGGCTTATACTTGTAAGTTGTCCTCTTTTTTTTTTTTCTTGCTTGTGTCTTTCTGTCTGTGTATGAAGGACATTTGTTCCCTACCTCACAATTTACTAAAGTTTATTTAGAGGCTGAGTGATCTGTACTTTGCTTTCTTTGAGCTTTCTTCTAGTTGTCACAGCTGTAAGACTTAGAAACTAAACAGAATAGCTTCTCCCCTCTACCCACAATTGGTTCAGTTTACTTATTTAAGTTGCTAGTGATAATAGAAAACCAGAAATATATATTACTACTGGAAAGAAAAACTAGTAGGATTAAGTGAAATAAATAATAAAGTGAAGTCTAAAAGCTTTTTAAAAAATTAGAGAGTTACTTTGCTTTTCTAAGATGAATTGTATTATATATTTCAGTTCTCAAAATTAATGATTTATAATGCATCTCAAATTATATTATCTAAAGTTTTCATTTATTAAGTACTTTGTGGAAGCTACACATATTGATATACTGTCTTCCAGTAATTTATAACATTATCTGCATATATCTTTGGGGAAATATTGTGACAAGGAGTTATTTACAGAGGCCCAGGAAGACGATGTAAACTTGAACAAATTGATGAGCAAGAACAACTTTAAATATTTTGTTTCTTGTCAATTAGAATTGATTTTAATGGATTTGACATTTTCTCCCTAAACAGTTTTTTCCCAGGCCTGTATTGAGGAGAGAAAGTTAGAATGCAAATTGAAATTCTATTTAATTTTCTCCCTGACCTGTATAGTACAGGATGGTTTAAATGAAACATGGCAAGTTATAGTATCTGTAAGTCCTAATGTTATCTAAAATGGTCATGATTCTGTAACCAGCTTTAGGAACACCTGATCTTGCTACTCAATGATAACAGCAAGAATTTAATTTTATCTATAAACATTTATTAATGCTTATTATATCCCAGGTATTATATCCCAGCTCTCTGTGTGTGTTAATTCATTGAATCTTAATAATAACCTTAAGAGTTAGACCATATTAATATTCTCATTTTACAGATGAAGAAACTGAGGCATGGAGAAGTGAAGCAATTTGCCCACAGGCACACAACTCACAAGTGGCAGAGCTAGGATTCAAGCTAAGAAAGTGCCAGTGAACATACTTGTAACCTTGACACTAACCTTGACACTACGGGCAGTGGTTCTCCAAGAGTGGTCTCTGTGTCAGCAGCATCAGCATCCCCTAGAAACACACAGAAAATCACGTTCTCAGGCCATACCTCAGACCTACAGAATCAGAAACTCAAGGGTGGGGCTCAACAGTCGGTGTTTTGACAAGTCCGCCAGTTAATTCTGATGCACTGTCTTAGTTTGGACTGCTCTAACAATAATGCCACAGGCTGAGTGGCTTCAACACTAGATCTTTATTTCTCATGGTTCTAGAAGCTGGCTGATTCAGTGTTTGATAAGGGCCTGCTTCCTGGTTCATAGCCATCTTCTCAATGTGTCCTCACATGGCTGAAAAGCATAAAAGAGAAAACCAAAGGAAGATTTCCTTTCTCCTTTTACAAGGGCACTAATCCCATTTATTAGGGCTCCACCCTCAAGACCTAATTGTCTACCAAAGGCCCTGCCTCCTACTTCCATCACACTGCGAATTAAGATGTCAACATGGGAATTTTGTGGGAGACACAGATATTTAGTCCACAGCACACACTGAAGTTTGAGAATTACTGCTTAGATTAAGTATTGTTCTCTCCTTGTTTGAAGGCCAACAGCACAGTAGTAGAGATAGTCATGCCAACACATGACTGTGATCAATCTAGTAAGTACGGTAGAAGAGGAATGTACTAGGTACTGTGATGGTGCAAAGAAAGAAGTGAGGAGAAAAGGAAGGTTTTGCTTTTTGAACGCTGAGAAATTTGCAGTCCAGTTTCAGAGACAAGGATGGGCGATCAGTTCCAATACTGATAGGGGGTGTTGGTTTTGCTTATCTAGTTTGAACAAACAGGGACTTCAAACAGGTCTGAATGTTTTGGCAGGATCAACATAATCATTGTAGCTACCCTTTATCTTGCCCACCTTCTGACTATGATAGCATCTCTCACACATATATTATTCTTGGAATTGATGGTTACATGGTAGTCAAAAGAGATCTTTTAAAGATATGTAAGGTAATAATGTACTTTTTCTGCCTAGAAAAATAATATAGTGTTAGATATTTAGAATGGCCGATAATGGTACTTTAGTAATGGTACCCTATTTTATTTATTTATTAAATCCAAAGGATACCTACTAAAGCTACGGTCTCTTGCTTTGGGATTTTAGAGATTTGAGCATTACAAGACACTGTCATAGCTTGTTATACCTAAGTCACTTAACCCATTAGGTGAGTCATCCCTTATTTTTTGAGAATTTTTCAGGGTACAGTATTTTAGAAGTCCTTGCAATAGGGTTTCTAGGCTAACAGATTCTTTGCAATTTTCATCCTGCTAGAAACAGGGATTAGACCCAAAGTAAACAAAGCGGGCTGTCTACTCTTTGCGACATCTTCAAAGAGATGGGCCCTGATATTGCACCACTGTTTTTAATCACTTAAAAGGCAATAATTCAATTATGCTATCCTTTATATAAGAACTGCCATTGCTTTCAGTTCACTTCCAGGCCTGACACAAGTACATCACTTCGATAAAATCCTTTTTTTCCTCCCTCTTAGAGATGAGAATAAGTAATGATACCAGTGATCTACCAAGGACAAAATGAATATAATGTACTTCTTAAAGAAAAGCAAGATACTTCAGAAGGCAGTGATTCATTATATTTGGGAAGCGATTTATCTGGGTGTGTATGTGAAAGATGTTTAAGTGATTTTATATAAGGGTACTTTTAGAGAAGCAAATACTACATTTTGGTTTTGAATTTAAATGCTTGGATTGAGCAGTTTATGTGCATAGGATGGGAAGAGGAATATACCTCAGAAATAGATCACCCAAAATGGGCTCATTGATGGCCATTCCTTTGTAACTATACAGTGAGAAAATGTTTCCTAGGCTATTTGAAGCAAGTTCCTCTCTCATGTGAAGATAACCACATAAGTTCATTTTAAATAATTAAATATTAAATATTAAATTTAAATATTAACAGTATGACACACGCTGGTGTGACTAAAAGGACTAAAAGGACATCAGCTTGGTATGTTACAGTTTCATTTTAGTAAGGGTTGCCAAGCTAACTTGCCTTTTTTCTTAATGACCTGAGTTACCCACAAAGACAGTCACTCTCTAATATTGTAGTGAATTAAGTCCTTGGGGAAGTGACATCTGCTGTTAAGGCTGTGGGGGGTCCGACATTAATCAGAGTGTGGGCATATAAAGATTAAAATATAGGGCGGTTGGCAAATTGATTAATTAGCATCCATGTCATGCCAGATTATCCTTTCCATTAATTTTTGCATTTAGTGTATTTATTATGCCTCTTAGTAAATGATGAACTATTTTCATCTCAATATGTCTAAGTCAAAGGATTCAACAAGTCTGTTCAAGAGATTTTTTAAAATAGGTTTCACTTTTAAACAGGTGATATGGATTTGCTTAAGTTTAACATTTTATCTCCATGATAGATACAATTTTATAGTAGAACTGCAGATAACACTGTAGTCAAGTTCTCTGCTGACTTTAGTATTCTGTCACCAAGAAAAAAACCTCCTGTTTGGATCTCATTATTCTGAATTAGGATTATTTAGATGGGTAGAATAAATTGGAGACAAATATAATCTAAGAGAATAAAATATTTTTACCTGCTTTAAATACTTTTATGGGTTACTAAGTACTCGTATGTGCCAGACTCTGTTTTGGCCAATTCAAATGCCTTATCATAGTTAATCCTCACAGTTACAGTTCTTATCACTAGTCCCTGTTTTATTTTTATCCTTCCATAGCACTATTATCATCACCTAATGTGCTTCATATTTTTCTTAATGTCTCCCTCTCTCTTTTCCCTCTAGACTACTGTCCTGTTAGGGATTTTTATGTTTTGTTTATTGCTATATCCACAATTCTTAAAATAGTCCTTTGTTCATTATAAGTATTTAGTAAATATTTTTGGATGAATTAATGGCCACGTGAGGCTGGTATTATGTTCCTCAATTTAGAGATGAAGAGAGATTAAGGAAGTAACAGAACTAGCATGTGAAAATGATTCTGGGTGGCCCACCTACTCATCTAAACATTCATCCATTTGATAAATGACTTTAAAGCCCATGATATTTCCAATATACCACTCTACCTTCAATGCTATACTATATAAAATATATACTTCAATATTATATAAAAATCAGCATGATAATAATAAGTTTTATCAATTCATTATAAGAAATTTACCAAGTATTGGTGTTTAGTTCAGCAGTTTGGTTTTTTTGTTGTTGTTAATTGGTAGGGTATTACTTTCCTGACATTTTTATGATTTCAAATTAATTTTGAATAAACAATACATATATTCAAAGTTCAGAGGGTACAGGGGAGTATCTGGTGAAAAACATCCATCACATACCTTTCCTCAGTTCTTAAATTTGCATTCCCATTGGAGTCACTTGGGGAACTTTAACAATTACCAAAGCCTGTGTCTCACCCCCAGAGATTGTGGTTTACTTATTCTGTTGGTGTGGCCTGGGTTTTCAAATTTTTAGAAGATCTCCAGGAGGGACGTTGCTTCAAGTAAAGGTAAAGTAGCAAGGACCAAATATACTCTATTGCCTTAAATAATGAAGAATATACAAAACAATTTTTTTTTTATTATATTGGACATTAGGCAAAAAAAGACAGTAACCCCCGAGGGTTGGGAATCAAATGAGGTGAGCCCTATGATGGCACTAGCATATGGTTTGAGAGTATATCCAGGCTGTAGCACAAGGGCAGAGAATACAGGCAGAGCTTGGCAAATTTCCTGAGTTTAACAGTTAGAGCTAAGAGTCTGCTGAGACCAAAACAGAATCCACAGGACAGACTTTAGGATAAGAGAACTCCAAAGATCTTTAGGGGATCCCTCTTGACTGTTCAGCAGAGATCTGATTAGCACATGCATCCAAGGAAACCACCACAGGCTGGGGGAGGGGGAGGACACCCCTGAAAAGTTTAGAGGAAACAGGGTCTAGTATTTATACAGGAGTGGGAATAGTGCCTGTTCTGACATCTAACAGATGGACTGGAAAACCTTCTGATTTGCTGGGCATTTGATAGAATTCTCAGAAGGTTTTTGCTTCAATGGTGAGGAAATACTAAAACAGTGTTCCAATCTTCCCTCATATATCTTGAAAGTAAGACCCAAAAGGATCAGATTATTTCCAGGATAACTTAATTATATCCCAGAACAAAGCTCAAGAATATTTATAGGAATACAAAAACATCCAGCACCCAAGAAGATAAAATTCACAGTCTTGCATCTAATAAAAAATTAACAGAAGTATAAAGAGGTAGAAAATATGACCAATATTGTGATAAACTTATGAACTAAAAATAAAATTGGCACAAATATTACAATTACAGGACAAGGACATTAAAACAATTATATCTATTTCAAAAAATTAGAGAGATGGAAGATGTCCAAAATATTCAAATCAAAATTCTACTGAAGACACACAATGGAAACTATCCAAAGTGAAACACAGAGAACAAAGAGAAATTTTTAAAGGTGAAGCATATTGGTAAATTATGAGAAAACTTTAAGCAGTCTAATACATGTGTAATTGGAGACCCTTAAAGATAGATGGGAAGTTGGGGGTTGGTGGGAGAAGAATTATATTTAAGTAGTAATATCCAAATTTTTTTTCTAATATAATGACAACTTAAAACACATAATCCAAAGAGGCTCAAGAAGCTTGAAGAAATAACACCAGGGCCCATCATACTAACATTGCTCAAATGTATGATGAAGCGAAAGTACTGAAAGCAACCAGGGAAGTAAAGATATCACATAAAAGGAACGAAAATAAGGATGGCAGCAGATTTCTTTACAAAAACAAAGTAAATAGAAAAAGAAAAGTAGGCGAGGAGATAGTAGAGCACCATTTTTGAAGTACAGAAAGAAAATGTGTCTGTCAACCTAGAATCCTATACTCAGCAAAAATATCTTCAAAAAAATAAAAGTAAAATGAAGACATTTTTCAGATATATGAAAGCTAAAAGAATTCACCATCAGCAAAATATACTACAAATATGTTAAAGGGAGTCCTTCAGGTAGAAAGAAGATTAGATGTCAATCTGGATCTACACAAAGGAATGAAGAGCAGTGGGAATGGTAACTACAAGGATAAGTAGATCACATTTCATATTATTTACATCTTTTAAAAAATAATTATTTAATCAAAACAGCAACAATGTAATGCTGGATTCATGTAAAAGTAAAATGTTTGACAATAGCACAAAGGATGGAAGGGAGAAATGGAAATATATTATTATAAGTCTTGAGTATACTTGAAGTGGTACCATATCATTTGCCTAGTAAATTGTAGTAAGTTAAAAATACTATGATACTAAATTACTAAAATAACAAAAGTTATGGCTAATAAATGAACAAAGGAGATGAAATGAAAGAATAAAGCAACCTAAAAGAAGAAAAAAAGAAAAGGGTAAATAGCAGATGAGAAGGTAAGAAGCAAATAGAACGATGACAGACTGCAACCTAGCCATATTAATAATCACATTAAATATATATGCACTAAATACCCCAATTAAAGGGGAGAGATTGTCCGTTTGGATTAAAAAGCACAATCCCAATATATGCTGCCTTTTAAGAAATGCACTTTTTATATAAAGGCAACAAGTTCAAAGAAAGCAATAGAAAAAATATACCATGTTTACACTAGTCCAAAGAAAGACTGGAATAACTCTACTGATATCATAGATTTCAGAGCAAAGCACTTACCATGGATATAGCAGATTGTTTCATACTGAAGCAGGCATACTGCATTACATTGCACATCGCTTTGTTGTGATTTGTAGAGGCTGCATTTTTGAAGTCTTGAAGATTCAAGACTTCAGTGGAGGAAGTAACTGCAGATGGGGCAGAAATTGCAAGAGAAATAATGTTAGAATTGGAGCCTGAAGATGTGATTGAATTGCCATGAGCTCATGATAAAACTTTAATGGGTGAGGAGGTGCTTCTTAGGGATGATCAAAGAAAGTGGTTTCTTGAGATGGAATCTACTCCTGGTGAGGAGGCTGTGAAGATTGGTGAAATGACAACAAAGGATTTAGAATATGACATACACTTGGTGGATAAAGCAGCAGTAATGGTTTGAGAGTATTGATTCCAACTTTGAAATAATTTCTTCTGTGGGTAAAATGCTATCAAATGGTATCACATGCCACAGAGGAATCATTTGTGAAAGGAAGAGTCAATCTATATGGCAAACTTCATTGTCTTACTTGAAATTGTCACAGTCATCCCAGCCTTCAGCACTGCCACCCTGATCAGTCAGCACCATCAGCAATGAGGCAAGACCCTCTACCAGCAAAAAGATTACTACTTCCTGAAGGCTCAGATGGGGTTAGCATTTTTTAACAATGAAGTATTTTTTAATTGAGGTATATACATTGTTTTCATTAGACGTAACACTATAGTACACTTAATAGACTCCAGTGTAGTGTAAACATAACTTTTATATGTACCAGGAAACCAAAAAATTCATTTGACTTGCTCTATTGCTATATTTATGTCATTGGGGTGGTCTGGAACTGAATCCACAGTCTCTCTGAGGTATGCCTATAAAGGGTTCAATTCATCAGGAGACCATACAGTCCTACATATTTATGCGCCTAACAGACCTTCAGAGTACAGTACATGAAGCAAAACTGACAGAACTGTAAGGAGAAATAGAAAAACAATTATAGTTGGAGACCTCACTATTCCTCTCTCAAAAACTTGTAGAGCAAGTAGAACATGAGTAAAAATATAGAAGATTTAAGCAACTCTGTTAACCAACTTCACCCAACTGACACTTATAAAATTCTCTGTCCTACATCAGCAGAATATACTTTCAAGTGCACACAGAACATTTACTAAGATAGACAATACCCTGTGCCAAAAAACAGGTCCCAATAAATTTAAAGGCATTCGAGTCATACAAAGTATGTTCTCTGACCACAATGGAATTATATTAGAAAGCAGTAGTAACAGGAAGATAACTGGAAAATTCCCAAACATTTGGAAACTAAATAACATATGTCTAAATAACCCAAGGGTCATGGGAGATATCAACAAGGAAATTAGAAAATATCTTGAATTGAATGAAAATGAAAATATAGCCCATAAAAACTTGGAGGATGCTGCTAAGACAAAGAGGAAATTTATAGGCTACATTCCCACATTATTTTTATTTTTTTTAAGATTTATTTATTTGAGAGAGAACTAGAGCAAGCAGGGGGAGGGGCAGAGGGAGAGAGAATCTTAAGCAGACTCTGCACTGAGTGTGGAACCCAATGCAAACTTGATCTCACAACACCAAGATCATAACCTTATCTGAAACCAAGAGTCAGATGCTTATCTGACTGAGTCACCCCTACATTCCTGCTGTAGAAGTGAACAGAAATCTCAAATCCATGACTGCAGCTTCATGTCAAGAAACTAGGAAAGAAGAACAAACAAACAAGAACCCAAAGTAAGTGGAAGAAAGGAAATAATAAACATCAGTATGGAAATAAGTAGAATAAAAAAATAGGAAAACAATAGAGAAAATCAGTGGGACCAAAACCAAAGTAGATATATTAAAATTGGCAGTCCTCTACCCAAACTGATTTTGGGGAGAAGACACAAGCTACCATAGCCAGGAAAAAGAGGAGTAACTTCACTACAGATTCTGCAGATACTGAAAGGAAGGATAATAAAGCAATATTATGAATACTTAGCTTATAATTTCAACAATTTAGATGAAATGGACAAATTCCTTAAAGACACAAACTACTAAAATTCATTCAAGAAGAAACTGATAGTTTTTTTTTTTTATTAACATATAATTTATTATTAGCCCCAGGGGTACAGGTCTGTGAATCATGAGGTTTACACACTTCACAGCACTCACCATAACACATACCTTCCCCAATGTCCATAACCCCACCACCCTCTCCATACCCCCCTCCCCCCAGCAACCCTCAGTTTGTTTTGTGAGATTGAGTCTCTTATGGTTTCAGACTGATAGTTTTGAAATTTGTAATTAAAAACCTTTTTGGCAACTAAAAACCTTTTTAGAAAATAAGATGTGAAAGCATATGTCCACTTAAAAAAGTTTACGTGAGTATGCGTAACAGCTTCCTGTGTAACAGAAATTAGAAACAAGGTAAATGTTGCTCAACAGGTGAATAGGTAAACTATAGTCCATACTATAGCTTGGACCACAGCGCTACTCAGAATAAGATTCAATTATTGATAATACGCTCCAACATGATGGATCTCAAAATATTTATGCTGAGTGGAAAGAAGCCAGATTAATAAAGAAAACATGAAAAAAAAGAAAACATAAGATAGGATTTCATTTTCATACAGTTTTAGAAAATGCAAACTAATCTGTAGGAACAGAAATCTTATTAGTGGTTTCCTCGGTCAGACTTGTTGGGGTGGGGACCAGGAAGCATGAGGAAGCTTTTGTCAGTGTTAGGTGTGTTTGTTATCTTACTTATGGTGGTGGTGTCACTGGTCACATACGCCCCAAATTGGTCAAATTGGACACTTTAAATATATACCATTTGTTGTATATTAATTACACCTCAATTTAGTTTTTCCTTATTAAGAGCCCCAGGGGACTCAAGTGGAACTGGGACAAATTTGAGAGTCAGGACAAGGTTGGGAAACATTGCTCCAGTCCCTCAAATCCCTGGTTCCACCATACGGAGATGACCTATTCTAGGTAGTTTCCTGTTCTGAAACTGGAACATTCCAGAAGTATTACGCATATACAAACATATATATTCCTTGTTTTAAATTCACAAATGGTAACATACTTTATACCTATATATCTTCTGTATTTTTTTCACTTACTATATATTAGGGTTCTTTCCATATCAATAAATATGGAAATATTTTTACTTTTTAAGCTAGCTGTATGTTAATTTATTGGATATGGATCCCAATCATTTTGACTGCATATTGGTACTGTATGCTTATTTTAAAACTCCCTGGGAATGGAGATGTAACTTGAATAGTTGCTACAATTAACTTTTCTTTTAAGCTTACCCTTATGTTCTCACTTGCAAGCTATATGACAAAATGCTTTCATTTCTGAGTTTACAAGTTTTCTAGAAGGCCAGATTCACTGTTAGTATTTTTTCACCAGTAAAGTTTATATATCTATATGAAATGTTGACAGATGTTACATTTTGAAAAGCTGTTGTGACATTTTACTTGCTTTCCTTGTCCCCTCAATGTGAAATTCAACACACAATTTTTTCAATTGTTTAATTCTTTTTTCTGTCCTTTGGTATGTTGATCTTTAGGCCACAGCTATTTTAGAGATGTATACTATGTAAGCCTGTAATCTGCTATCAACTTGCATTTTTGGCAAAGAATTCTTTGGCTGAACTCTTGCTGGCTTTTTTTCCCCCCCAAAACAACAGCTGGTCAAATGGGCCAATACCAATATAATTCTCATTTTTAAAGTTAACTGCATTCTTTGTTAGACCATGTTTCAACAGGAAGACCACTTTCAAAGTCAATGGACCAATTTATTTGGGGGGGTTTCAATTTCCTAATGGCCATTTTATGTGTCCTTTAGAGATTTTCTGTTATTTTCAGTCTTAAAGCAACAGGAATCTCAAAGTGTACATTATCCCAACTACCCATATTGTCACATACTTTGTGTGCTTACTGGGTTTACTAGTGAACGTTGTCTTTTTATGACTAATGACATTCTGAACTTCTGGCCAGCATTTCATCAGATGCTGAGTAAGTGCAGTTCGTATCAGTCAAGTCTTTGTTTTATATTCATTAGCTGATGAAGTTAGAAGAGTCGTTGCAGCTCCTCAGGATTTTCACTCCCTCAATTTTCAAATCATTAAACTCTACATTCGCATGTTCCTAAACTCTACATTCCAGCTTCTTGTTCACCTCTTTGTCTTCCATGTTGTAGGATTTCCGGGGATTGTCCCTATCCTATCCAGTTACGTTTGCTTATATTTGCATGTCTGAGGTCATGTTTCTGAGGAGTCTATAGTGGCATAAATGTACATATTTTGAATGTCACCTTTCCCTGAAGTGGGCATCTTTTGGCTGAGAAGATGGTTTTACTGACTAGTAAATTATCTTTCAGACCCATCTTCATCTCCAAGGACTTTGTAGTTTATTCAGGATGTGTCCTTCTCTAACTTAGGGAAAGTGTGGAGAGCCTGATCCAGAAGCATTCCTATGCCCGCTCACCCATCCGTACCTATGGAGGAGAAGAGGATGTGCTGGGGGATGAGGTTCAGACAACACAGAATCGAGGTAAGACAGCTACTAGGCAGAGTAACTGCTGGGAGCAAGAGCACCCAGAATGAGAAAGAAAAGTAGGTGATGAAACTTGTAGTTCTCAGGGAGCATTCTGCCCCAAAAGTATTTCAGGAGTCTCTTGAGGAAGGACAGATCCTGAGGCTGATTTTCATACAACTCATTATTTTGCTTCAGAGTCTTAAGTAATTTTTCTACCTGATGGTTTCCTGTGATTTTCTAGTGAAAGGACATCAAGCCTCTCAGTCAGGGCTCAGGAGTTACTTGTCTGTGATCTACCACCAAAGAGCTGTTGGACTCTGGGAGCAGTCCTTTAGTCTTTCGGAACCCCAATTTTATAATCTGAAATCAAGGACTGTATCTGTTTCTCTTACAAGATATTCCAGAACTATCTTATTAGGATCGATGACTAAAATGAAAAACACTTTTAGTTATTTTATTTTGCTTTACTTTTTAAAAGTTCTTATTAATTTGAGAGCTCACACGTGCATGAGCAGGGGTGGGGAGGGACAGAGGGAGAAGGAGAAGCAAACTCCCAACTAAGCAGGGAGCCCAGTGTGGGGCTCAATCCAGGACCCTGGGATCATGACCTGAGCCAAAGGCAGGTGCTTAACTCACTGAGCCACCCAGGTACCCCAGAAAACACTTTTTAGAAGAAGATTTTCCTAGTGAAGGGCATTATGTACAGGCAGTGGCCCCAGTGGTGACAGTGGGGGAATACTGAGAAGTTCCTCTGTCCCAAAGGCTCACAGAGGAGCACTTTGCAGCTGGGAGTCCAGAAGGTGCCTAACCCTCAACACAGGGATGTTCATGTGGGGACAGAGCCCTCTGTCATATTTTTATGTCCTTTATATGGATTAGTGTAATCTGTCAAAATACAGGACATCTCTTGAAATTAAAACCAAATGGACTACTAGTAATTAATTATACAGTTAGAAAATTCAGTGTCAACTTTTGTTTAAACTTGTGGATGCTGTGATATAAGAAAATCTTACTCTTGCAACTTGTCAAGTATATTTTTTAAAGATTTTATATATTTATTTGACAGAGAGAGAGAGAGATCACAATTAGGCAGAGAGGCAGGCAGAGAAAGAGGGGGAAGCAGGCTCCCTGCTTGAGCAGAGAGCCTGATGTGGGGCTTGATCCCAGGACCCTGAGATCATGACCTGAGCCGAAGGCAGTGGCTTAACTAACTGAGCCACCTAGGTGCCCCTCAATTTGTCAAATATTTAATAAAGAATTATGGAAGCTATAAAAAGAAAACCATTTTGGGGAGTTTTCACAATGCCTTTAGAAACCAGTGAGTTTGTTGAGGCTCGTATGTGCAGCCTACCTTCCAAGCATGTTGTCGAGGTCAGGACAGATAGCAGCCATCTGGGCTCCTTTAAAGGGAATCCAGTTATCACTTCCAGGCAGGGTTCTAGTGTTTTGGCCATTCTCTGGGAGTATGTAGACCATCTAATGAGTTAAGTCTTTTTCTATTTAGTAAGTTTTCTCTTCCATATATGGTATAAATGATATCTTACCTGGAAAGGTAGCTGTGACTCATGGTTGACAAGCTTGTCTTTTTAAATTGCAGATCTATTATATATTTTAAAAAATAAATCAGTCCTTATAGATAATGTAATTCTTGATTTGCGCACTAAAATAGAGTTCCTAGTCTAATGAGTTCTTTTCCTTCCAGGGTCAGCCTTCACAACATCCGAGAACTTGTCTCTCAGCTCCTGGGTGTCCTCTTCATCCAGTTTCCCCGGGTTTCAGCACCCCCAGCCCCTGACTGCACTGGGCACCAGCACAGCATCCATAGCAACCCCCATTCCTCACCCTATACAGGGCTCGTTGCCACCCTATGGCCGACTTGGGATGCCTCTGACACCATCAGCTATTGCCAGCTCCATGCAGGGGAGTGGCCCGACATTCCCCTCATTCCACATGCCCCGGTACCATCACTACTTTCAGCAGGGGCCCTACGCTGCTATCCAAGGACTGCGCCATTCCTCTGCTGTGATGACACCATTTGTATGACTCTTCTAAACCTAGGAGAATCCAGATCTAGAATGTGCAAATGGGTATGGAAATACGGGGCAGGGTTGGGTGGGTGGGATGTCGGGTGTTAGAGCAGGAGCTCTCCAGGAGACATGGGACCTATTAAAGAGGAGAGCTGGACTCACAATTAAACCTACTGCTGAGGGAGTGCACCACAGACCAGGAGTCATGTGTAGTTTGGGGACAGCTCTTGGGTTCGAGAGAGAATCAATGTAGACTTAGCCAGCCTAAGTCCAGCAGCCAATAGTATACTGACTTATCCAGGAAATTTAATAACACAAGGCAGATGAATCTTAAGGTGTATTATACCTAGCAGTTAAAAATGCTGTGTCAGTGCAGTAATGTATAAAATCAATGTGTAGATATGGTTTTCTTTCTGCGTTCCACAGGTTAAAAGAATCTTCAAAGAGGCAATATATATAACATACTGACTGTAATGCATAGTGACTAACTTAAGTCCATTTCTCCCTGTAGAAAAATGGGAGCCAATAGAGAAACATTTGTAGTGTTGTAGCTTAAGCATGTTTAGTTTCCCTTTGTATTAGTTTGCTGGAGAAGGGGCTGAGACAATGCTGAAGCATCCTATTTTGTGGATGAATAGGTAGTAATGACTTTACAAAGTTCTTTTTGTAATACTGAGGGGCCAGTACCTGATAAGCTCTTTTTCCCAGTCTTGTCTTCTTTCTTCCTAATTCTCTTTCTTGCAATTACTTGTCGTTTGTGTAGGAAAAACCTATACACAATTTTGAAGCAAGAGGCTCTATGTGTTACATCGTAAAACTGAGGTTTTATTTTTCTGGGCTGCATTCTAAGTGCACTACTGACTTACTCACTGAGGAACATTTCTAAAGCCTCTAGGAGATGACACGTGAGACTTTCTCTCAGTCTGCAATAACAAGACAGTTGCCCTGTTCTGAAGGGAATTTCTCTGCCACGGGTACCAAAGGTCTCTTCATTTTTAGTTTAGCTTTGGGAGACCTTTTGCGTGGTAAAATGTCCTGGGCCAAATTCTCATTTTTGGTAAATCTGCTTTGTTATTAGATTAGCTGTTACCACTGATTGACAAGGATTTGTGAATGACCATTCTGAATGCCCGTATAGCCACCATTTAACCTATGCTTACAAGGACTTATGTGCACCTATATCTAGTTTGTCCTTCTTTCTTACCGTTCATTCAGTGACTCCTTTACCATTTTTCTAGTCCATTATATGAAATCATAGGTCAACTCAGTGACCCCCTGACTAAAACACTGGCAGTGCTTGTAAATCAATGTAAAGCATTTACCCTCTATTTTGCATTCTTAATGTCTTCTTAAGCCTTCCTCTAGTGTTTAGTAATTGAGGATATTTTAGCGATATATAATCTCTGTATTGGGTGGCAACATGTATCTAAGCATTTACAGTCAGGGAAGTGTATATGGAATTTTTTAACAGTCCAATTCCTTAACAACAGAAATTTAGTGAAGTTTATAGTCCTTCAAGTTTAGATATAATACAGTCTAGCTATGAGATACAACCTATCTTCTTTATAGTATTCCCCAAAACTCTATCTTAACCTAATTTAAATTTTGTATCTACTTTGTTCTGACTGTAAAAGTACTGAACCTGTTAAAAGAGATGGGAAATATCACTGCTGAGAGTAGAAGCAGGAGTAAACGCAATATACTTATCACATCAGACTGCATGGAATTTTATTTGGTTGTTCTGTTATGCTTTTCCATACCAAATGCTTTTCTGGGGCATTTATAGTCTATGAGACAAGGCATAATGGCATAGCCTGTCTATGTGATGCCATTGTTGCTGGACTTGTCAATTGTTTTTCTCCACTATGTCCCACAGTTTACTTATGGAGAAGTGTGGGCTGTGCCAGCCAAGCATCTCCAGGTCCTATGCAGACATCATAGGCTAATTTCTAACTTCTTGCATGTTATGCTACAGTATCCACAGGTAGTTTGTTTACAGACACAGCATAGATAATGCATTTCTTTAAAAAAGCAGCTCTGAGTAATGTTTAAATAACCATACAGATTAGGATAGGGATTTGACACTTAATAGTTGGTCTATTGCCAAGTGCTCCTTTCAATACACGGTACTGCTGCTTATGGCAGGAATAACAAAACTAGATGCTATTTAACATGATGCTACTCGATACTCTGGTAAATTACTGGTCTACTAAAGTGAATCCTTCCGATGAGAATGGCAGGATCAGTTCAATACCACTTAGACATTTTTCCCAATTGACATATCTTAAAGTAGGATTGTATGTTTTTGCTAAATATGGTTTTACGCCAGTATTTCCTGACTTCATAACTTGATATTGTAATTAAGCAATATAAGGCTAAAAATAAGTAGAGCGCTTAGAGAAAAGCAAAAACTAGGATACCAAAGCATGCTCTTTGGAAATAACACCTGAAATTCTAAATTGGATGTATTCTTGAAGTATCTGGCATTATTTGAACCAGAAATAAAAAGCACAAGGTACAATGGAGCTTAAACTGATCAAAGTCATCCTAGCCATGAGAAGCAAGGGTAGAAATTTATTCCAACCGGGGTCTTTCTGAGCTATTCTAGTTGTGATTCTTTAACTCTTTGGGTATTTAAAATTTTAAAGTCTAAAATCTATCCTACCAAAAGTAATTGCAAGAACTAGATAGTGGGAAAGCCAATTGAATAATTCAGAGCATGAGTTATAGTATATTTAGAATAAATCCAGGGTTTCCCCCAAGGTTTATTACAGTATCAAAATGCATGGCTAATGTGCAGT
Source organism: Enhydra lutris kenyoni (assembly GCF_002288905.1). Lineage (NCBI taxonomy): Eukaryota > Metazoa > Chordata > Mammalia > Carnivora > Mustelidae > Enhydra > Enhydra lutris. Next base: position 33,882,908 of record NW_019154100.1, on the reverse strand, counting down.
GCTGCTAAAATGAGGCCCTTCCAGAACTGCTTTATCTAACCTGAAGGGATTAATTCATATCTTAGTAGGTTCTGCAGACCTGATTTATTTTTAAAACATGTATCAATAATGCTGAGTAAGTTCAGTTATTTCTTTTACTACTTTTTCAAGTCTTCCCCCACCTCTGTCCACTCTTAGCAGTATATAAGTTGTTAAATATATCCATCTGGTGTCTAATATATAATAAATTATTAGGTTACAAGTTCTATATTAATCAATTTAGGTTGCACTGCGAGTCCTTTTGAGTTTCTAACAAAGGTTTGTTGTTATTCCTAGTAGATGGCACTGAATGGGAGGTATTAAAAAGATACTAAGAAAAACCCTGTGTAGAGTCATACTATAGAAGTTACATTAACTTCTGGGGTATTCCAAGATCTCCCCTCCCCCACTCTCATCCACATCTGTTACTACACTTCTCCAGCCACAACATCTCCAGCCCCTCATGCAAAAAAAGAAAAAAGACACCCTCCAAATGCCCAAGAAAAAATAGCTTTGGAAGAAAAGGATCCCTATTCCCATACTGCCTATGGATTTTTCAGAGAGAGGTTAGGGTATTTAACCCATTTCTAAATTTCATGTTAGCTTTTCAGCCTGTCTTACTAATATTTAAGCTGAATTCTATTGAGAAAAATAAGCTTCAAATAAAATGGATAGGATGACTTTATCACCCCATTAAATATGCAGTCAAACTTAGCCATGACTCAGCAACTAAAGTTCCAAAAACTCAGTTATGTAATGTGCAGGGTCACATATTGCAAGAAAAACAATATTTTTATTCAGTCTTCCACTGAGTAAGGAAACTTTACATTAATAAACATGTATGAAATTGATAATCATTAAAAACAAAGCTATTATACCCTAGTCTAGACTAGAAAGAAAGAAAGCAGTGGACATAGAAAAGATTTTCAGCTGACTCCTTTAGACAGCTTGGGTGGAAGAATGGATTTTACATGTTTTTATATTATTTCAGAATGCAAGGATTTTCTGTAAGCAAGCAAAGGGAAGGTTACAGATTCTTAAAACTTTAGAAAACCATAAAATAATTTCTTCCCTAATATTCCATGCCAGTTATAAAATATTCTAATATTTATCTTTCTTCAGCATGCTTAAATACGCAAAGGTTCATTTATAAATATTTAATAGGCAAATAATCCTTAAGTATTTTCTGGCCCTTCTTTCTCTGTCCCTCCCTCAATTCTAATCCCTTCCCCTGATAATAAGAAAATAAAAACATTGGTAAAACAATACATCTGGACAAAAAATACAATTTGTTGTATTTTACTTCTGATACATTAAAATGTGTATTCATTTTTTTCTTATTTTCAGAAACATGAAAGAATGTCTTTTATTTCCTGAAGTATAAAATTGGATATAGCCTCTTTAGTAGACTCTATCACAGTTCTGTCGTTTGCTGTGTTCATTTGCTTAATGAATTGCGTGAGAACAGTCACTGTAATGAAGTGTGTGTGTTGGGGGTGGGGGGAAGGGCAGGGGAAATGTTTTATGAAAAAAGAAGTTATAAGCCTAATACTATGAAGTAACATCTAATGAAGTTCTTTTTAAGTGCAATATATTTATTTCTGCTAGAAATGTATTATCAACATTATGTAATATTTGAAGCATTACATGTTATTTGTAAACAGCTTAAAATTATATATTACCCAAAATTGTACAGAAGTACACATGTGCGGATATTAATTTCTTTCATTAAAAATGGTGTGTTTTGATATATATGCACACATTTACACCTTTCTTTATCTTATACACTTGCTTCATGACTTTTGGTACCCGTTTGCTCACCTGGAAAAAAAAAATGGATTAGGTAAGATTAGGGGTCATAGCTGGCCACTCCCAGGCCAGACACAGCCAACAAGATTGCTATACAGAGTTTGTTTTTTGTCTTTAATTGTATCTGGAAGCCTATAGAGAAGACACTGCTCACAAGTTCCCACTGGTTCCTGTTCTACACCTAATCCCTTTCACTCATTAACTCCTCCTGATGAACACTTAGAATCATGGGACTTTGTGCCTCTCTGTACGGAATAATACTGAAGACTCCATAAAGCTTAAAGAACTACCTCTCATTCCAGCCCTGAACCCTTGAATGTGCTGTAATGGTATTACACAAAGCAGGCCGATATAAAATAAGATTAGCTAAATTCAAAGTCTTAATCCTTCCACATGGCAGTCCTTCAGAATATCTGACGTTATCATACCTTCTGCTTTCAGAAGCCTGCTCTATTATTCTTAATTTTTTGTGCATGCCAAACACCAACCTTTAAAAAATCTTTTATTTGGAATAAATCCAAGCTGACAGAAAAGCTGCAAGGATAGTATAAAGAGTATAAAGAAATACTCTTTACCCAGATTCACCCATCGTGAACCTCCCCCTATTTGGTTGGTCATTTGCATTCACACTGAGGTAGTGTATGTAGCCCCCCCTCAAATGTAATATATACAAATTGTTTTCCTCCATTTGAGAGTAAGCTTCACATATCATGCTTCACTATCCCTAAGTAATTCCAAGTGCACTTTCTAAAACCAAGAAGATTCCATTAAATAGCCACAGGAGAGTTAACAATTTGGGAAAATTAACAGTGGTAAAATGCCGTGTTCTATCATCTGTATTCCAATTTTGTCAAATGACCCAGTGATGTCCTTTGTAGAATATTTCTTCCTTCAGCACAGATCCAGTGCAGGAGTGCATCTTGCTTGTAGTTAACATGCTTCTTCAGTCCTTTAAGCTAGTACAGTTCTTTGGCCTGTCTCTTTCATGGCAAAAGAACTCCTGTTTTTCAATATTTTATGATTACCATTCTCAATTATCTTAATGCTCAAATCACCCCAGATTTGGTCATCTGGAGCCCCTCAAGTTGGCTCCTGTGTCCTTTTGACATGCCCTAATTGGTTCTTTAGTGTGTGTGTTTTTGCATTTCAGTTTCTGGCATAACATTGTTCGAGGTTCATCTTGTACGCTTTCTGGAACCAGCTATTTCTCCAAGGAATCAGATTCCTTTTAGTTGAGGAACTATATTAGAAACCAAAATCTGGATGCCAGATGTGATCACTAGGGTATGTTTGTGTCTAGGCCATCTCAGCCAACAGAATTGGGGATATATATGTATATAAGCATACACACACGTGTTTGTGTACGGGATGTGTAAGACATCATGGGGTTATGTTGCTATTTCCAATTCCAGTGCACTCCCATAGGGCCTTTTCCCCTTGATTTTGACCTATTCTATATCTGTATGTGTCTTCTTCCACAGGGAGAACTCTCTGGCTCCCAACATCAACATACTTACTCAATTCTACCATATACCCCAAATAATTTCATACTGCTTCATTCATAAAACTTCAATAAACAAACCTAAGAAGAGTTTAGATTTTTGTTTGCAATTGCTCCCTGCCACGCCACCCCCAACTAAGGGAATACAGTCAGGTCACACATTTAGCAGTTACTTAGATCAGTTTCTTTTTTATCCTCCTGTATAGTTATGTCAGTCATTCACAATACAACTGGGTTCACTTTCCAGTTTCTAATAGGTTTTTTTCTTAATAATAAACATTTATTTATTTATTTAATAAGTAAGCTCTATACCCAACATGGGGCTTGAATTCATGACGCCAAGTTCAAGAGTCACATGCTTTACCAACCAAGCCAGCCAGTTGCTTACAATTTTAAAGATTTTTTTCCTTTTCATTCTTATCGATTTTTTAAAAAACATAGAACATTAACATGCTTCCAACGAAAAACTCATAGAACTTGTAAGAAGTTACATCAAGGTTGTAGAATGCAAGATTAATATAAATAAGTAAATTGCTTTCTCGTGTATCAGCAATGGACAACTGAAATTTGAAATTAAAAACATAACACTATTTATTATCAGCACCCAAAAAGGCAAAAGAAAATACTGAAGTATTTATATATATGTAATATATATATTATATATATATATATAAATGTAACATGTACAAGAGCTATATGAGGAAAACTTTATAAAACTCTGATGAAAGAAATCAAAGATCTAAATAAATGGAGAGATATTCCATGTTTCTGGATAAGAAGACTCAATATTCTCAAAATGTCAGTTTTTTTTCCCCTTGATCTACAGATTGAACATAATCCCAATCAAAATCCCAACAACTTTTGTGGCTACCAACAAACTCACTCTATACGGAATGGCAAGAGACCCAGAAGAGCCAAAAAAAATACTGAAGAAGAACAAAGTTGGAGGCTGGCCACACCCGTCCTCAGAACTTACTATGAAATTAAAGTAATAAAGACAGTATGGTATTGGTGAATAATAGACAAGTAGATTAACAAACAATAGAGGCTCAAGAAAATAAATCTTGTACCTCGGTTTTGGGAAAATGGTGCACCGCTTTGGAAAACAGCCTGGCAATTCATCAACAGGTTAAACAGAGTTGCATATGGCCCAGGACTTCCACTCCTAGGGAAATACCTAGGAGAAATGAAAACACATGTCCACATAAAAACTTGTACATGAATATCACAGCAGCATTTTTCATAATAGACAAATGTAGAAAAAGCCCAAACGTTCATCAACTGGGTAAAATCTGGCATACCTATACAATGGAATATTTAGGTATAGAAAGAAATGAAATACTGATAAATAGTACAACGTGGATGAACCTTGAAAACCTGTAAAAGGAGCCAGACACAGAAAACCACATATTGTTTGATTCCATTTATACAAAATACCTAGCATAGGTATAGTCATAGAGATAGATAGCATAGGTATAGTCATAGAGATAGAAGGCAGATTAGTAGTTACCCGGGGCTGGGAGGAAGGAGGAATGAGAATTACTGCCAACGGACATGGGGGCCTTTTTTGGGGGTAGTGAAAACATGGAACTAGTAGTGATGGTTGCACAACTTTGTGAATATACTCAAATCACTGAATTCTACACTTTAAAAGAATGTCTTCTATGGTATGTGAATTATAGCTCACTGTTACTTTAAAACATAATAGAAAAAGCTATGCAGCAAGTATTTTATTTCCATTTTTAGTGCCCAACTTGTCAACTTTGAGGACTTCAAGAGGAATAAATCTTACATACTTGTGAGTTAAGAGTGGGCATTCTAGAATCCTCTCCCTACCTCATTTTTTTTTAACTTGTAAAAGGAAGATAATACTGCCTATTTGATAGCACTGTATGGCCTTAGACCCTCCATTTATATTAATTTATTTTTATCCCCTCCAGGTTTTTTTCCTAGAAAGAATCGTAACTAAATCTTTGGACTCCCTAGGGCAGGAAAAATATGATATAAATAATTCCCTCTCTTCCCTGAGCCTTGATATGGCATTAACTTCTATCTTTTATAGAACATTTGCTATATCTATGCACTTTATATACATTATTTAATTTATGCAACAGTTCTCTGAGGTAGGAGCTAGTATTATTTCCATTTGAGGTATGAAAAAGCTATGGTGTAGAGAAAACTAGTGCTCAGAATGTAGATAGGCAAGATAGCCAGGATTCAAATCCCGTCTGTACTCGTAACTGAGATACCATGCTACCCCCTCAAATATTTCTAAAATTTTTTTAAAGATTTATTTATTTATTTGACAGACAGAGATCACAATTAGGCAGAGAGGCAGGTAGAGAGAGAGAGAGGTGGAAGCAGGCTCCCTGCTAAGCAGAGAGCCCAATGCGGGGCTCGATCCCAGGACCCTGGGACCATGACCTGAGCCGAAGGCAGAGGCTTTAACCCACTTAGCCACCCAGGTGCCCCAAATATTTCTAAATGTTAAGAAATTTTTTTGAGTGCTCGCTTCGGCAGCACATATACTAAAAAAAGAAAATTTTTTTGAAAGTCTACATTACCTTTACTGAACCCATATAAACAACCTTAATCAAGAAACATAAAACCTGCATAACCCAACAAATCCTCTCTTAGTAGATTATAGTACTGTCACTGGTAAGCATCTCAAGAAGAGTTTTAGGTTATGGCAAAAAATAGGAAATTTATCTTTTGGGGATGGGTCAGTATCTATGTGAAAGCAGGACTCTGCTGCCCAAAGCAAGAGTCTGGTGGTTTTAATGTAAACACTTATCACTCACTTAGGGATGTTTTTCCTTCTCCCTTATAGTCTGGTTCCAACTTAGTTCTGCTATAGCATAGAAGTAATGCAGTCCATGATACCAAAAGGCTGGACAGCAGGGAGGACCCAGAACAGAGACCAGGGATGGAGGGGAGGCCAGGTTGGGGCTGGGCTGAACAGGTTAGAGGGAGATAGGCTTAGCTCATCTGGACTGACAGTGAAGTGGAACAACTGGAGTACAGGATGAGGATAAACTGTGGGGTAGACTGCAGAGAGGAAGACCCTCAGGGTGGAATCTGAACGCAGGGGGACACAAATGAGGATAGAAGGGAAGCAGTGGTAAGAAGAGAGTTGGATACAGGGCACTGTATGACTCAAGACGCTTATTTTTCTTGCTACTTAGGTATTTGTACAAATACTAATCAGAATCAAATACTTTGAATGAACTCTGCCTATATAAAGCTGTCAAGGGCAAAGAGATCTCATTTCATCTAATATAGGCTTGGTAACAACTGAGCAGAGTATGGATGGCAGAAGGAGCTCCAGTTTTAGAAAGAGAATAAGCCCCTCGTGGACACAGAAAATAGAGTAGAACTCCTAGAAATTCCAGCTTATCATTGGTACCTTTCTCATGTGGATGAAAAGGCAGCCTCATGCAAAGCACTACATACAGACGTGTTTACGTTCAAGCTGTATGCTTAGCCACAACCTGGTGACTTTCCATTTTCTCCTATGAAGCAGCATCTGCATCCAACTAGAATTAAAGGAGGATCTATAAAGTAAATCAACAGCATCAAACATACTATTTAAAAAATGAATCAATCCAAGATGTGTAACGGTTTTAGACTGAAGTAGTTGTTTTATAAAATACACATGTGCAAAAACATTTCTTTTAGTGGAGGCAACTTGCCGAAGAAGAATTTGAAAGATCTTTTAACATATAGAAACAGACCAATTAGAAAACCCACAGTCACCAAGAAGCACATACCTATAGATATCCTATTTTTTGGAGACAAAAGAAAAGAGATACATGATTAAATTAAAAAGTTTCTTTGTCTTTGCAATTTTATAGGAAGTCCTACAAAAATAGAAGAGTTTCATTTGGTTCACCCTTCTAAAACTTCTTAACTGAAAGGAAGAAATGACTAAATAAAATGGCTCTAAAAGAATCTTGGATATGCAGTTCAATTACAGTTGACATAATTATGAGATCCTAAAAACTCTGCTACCATCTTTGGTGGAAGTATCTAATGGTGACAGGCTAGAGGTACACACTTTGACGCCAATTCCAACTCCTTGTACCGCTGAAGAGGAAAAAAGTACCTTAATGTATAAGAAAGTGTGAAACAACACAGATAAAAACCCATCTTTTATGCAGAAGAGTATTAATTAAAGTGAAATTGGTTTGGTAAGTTATTAAATTATAGTGGAAAATTTAACCTTTTCAAAATGATGTTCTGAATTACCTCTCTTTCCTGATCCATATAATCAAGCTAGATATAGATATAACTTAGCTATCCACTTCAATTTATATTTATGTGAAGTTCAAACATTTAAACTTGATAAAAAATTAATTGAATAAATTTAAGCAGTCATTATTATTTCAAAAACCAAATGTTGGTCGTGAGTATCTTAATCATTTGATATATAAAATATGCAACAGAATTATTTTTATGTGGGATTAAATTTGGAGTTTCCCTACATGTCATATTTAGTAAACTGATTTATTACAAGAATAGTGATTTTTTTCTTTTTTTAAGAACAAATTTTAAAACTACTGAAATTTTTAAAATTCTGATTTATAAGTCATTATTGCCATCTGCTGGTTATTTTGTTTCACTGCATTTTTGGGGGTTAAAAATTACCAATGGCTTTACTAAGAGAGACAAAGAGAAAACAAATGAGTTTTATATAACAGACTGAATTAGAAATCTCTAGGTAAGAGAAATGACTTGCTAAATCACGAGGCATATTCACTTTAAATAGGATACAATATTCAAGAATATATTGTATTATATCAATTATTTTTTTTAAAAGATTTTATTTATTTGACAGAGAGAGAGAGAGAGAGAGAGAGAGAGATCACAAGTAGGCAGAGAGGCAGGCAGAGAGAGAGGGGGAAGAAGGCTCCCCTCTGAGCAGAGAGCCCGATGTGGGGCTCGATCCCAGGACTCTGAGATCATGACCTGAGCCAAAGGCAATGGCTTAACCCACTGAGCCACCCAGGTGCCCCTCAAATTATAATGTTTTATTTTAATTATCAGTTCATCATAGATAAGTATCAGGCATATTGGTTTAAGATATTGTCATTAATAAGAATGTAGCTAATATACAACTCAAATAACTGTTCAAAATAACTAAGTAAAATAAGTGACTGCTGTTGGAAGTTATAGAAAGATGAAAATGTGCCATGATTCTATTCAGCTATGTTTTCCCTCACATACACAAATCTATTCCTCTTCTTAGTAAGAAAACGCATATTTATGCAACGGTCTCTCAGTTTTTTTAAAGTTAACTAATGAACCTAGAACTCATATTACTGTCTAGTAATAGAACTGCACAGAAATATAATTTAATGAAAAAGAATTCAGGTTAGCAAAATATTAAGTAATACTGACCTGTATAATTTTAATACGGTCATCTAGACAAGATATAGGAACTTTTTTTAAAATTAAGCATGTATTTGTTTTAGGTGCTTCAGCATTTTTCAGAAGATTACTATTAGGGTGGCTAAGTTACTAGCTTAAGGTCACACCACAGGAATCTTCCACGTATGAGTTCACTATGTAAAAGATTTAAAATGGAACTTGATATATACTTAATCATGTATTTACTATATGCCTAAATCATATACATTCTGCTTCTTACACCTTAAACACTATATCATGAGTATTTTCAATATTATTCAATATTCAAATGAATGAATATGTCAATGTGGGGACACTTCACTGCATGAGTGTTCTATAATTCATTATTTGATGTTGAGATTGTTTCTAATTTTCACCAGTAGAAACAATAATACAATGAATATTCTTATAAAAATTATTTTTTAAATAGAAAAAGTGACCATATTAGTACTTTCAAGGGCTAAACCAAGGATATAAGAATATGCTTTATTCTGTTAATACAATCAGTGATCCAAGAGGCAACTGGAAATTCCAGGAAGCAAACAAATTGACCAAAAAGTGTAACATAAGAAATGGAACATAAACGGAAGGGTAGGAAACCAAAATCAGAACGTTCACTACAGAACTATATAGGAAAATGGCACTGAAAATGACATCTGGTCAACTTCCCAGTAGCAGCCACTCCTTCCTTCCCACAAAAATGCCCACCCCTCATGAAAAAAACATAAAGTATATAAAATCACTTAAATGAATAATCTATATAAACAAGGACCCTCAGATTATCTTAAAAATTTTCAACAACATACAGCTTAAAAGAAACACATCTGTTAAAATCACACAGAGTTTATGGATAAACAGATTCATCGGGCAATCACTTTTTTTTTTTTAAACACACATAATCATATTAACCTCAGGTAGAGTAGGATGCAGAATTCAGCCAACTTGAAATGTCTAAGGGAAAATACAAATTTCTCAAATTGTCCCCAGAAGAGGCAGACAATGTAGATGGACCAATAACCATGAAGGAAACTGAAAGATTAAAGGATAAAAAAGGTTCCCAAACCAGATGTTCTAATACAAAAAGGTCCAAATCTACCCAGTTCGTTTTATGAATCTAATATAACTCTAATAAAAATAATATAACATTCCACTTACTGTTCTCAAAAATATTAAAACATAAAAATAAGGCATTTTGGGGGCACCTGGGTGTCTCAGTGGGTTAAAGCCTCTGCCTTCGGCTCAGGTAATGATCCCGGGGTCCTGGGCTCTCTGCTCGGCAGGGAGCCTGCTTCCTCCTCTCTCTCTGCCTGCCTCTCTGCCTACTTGTGATCTCTGTTTGTCAAATAAATAAATAAAATCTTTTAAAAAAATAAGGTATTTTGAGTTTGCGTATTTATTCAATAATATATTTTTATCAGCCACCCTATAAATACCTTTCATTTTAAACTCACTATTGGACAACTTATTAACTGTTAAAACTTGGGCAAATTACTATAGCCCTGATCCTCAGTTTTCTAACTTGTACAAAGTTACTATATGACTTAAATGAGACAATATTTTAAGCACCAATAAAAAAAAAAAGAAGAAGAAGAAGAAGAAGAAAAAACCCATAGTGCCAGGAATGTAGAAATGCTCCCTGAATAAAGCTTACAAAACAAATTTGTAACAGAACTTACTGAGTTTAAATAAGTAACAAGATGAATACTTGTTGATAGTTGCTTTAGACCTTTAGAGAAGGGGGAATTAATGTAGGCTGGGGCTTGGAAGGTGAAAGAACTCAGATGCACAGGGAGAAATGCATATGGTAGTTTTCTGGTATGAGTAAAGGGATAGTTATGAAGTCTCACAATCTCCAGAGAGCGTAACTCAAACTCCTTCTAAACTCACTCAAAATTAATGGAAGATCTGTGTCCACAGAAGTGGAAAATTAAAGTTGAAAAGGCAGATTGGGGCACATTATTGAAGACACTACATTTCATTTGTGGACTATGAGAACCATGAACATTTCTGAGAGATGTTGTATCAGGAAAATTAATCTGACCATAATGAGCCATAGATTACTAGATGGGGGAGGTGGGGATTAGGGAGTTCAAAACAAATGGAAAGTGAAACAGTGTGGACTCCAGTGGTGCCAGAGGACGTGGAAAATATCAATGAACCCCGTCCATAAAGCTTTGCCAGCTGCTATGGCATCATGTATGGCTATGTAGTGACTATGGGGCTTGGTAGGGTCTGGTTTAGGAAGGTGAGAGCACTGAGCACAATGATTCTATGCGCAAGGAGTTCTGTCTTGGCAACATTCTTGGGACACATAATTTCACTTGTGAAAATTAATAAAAGGAAACCTCATTTCAAATGGAGTCTATAGGCCAGAAGGGGGAGCTCCCTCACTGTGCCAGTGGAGGTGAACTACAGACCCCGAACGGAAGACTCAACAACTACAAAGAATCATCCCTTAAAAGCCCTAACAGGAAAAGGTGTAAATTTTATCTCCCGCAAGAACTTCGCTAAGCCGGCAACTCTTCCAATGAGAAGTCCTCTTCACCGTGCACTCTTAATGTTGTCCAGTGGATTTTTGTTCAAAATAACCCCTCTCAACTGGCTCCTTCTCCAAAGTTTCTCTCCTTTGTTGTACTTGCCTATCGTTTTGCCCATATGTCCTGAATTGCATTTCTCTGCTATTCCTTAATAAACACATTTTTTTTTTCTGATAAAATCACTTTCAATTTCAAGGCCCACATACTTCAAGAATGGATTTATAAACGCCGTCCTCCAAAGGGAAAGCCGGTATCAGCCAGCTGTTGGGCCAACCCGGGGCCTTGAGGTTAGACTCACCTGGCTCGGCCTGTTCTGCCACATGTTGCCTATGGCCGTGGGCCAATCCCACTATGTAGGAGAAACTCAATGTCCAATGCAAGGTGTTCAGGGCAGGGAGAAAGCTGTTCCCAAAGTGGGAGGCGCACCCCTTTCTTCCCTCGCTCTTTCTATGGCTCTTTCTTTCAACTAAGATCGCTTACCTTTTAATTACTTCCAGACGTTTCGGTAGAAATGACCTTTTGGTAAAAATAAAAAAGCTAAGCCTGTACTGGAAAAAAAGAAAGAAATCGAAGAGAATTCCTCCGACCTCCCCACCAGCGCGTCGGACCCTGCAGCCCAGCGGGGCACAAGTCTTCGGGCGCGCGAGGATGCGCGCGGGACTTGCGTGGGCCAGTGCGTCGGCGCCGCGCGGCGGACGGTGCGCCTGGGGGGATGCACGTGACGCAGAGCCCTAAGGCCGTGCGCGTGGCCTGCGCGCCGAGATGGTGCGCGGGGCGCGTGGAGGACGCACGAGCAGCGCAGGGCCGCAGGGATCTCAGGCCCCGCCCTTCAGCTTTCCCGGTCGTCATGACGACCGGGCGGCCGGCAACGGCGGCCGGGGCAAGTCGTTGAGGCTGTGAGCCGAACTAGGACCCTAGGGACCTCGCCCGACCGGGCGGGGCCCGCGCCAGAGAGACCCAGCTCCATCCGAACAGGGACTATGAGAAAATGGTCGGGCAGACGAGGAGTAAGTTCAAAGAAGCGGCTTCAGAGCCGGCGCACTCCTCCCGCGCCATGCCGTCCAGGCGGCGGCGCCTGGCCACCGGAGCCGGGGAGCCGGAGATGGAGGAGCCGCAGGCGCAGGTGGAAAAGCCGCAGCCTCCGTTGCCCGTAGGCGGGGGGATCCTGCCGGGGGGCGCCCGAGGCTACTCGCCGCGGAGGACCCGAAATCCGAACGCGCAGAATTGCATGCAAATGGAGGTGGTCGCAAAGACCCTCCTTCTCGGCCGCTTCCAGTTCCTCAACTGTTTGCTGGAGCAGCTCCGCGACAAGGTGCAGCAGTTGCGGAGACGGCAGGTCAACAGCAGGACCTCTCTGGGCATAGGTGAGCAGAACGGGCCGGGAGAGGCCGTGGCAAGGCTGGAGGGTGCCCTCTGAGCCTGGGGTGTCAGGTGGTTTGGGTGAGTCTTAAAGATCAGTTTAACAAACAAGCTTAGCCGTCCTAATGACAATGTCCAAACTCGAGAAAATCTCGGACAAGAGTTCCAGCTCCCTTTGCTCTTGTTTTAAAACATTTTCCAGGGTTTTGGGGTGTAGTGATCACCCCTTTGTCACCAACAAAATGTCATTTTAGTCAGGGCAACCATTTATCGCAGGTTTAAGAATGGTGGGCACATATGCTCTGTATCTTAAGTAAAGCATTGCTTAATTAGTTGAGAATCTTTAATAGTGGAAATAAGGTCAAATCAGACAATATATTTTCTCATGTCAGTACTCATTTACTTTCATATTGCTGTGGAACCTCACTGCCTAGATTTGGGGACTTTTCTTCTAGTTTAAGCTCTTGAAAGATTTTCTTCATTTACATTCTTCCTTTTCTGTTGCTTTGAGTTAAATTAAATGTTGTTGCTGTTTCATTAGAATCAAATTTGAGCCTAGTCCTTGATCAGACTGGCTACTGATAGACATTGAAACATAGAGAAATGTCTACTAATATAAGTTGTTGTGATTTCTTTTCATCATAAGTTGACTGCTGATGTTAAAGAAGGAGGTGTCTCCACATTTGGGATGTTACAAGTACCAGAGGAATAATAGATGGGAATTCACACTTACATTTTATCAGGTGTCTAACTAAAGCAATAGATAACATCCCACATCCAGAATCAGAATGCTCTTGATACCAGGCCGTTTTGCCATCCCAAACACAAGCTCCTGAGCACCCATGTCTGGCACACCGAAGGCAGTGCTCAGTGAGTGCTGTGTGAAATAATGACCCAGTATATTAAGTGCTAAGAGAGTTCAGAAGAGCAAACTAATACTTTAGGATGGGAGATGGGAATTGAGATCAGAGAAGACTTTTAGGAAAAGGTGGGATTAGAATTGTGACATTAAGGCTAACATTTGGATCTGTGAGGCAGAGAACAAGTATTAGAAGCCAGCAGAATGGCATAATTGAAGTCAAAGTAGTCAGAAAACCTGAAGGTAAAGTAAGGTGAAAAGGAAAGACACAAAAGGAGGAGGAAGTGGAAAGGCAGTTCAAAAGGTTGGCGGGGACCAGCTGTGAAAAGTCTAATTCAAAACTTCATTTAAGGAATTTGAAATTAATTCTGTAGAAGGCACTGATTGATTCTTTAAGAAAAAAACCTTTAAGGAGATGAAATGCACATCATATAGAATTAACCATTTTAAACTGAATAATTCTGTGGCATTTAGTACATTCACAATGTTAACATTGAATAATTTTTAAATAGAGTAACATCATTAACCTAACAGTGGTTTGTAAAATAGACTGGAGATGGATGGAAAAAAGAAGCAAAAAGAAATAATTGAATACTGGAATCCAGGCAATAGTGGTTTTAATGAGATAGTTAACAACAGGAATGGAGAAGAGAGGACAGAGGTGAGAGCAATGGAAACATCTTGTGAGGACTGGGTAGGTGGTGAGGTGGAAGGAAAGAGAGAAAGTTTAGCACGAGGACTGTAGATTTGGGAATTATCCATATAGAAGTGGATTGAAACTTGAAGATTGATACTCCCAAAGAAAGAAAAGTGGGCAAAACAGAGATATTTGGGAAAACCCCTTATACTTAGTTTTAAGAGATGGGAGGAAAAGGAAGAGGCAGAAAAGCATTTAAAATAGAGTGGTCAGAAGCATGGAAGAACTAGAAGAGTTGGTGTAATAAAAGATGAAGAAATTCAAGATCCTACAGAGAGGTTTGAAAGACATAAGACTTTAAAGAGGCCATTGATGTTGCTAACTAAAATGTCATTGGTCATTTTTTTTTTTTAAGTTATAGGAACTTAGAAGAAAGTAGCTGGCTAAGAATCTCATCAGCAAATGGGGGCGACAGAATATGTCATAGTTTGAAGGGCTTTTAGATCAATGGAAATGTTTTAAGGCTTAGGAGAATTGAAGGCTGTAGAGAAAGATCTCGGGGAGAGGGTGAGATTAGGTTCCAAGAGAGGAAATAGTTGATGGAGCCAAGTCTTGGAATATTTGAGAAGGATGGAATTAGAGACACAAATTTGAGAAGCTAACTAGGAAAGAGAAGAGATACTTCCTTGGCTGAGATGGTAGAGAATAGAAAAACAAGGATTAGTATGTAGAGAAATTTTAAAAGTGGATATAAGGGAAGTTGGGAGAACTTACATCAAATGATCTCTGTTTCAATGAACTATAAGGCTAGGTCCCTTTCAGAGGTGAGATTGACAGGATACAGGCATCGGGAGACATGCTTTTTATCACATCTTTGGAAGAGGCAATATAAAACTTCGTGCATTTAGAATATTGGAATCATTACACTTTATCATTTTTTCAGGTGTGGAATGTGGAGTCGGGAGGGATTGAAAGACACAAGAGTATTTTGAGGATATATGGTAGGCTAGATGGATTTAGTAGGATATTTGATCTTTTCCCTTTCCTTTAACATCATTTTTAAGAGTTTTTGCCAATACATGTGATTGTCTAGAGAGTAAGAATGAGAAAAGAAACATGGCTGAAATAGGATGGCATATGTATCTTAAAGCTAATGAAGCCTTATCAAAAAGGCATCTGTTTAATTTTAGAAAGAAGGTATAGGTCAAATTTCAAAGTGGTTCAGGGTATATTACATATTAGAAAGAGCTAACATAAGTAGTATGTATTTTTTCTATAAAGAGCCAGGTAGTAAATATTTTAGGCTTCACAGGCCACATATGGTCTCCATTGCTTATTCTTCTTCTTCCATATTTGTACAACCCTTTAAAATTGTGACAAGCATTTTTAGTTTGTGGACAGTATAGAAACAGACCATGGGCTGTAGTTTGCTGATCATGGTCTTCTGAGAAGTATTGAAGAGTGGTAGGAATGAGCCCAGGATGGTTAGGAATATGGAGAATAAGCTCTGGAGAAGCATGATTGGGAATTTTTTTTTTGAAGTTATAGTTTGTTATTAATTTCTTTATCGATTCACATTTATTTTGTTAGTCAAGATAATTTCTTGAATTTTTGAGAGGGTAAAGTTGGTGGTTTGTTAAAATGACTTGCCAAGTGTATTTGGGACATTTGTAAGAAGTACTATTATAGAATCTTGGAGGGGAGGCAGGACTTTAGGAATAGCTGAGTAAATTTACTCCTCCACGATAGTGACCAAAATATTTGGAAAATTGTCAAAATCAACTTTTCAAAACTTTATAAGTTAACCAAAGGTTTACTCAAAGAGCATGTATTTAAAAACACTACTGCAATTGTATAAGAACAGCAGGGTTTAGTGGCATTTTAATCTGGCCTTATCCTATGCCCCCTCCCAGTTTTATGGTATCCTTGAAAACAAGCAGCATCCCAGCCAGCAAACGGGACAGACAGTATTAGGAGCTCCTGAGAAACCCATACCCAAAATAGTGATCCTGTTTGACCCATCTCCACACCCTCTGATAAAGCCTCACGCATAGGGTGCAGGCTGGGCGACTCTAGATGAATCTCCGAGGCCACTAGGCTGGGAGCAATCAAAACTCCATAAATAGGGACTTTCAGGTGTGCTGCTGAGGAAGTGATTCCCTGCATTTAACAATATCTGAAGAGGGACGCCTGGGTGGCTCAGTTGGTTAAGCAGCTGCCTTCGGCTCAGGTCATGATCCCAGCGTCCTGGGATCGAGTCCCACATTGGGCTCCTTGCTCATCAGGGAGCCTGCTTCTTCCTCTGCCTCTGCCTGCCATTCTGTCTGCCTGTGCTTGCTCTCTCTCCCTCTCTCTCTCTGACAAATAAATAAATAAAATCTTAAAAAAAAAATAAAAAAAAAACAATATCTGAAGAGCCCTGGGGAAGATGGTTTAGAATGGCTCCTGTAAGCTAGAGTCACTTCTGAAAGGACTGAGCTGAGCACCGTGTATATATATGTGCTTGTTTTAAAAAATTTACGTAAAGAAATAGAGAATAAGAGGGAGAAGAGAGAATAAACTGAAAATCCCCTCCAAAGGTCAAAATCATTAATGATTTCACCACTTTTTTGGCAAGTTATGTAAATGCAACATCGTCTTCCAAACTTCCCTTTGCTCCTTGAACTCTTCCTCCCCCCCGCAGAGGGAAGGCGCTACTCATAATTTGTTTTATGTCAGTTTGTAAATTTTTCCTATTTTATGTAGATAGAATTAGCTAGCCATCTTCCTGTGTCTGCTCTTCAGGAATATAACGGAATGCATTTGAAATAGTTGTTTTAAAGGTATATTATAATAAAGCAGCTTTTAATGCCTTTTTTTGTTTTTCCAGCTGCCTTTGTGGGAGTTTTGCACTGGTAAGATTTGTTTCAGTTTTAAACAAATAAAAACATTTGGATTAAAATTGACATTGCTGTTTGCGTACAATAAAACAATAGCCACTTGCTATGTGTGTAGAATGTGTTTGTGCACCAGTTTACACGTAATTTTTTTGAAAAAGTATGTGTAGCAAAATTTACAAAACAGATGTGTTAGAGGAATAGCACTTAGGAATTAAAATATTTTTCTGTTACTGAAGAATTCACTACTTTATTTCTTTAACCTCTAGCTTTTCCTAGTGTACTTTGCATTTTTATTTCATCTTAAACTCTTATTTTACAGTAATTATGTGTTCTTAGTGACATAAGCTTAGAGGTAACACCTGTCAATTAGAAATCAAGTAGAAATGAAAATAAAGACTGGGCTGTAGTAATACAGATTAAATGAGACTTTCAGTGTGTGTATAATGTACCTTACTTTACACAAGTCGTCTATTTGTAAAAATTATAAGTAAAATAATATTTTTCCTCTGATGTATTTTCATTTCTACCTGAGCTCAGGAATTTTTACTTTTGGGAAGTGTGTGTTCATATCCTTCTGGGACAGTGCTGTTCTGGCCATTTAGTCTGCAGGGAGATTTTGATTTTAGAACTAAGACTGTACTGGGAAGAAATATTTCCTAAAGCTGTTGATACCCTGACATACATCTCACATGTCAATCAAGGTGAGTGGAAGACAGGGTTGATATTTGGAATTTTGTTTTCTATTTATTTGGAAAGATCTACTATTTAAATTTAGGGTAGCATAATTGCTGACTAACTTTACTTTCGCATATGCTCCCATTTTTACTGCCTACTGCTTTTTCTTGAGTTGGACTAATCAAATATCTTAAAGTATAGTTCTTTGTCCTTTGGCACTTGCAAGTTGATCCCTTACATGGTATTCTCTTTATTTTTAAACTGCTTTAATGTAAAGTAATTTTATTTAAAGCAGTGTTCCAAATGTTTTTCATCAGTGACAGAGACATTTCTCAAAACTGTTAAAATAGAATCACTTATGAAACTTAAAAACTTGCCTCTGTTCTGACTTAGAGGCATAGAGTGGAAGGGGACAGAGAAACCACAGGAGTTTAGATAAACAATTATAATTAAGAACCAAGAAGTAAGGAATTTCAGCTGTGTGCTACACTAAATTATAAATGCCTAAAAATACACAAATTACTAAGAAAATTATAAAATTATCTCATTTATTATAAAATTTATTCTTTTTCCTTTTGTGGTTTTTGTACTTTAATACTTAGTTAACTATTTTAGTACTGGTTTTGAAATGTTCTTATTCTTAGAATATGGTGCTTCATTTTTTTTCTAGGATACATTTAGTAACACTTTTTGAAAATGATCGTCATTTTTCCCACCTGTCATCTTTAGAACGGGAGATGACTTTTCGAACTGAAATGGTTAGTTTCTTATAATAAATTAATTTGTAGTTTAACAATAGTAAGATTATAAGGTAGACATTTATTAGGAACTGAAATGGATTTTTGTTGCACTGTTTCTCAAACTATAGCCTAGGTTTCTTATGTAAATAGAAAATGTTTGGGGATTCTTTTACTTACCTCATTACCCTACTTTTCTAATGCAGACTCTTTTAATATAAAAAAGATCAATTAGAATAGCTGGGGAAGAAGGAGAGAAAAGACAACATTTAAGAAGTGATATAGGGATACTGAATGTTATCAGAAATTGCTTGTCCTCACCACCATTCATCTCCAGAACTTTATGACCTCAAACAGAAACTATACCCATTAAAACTAACTCTCTCCCCAGCCCCCTGTAACCTCTGTTCTGCTTTCTGTCTCTGCATATTTGTCTAATGGAGGTACCTTAACCACGGCTTTTTAGATCTTACCCTAATATCCTCCCACTTAATTCTTTGAAAAAATGAATACATGAGCATTTGCATGGTATTTAAATTTTTAGTGTTTTGTAGGTATTATTTCCCAAAAGAGGATATAAGATATTCTTAAATAAATTGTGTAGTTGTGGCAGAGTCTGGGCATTGATGACAGATAATTGGATTCAGATAGCAGGTCTCTGCTTCCTTATGTGATGGCTAGGCAGTTAACCTCTGATCCTCAGTAATCTCATCTGTTGTCTAGAAATAATGCCAGCTTTACAGGATTTTATTGACTATGAAGGGAGATAATGAATGAAGCATATTAACACAGTACTTGGCACAAAAACAATAGATGTTATTAATAAAAACATATCTGTGTATTTCTTATTTCTCTAAATAGTGGCTTATGCATATTAAATATCCTTTAGTTGTAGTATTGTCTTGTCCTTCTAAGCCAAAAGGAACAATCTTTATGTGAACTCATATTTTACCAATCAAAACTCCGAGGAATGCTCTTTCAGACATCAGCTAAAACAGAACTTCAACTTAGTAGCCTGGCATTGCTTCATCTGTTGATGACAAAGTAGTTGTATAGACATGCATGAGTGTAGAGTTAAAGATTATTTTAATGTTTTTGGGAGCGTGTATTACAAACAGTGTGGCCCTTTATTTGCTTTTCGATTTTAGGAAGAAAAGCAAGAAATTGATGAAGAAAGTAATGTGAAACAACATGCTTTCGTTAATCTCTGAGTTTTAACTGAACAGCGCTTTGGCTGGCCTAATAAAGTCATTATTTCCTGTGCTGGAATAATACACTAAGTTAATCCCTTTCTCAGGACTGCATTGTGTCTTGAACAACAGTAGTCAATTGACATTTATTTTGACATAACATTTGACATGTGCAGAGCTGTTAGATGGAGCTAGGAAGTAAGTAAGTTGCAAACATTAAGTTCTGTCTCATTTTTGCTTATGATCATTGCATGTTATTTCTTAAGAGGTAGAAAAAAAGTATCTATATGCAGAGTTGCACAAGGACACGAAAGCATCTCTGTTTATGCCAGAATTCATCAGATCTCAACCTCTAGACATCTCATAATGGGGCAAAATCAGGTGTGCTGGAATTAAAAATATATTGTAGTTATGTTTTAAGCCATGGTCAGAAAAACTCCTTAAAACATTTAACTATCCCTCCCACTCTTTTTCAAACATGCAGAAAATATGAAAGAATAGCACAGTGGTAACCTGAAAAGGCATGCCTTTTTTTGAGCCCAACAATGCAGTAGCAAGGAGAAATAGGAAGTCTTATTATTGATTTTTCCTTTTATTCAGAAGAAATTGTTCAAATATTTTCATATTTAATTACATCAACAATTTGTGCATTTTTAAGGGACTTTATTATTCCTACTTCAAGACCATTATTGAAGCACCATCGTTTTTGGAAGGACTCTGGATGATAATGAATGACAGGCTTACTGAATATCCCCTTGTAATTAATACAGTGAAACGCTTCCATCTTTATCCAGAGGTGAGTACTGTTTGGGGAAAAATATTTGTAGAATGATCCTTTTTTGTCATAAAAATAGTGAATACAGTGATGTTATAAAAAGGAGGGAACCTTTAAGGCTTATTGATTGTATGTGTCCTTATAGTTGGGCAGAGTATCAAAAATTCCTCTTAAATTTTAAAGATGCCAGAATCTGCTTATATAAAGTCAAAGGAAGGAATCTAAGAAGAGTTGCTCATTTTTCAGTTTGTTCAGCTTTTTACTTGTTAGGATGGAGTTGCAACTAATAAGCTTCTAAGATGCTGGACTTGAAAACTTTGTATTTCATTAATAATCAATTTAGTGTATATTTTTATTTCCCTTGAGATTTTCTATTTGATTCATGGATTTTTTAAAAAACTTTTTTTTTTTAATTTTAAGTAATCTCTACACTCAGTGCAGGGCTTGAACTCACAACCCCAAGATCAAGAGTCCCATGCTCTATCAACTGAACCAGCTAGGTGCCCCTTGCTTCATGGATTTTTAAAAGTGGGTTTTTTTAGTTTCCAAGTATTGGGAGATTTCCTGTTTATTTTTGTGTTACTAATTTGTGGCTTAAATTCATTGTGCGTAGGGTGCCTGGGTGGCTCAGTTGGTTAAGCTACTGCCTTCGGCTCAGGTCATAATCCCGGAGTCCCGGGATTGAGTCCTGCCTCGGGCTTCCTGCTCAGCAAGGACTGCTTCTCCCTCTGACATTCTCCCCTCTCATGCTCTCTCTCACTGTCTCTCAAATAAATAAATAAAATATTTTAAAAAAATTGTGTTTAGAAAATATACTTTGTATCATTTTGATTCTTTTAAATTTATTGAGGTTTGTTTTATGGCCCAGAATATGGTTCATCTTGACATATTCTGTGAGCACTTGAAAAAGCTCCATTTTATGTCATTATTGAGTAAAGTATTTTATGAATGTTGACTAGATCCTATGCAATGATAGTGGTGGTGATATTTTCTCAATCCTTTTGATTTTCTGTCTAGATAATCCATCCATTGTTGGGAGAGGGATACTAAAGTCTCCAACTATAGTTCTGGATCCATCTATTTCTCCTTTTAGGTCTGTCAGTTATTCTTCATATATTTTATAACAGTGTGTTTAGTACACATTGCATTTAGTATTGCTACATCCTCTTGTTAGATTTTTATCAATATATAATAACCCTACCCCATTTGCTTATAATTTTGTTTGCCTTGAAGTCTAATTTTTTGATAGTAACAAACTTTTTTCATTTGATTAATATGTACATGATATGTTTTTCATCCTTCTATTTTCAACCTGCCTTTATCCTTATATTTGAAGTCTGTTTCTTATAGTTGAGTCATGTTTTTTAATCTGTCTATATTACATTTTTATTTGTTGTGTTTTATGACTTACACATAATGTAATTATTAATCTGTTTCAGCTTCAGTCTTTTATTTTTTCTGTTTGTCTTTTGTTTTTCATTTATCTCTTCTTTTCTCTGCTTTCCTGTGGGTTATTTGAAGATTTTTAAATTCTATTTTATCTATCCTTTTTGAATGTATCACTTTATGTAGCATTTTTAGTTGTTATAGCTATGTATTAGATATATTACCTATACATAACTTTACATAACTACTACAGTCTACTGCTGTTATCATTTTACTAGCTCAAATAAGGTACAGAAAACTTACCTGTCTTTACATCTCTTTACCCTCATTGCTTCTCTGCCTTTTGGCTAATATCAAGTATACCTCTCTTTACCCTTCTCCTTTTATAATATAATCATCTTAAATACATCCATTTAATACCACATCAGACAGTACTGTGATATTTCTTTTAGTCTTCAAAGTTATTTTTAAAAAACTCAAGAAGTCGGGAGACCTGGGTGGCTCAGTGGGTTAAGCCTCTGCCTTCAGCTCAGGTCATGATCTCAGGGTCCTGGGATTGAGCCCCACATTGGGCTCTCTGCTCAATGGGGAGCTTGCTTCCCCCTCTCTTTCTGCCTGCCTCTATGTCTACTTGTGATCTCTCTCTCTGTCAAATAAATAAATACAATCTTTGGAAAAAAAAACTCAAGAAGTTTATCTTATCCATTTTTAAAATTTCTTCCTTATGTTCTAAGATGCCGTCTTTTATCATTTCATTTCTGTTTAGAGAATTTTCTTTAGCCATTCTTTTAGGCTAAGTCTGCTAGAAACATACTTTACTAGTTTTGTTTCATCTTTTATGTCAAACTCTCTTTAATTCTTGAAGGTTGTTTATTTATTTATTTATTTATTTGCCGAATATGGGATTCTAGGTTGACAGGTTTTTTCTTTCAGCATTTGTTAAATATGCTACTTCACTCTGGTCTTTCACAGCTTCTGATGTGAAATCTATTGTCAGTTGAATTGTTTTTCTCCTTTAGGTAAGATTTTTTTTCTTCCTTGTTGCTATTTTATATATCTACCTACTGATTTATTTATTTTTTTAGTTTTCACAAGTGTTCACAAATGTGATGTTTAAACATTTTAAAAAATGTGATTTGTCGTGGTGTGGATTTCTTTGTTTTTTATCCTATTTTTGTTTTGCTCAGCTTTGGTTTCTTCTTTTCTCTTTTCAAGACTTTAGTGAGAACAAATGTTAGATCTTTTCTTATAGTCCCAGAGGTTCCTAGGGAACCTTATTTATTTATTTATCAAATCTGTTTTTTCTCTGTTTCCCAGATTGGGCAAATTCTATTGCTTTGTCTGCGAGTTCATGGATTATTTTCCTCTATCCTTTCATTCATCAGTTAAGCCCATCCACTGTGTTTTAGTTTTGGTTATTGTATTTTTCAGTTCTGAAATATTTGTTTGTTTCTTTCATATCTTCTATTTCTTTCCTGAGACTTTTTGAGTTTTTGTTCCAGCACATTCATAATTTCTAATTGGAGCAATTATTCTAATTTTTTGTCATCTCATTGTTGGAATCTCTTTTTTTTTCATTCAGTTTGAAATCTTTATAGTACTTGATATGATGAGTGAGTTTCATCATATTGGACATCAATGTCCATCAGCTGATGGATATATGTACATTATTTTATGAAACTGGTTTTATTTAAACCTTAGTTTTAAGTGGCTTTCTTTGGCATCACTCCAGCAAAGAAATGAGGATGTCTGCTATCCAGTTATTGCCAGATGGGTATCAAAGTTCAGGTTTCTCTCCCAGCCTCTGCTGATCCCAAGGTAGAAGTATTTATTCCTCATTACCTTTGAGTGAGATCAGAGCTCTGACCAACTCTGATCTCTACAGACACCACTGTGTGGATAGCCTGGTTACCCCAGAGTGGTTATGAAAGCCCTGACTCCAGTAGGCCTCCTCTGACATTACCACACTGGGAGGGGGAAAGAATGGCTTATTGCTGGTTGGGGTAGAAGTCCAAGCTCCTCACATAGTCTATACTGACACCATGGAGATAGAGAGCTTCCTTCTTGGCTTTCTGTTGCAACATCTTAGTGGGTGAATTAAGATGACTTGTTAAAAGCTTAGAGAAGGTTGAAGTCTAGGTTCCCAATTTAACCTTTGTTGGTGAGGGTGGGACCTTATAGGTTTTTGTTGTTTTCTGTGCTATTTGGGTGAAGAGAGAGAAAATTGTTTATAACATTTTTATGTATTCCCAGGCTGCCACTTTCCTGGTCCTTTAGGTAGAGAGAACAGGCTTTTGTCAGTCTTTTTTTGTGTCTGGTTGGTTTGGTATTTCTGGTTTTCAGGCTCTTTAACTCCAAATCTCAAAATGAAGTAAAAGTAAAATCCAGAAAACGTATCACCATGTTGTTCTTTGGGTCCTAAGATCCCTAGGTGGTTTGCCTTCTCTCTACCTTTCAGGGTCTTCTTATATTTGATTTATGTAATTTCCAGGAGAAACAACAAAAAGTATATCTACTCCATCTCTCCCAAAGCAGAAATTCATGTTATTTAACTATTTATATATTGCTTTTTATTTCTGTTCTGTTCAAGTTATTTTCTAATTTCCCATGTGATTTTTCTCTTTGATCTATTGGATATTTGGTATTATGTTGCTTAATTTCCAAGTAGTTGGGTGTTTCCCAGATTTCTTTATTTAAATTTCTTTTATTTCTGTTTTTTAGAAAGGGAAAAAAGACAGGGGAGGGGTAGAGGGAGAGGGAGAGAGACAATCTTAAGCAGGCTCCATGCCCAGTGTGGAACATGACAGTGGGACTTGATCTCATGACCCTGAGATCCTGACCTGAGCTAAAATCAAGAGTCAGATGCTTAAAGGACTGAGCCACCCAGGTGTCTTCCCCTTTTTTTATTCTGTAAGTATTTTTCAAGGTAATTTTCAGTAGTAACGACTGTGTAGTATACACCTAAGATCTAAGATGAAGGAAGCTGTTTTCTGCACCAGCTTTCTTTATATCCCAGCTTACACTTCAGAGACACTCTTCTGTTCTTGTTTCCTGTGATGATGATTCTTCTGTAGGACCCTGGTGTAAGTGCAAAAGTTAAAAGACAACTTACTTCTCGAATCTTCAATTTTAGTTAATGTTGACTTATTCTGTGTATGTAAGATGAAGATTTAGCTTATTACACTAGTTTTAGGGCTATTTTTAGAACTTTAATAAAATGCTTATTTCTTGTCCCATTAATTTCTAACAGTATGTTCTCCAAGACATGAGCTAATTTTTTTTCTTTTTACTTATTCAAAGATACTGAATAATTAGCAGTTTTCAATCTCCTTGATGTTATGGAAAAGTAATCATGATATCATAAATAGATAGTATCATAAAGGATGAAGCAAGAAGGAATCATTCAGTCTTATTTCACATTGCATAGATACAGTATGGAGAAGATCTAGTTATGCTTGCAACCTGATATGGTACTTCAATGTTGAAATGAATGTCCATACTTTTTGTGTTCATAAGGAGATTAATTTTTCCCAAAGATAAAGAGTTAAATTTGGAATAATATATTTTGAAAAGGCAAAGCATTTAAGGCTTAACTACATGCTGGCATGTAAGCTCTAATCCCCCAGCACTCCTACAAGATGGTTATTGTTAACATCATTTTAGAAATGAGGTGGCCAAGGTTCAAAGGTTGAAGGATTTTCTTGAGGATATCAAAAGAGTCAGAGGATAACAGAGTCAGAATTCGACTCAATTCTGACTTTAAAGCAGTGCTTTCTTATTATATCACACTAATTTCCAGAAAGGAATATAATTCTAGATTTAGAACATACATTTAATATGGTAAGTTTTTATACATGGATGATAAATACGTAGAATATATATTACAATTTTTTATATAAGGTCAAGTTTGTAAAAGTGATAAAATAATAAATTTATACTTTTTGTTCATGGATAGATGTTTATGATGTTTGGTGTTGTGTATTACAATAACATCTTATATAATATTATTGAAAACTAGATCTAGCTATGTGTTTTTTACATACCAAGGGCAAGAATGGAGGGGTGATGACCAACATATTAAAAATAGTTAGTGCTGGGTGGTTTTTGCTTTCACTTTGAACTCTATTTTTATTTTATTTTTTATTCTTTTCCCAATGATCTTGCATTATTTTTCCCAAATCTATAAATTTTTCCCAAATCTCCTAGGCATGAGCATTTTGTTTGTAGTTTTCTATGGTTGTTCTTTTCCCTTTTTCTTTAAACTTCACAAAGTGGTTTGCAGAATGGGAAGAATTGGTTAATTAAACCTGTTTGGTCAAAGTTTTAGTGGGACTGGAAGAGATTTTGCTGAGTGAAATAAGTCAAGCAGAGAGAGTCAATTATCATATGGTTTCACTTATTTGTGGAGCATAACAAATAGCATGGAGGACATGGGGAGTTAGGAGAAGGCAGTTGGGGGAAATTGGAAGGGGAGGTGAACAATGAGAGACTATGGTCTCTGAAAAACAATCTGAAGGGTTTGAAGAGGTGGGGGGGGTGGGAGGTTGGGGGAACCAGGTGGTGGGTATTAATTAGAGAGGGCACGGACTGCATGGAGCACTGGGTGTGGTACAAAAACAATGAATACTGTTATGCTGAAAAAAAAAAGTTTTAATGGGCACAGGAGCTATTATTCCATATGCAATTGGTTTTATATTTTTTAGTCCGTGTCGCAAATAAATTCAATAAATGAAATGTTATGAAATATTCCTATAAATCATTGTATTTTCCTGTTAATCACCATCATGTTTTAATTATATGCTATTTACCTATTTTATAGCTACTGTTATTTATGTTATAGAATTGATGACAAGAATATATTGCAGAGATGGTGATCATAACAAATTTTCGTAGATGTGCACTAATTCACTAATTAGTAATATACAACTTTAGTGTGTGTGTGTATGTATATATATATATATATATATAATTTTTAAATGATGTTTTCCAAGTGAAATGATTTAAATAAATTTGTCAAAATTTATAATGTCAAAGGAAAACATTATAAAATAGTATTTTGGAAAAATTATTATGAAGATAGGATCTTTTCTTCTATCATCTCTTTTTGTTTTTGTCTTTGTAGGTGATTATAGCCTTCTGGTATCGCATATTTGTGGGAATAATGAATTTATTTGGGCTAGAAGCTAAGACCTGCTGGAATGTCACCAGGGTAGAACCTTTAAATGAAGTTCAAAGCTGTGAAGGCATGTTTCTTTCTAAAATGTTGCTTTTTTGTCATTAATTGTATATATGTACATATATGATATTTATTAAGTTGTTACAAAGTGATAGGTTAGTATTTGCTGTTGGAATCAGGTTGACCCAGGTAGACACGGACCTCACCCTCATAGAGTTTACACATAAGAAGAGGATTGGTAGTAATACTTGATGGATATTACAAGTAAGAAAATGAGGTTGTTAAGGTTAGCAGTAAGGGAGAAGTGTCTAAAGAATAAGAACAAGAATATTCAGAAGTCCCAAGATGAGAGAAAACTGAAAAAAGGCTAGACTTCTGGGTGCAGAGAAAGAGGGAAAAATGTTGTGAAACGATGCTGGGCATGTAAGCGAGGGTCAGAAAAGGAAAGGCCACTTGCAGGCTAAGGATTTTCTCATTCATTGAGGGATTTTCATAAGCTAGTATTTAAAAAACATTATTTTGCCAGTTATATGGAAAAGATATTAGTAAAAGACAAAAGTGGGTTCAGTGATAACAGAAGGAAGACTGTTATGCTCTCAGCAGCTGACTGCAGGACAAATAACTGGGAAATGCAGATATTTGGGAGATTTTAGAAGCAGAATTGACAAGATTTGGTAATCGATTGTTGAGAGAGGGGAAGGAGGGTGCAGTCATGTAACACTGGTTTCTGGCTTAAGTAATCGAGTTTCTTCAAATGGTAAAGACATTTTAAAAGTAGCAGGTTTGAATTGCTACAGTAGTTTGAAGTACCTGGGAGACCTCAAAGTGGAGATGTCAAGAGACCACCTGCCTGGACACATATAGAAAGAAGAAAGTTCTGGTCTGACTCTAAACCTGGAGTCATCTGTGTACAGATGATCATTGGAGCCTTGGAAGTATAAGAATTTCCTTAAGGTTTCTCGTATGAGACCTGGCAATTTTTGGATGGACTCTTTTGGGTTTTCTACGTAAAGTATGTTATCTGTGAAGAGAGTGAGTTTTACTTCTTCTTTGCCAATTCAGATGCCCTTTATTTCTTCTGTTGTCTGATTGCTGAGGCTAGGACTTCTAGTACTATATTGAACAGCAGTGATGAGAGTCGACATCCCTATTGTGTTCCTGACCTTAGGGGAAAAGCTCTCAGTTTTTCCTCATTGAGAATGATATTCTCTGTGGAAGCATTTCATATATGGCTTTTATGATATTGAGGTATGTTTCCTCTATCCCTGCATTGTGGAGAGTGGCTAAAACTAACAAGTCAGGAAACAAATGTTGGCAAGGATGTGGAGAAAGGGGAACCTTGTTACGCTGCTAGTAAGAATGCAAGCTGGTGCAGCCACTCTGAAAGACAGTATGGGTGTTCCTCAAGAAGTTGAAAATAGAGCTACCCTATGACCCAGCAATTGCACACTACTAGGTATTTACCCAAAAAGAACAAATGTGATCCAAAGGGGCCCCTGCACCCCAATATTTATAGCAGTAATGTCCACGATAGCCAAACTATGGAAAGAGCCCAGATGTCCGCTGACAGATGAATGGATAAAGACGATATAGTGTGTATGTATGTATGTATGTGTATATATATATATACACACATACAATGAAATATTACTCAGCTATCAAAAAGGATGATCTTACCATTTCCATCAACATGAATGGAACTGGAGGATATTATGCTGAGCAAAATAAGTCAATCAGAGAAAGACTGTTATCATATGATTTCACTCATTTGTAGAATTTTAGAAACAAAACAGAGTATCAGAAGGGGAAGAGAGAGAAAAATAAAATAAGACAAAATCAGAGAGGGAGACAAACCCTCTTAAGAGACTCTTGACTGTAGGAAACTAACTGAGGGTTGCTGGAGGGTAGGTGGAAGAGATGGGTTACCTGGGTAATGGACATTAATGAGGGCACGTGATGTAATAAGCATTGGGTGTTAATATGCAACTGATAAATTACTGAACTCTACAACTGAAATAATGATACACTATGTGTTAACTGATTGAATTTAAATAAAATAAGTAAAAATATTTTTAAAGAATTTTTTAAGGAGAATATGCAGACCAAGAAAAGAAGAGGGCCTATGACAGAACTTAAGGTGATCTAACAGGGAAGAGGGGTGGTGTGTCATGAAGTTATTACAATAGAAGGAATCACAAAAGCCATCCTTCAGATCTTGGCTCCATCAGTTACACCTGAATAATTTTTGGCAAGCTATTTAAGTTTTCTGTGTTCTGTTATCTCAGTCAGTAGTAAGAGTATTTTCTTACTAACACACACACACACACACACACACACACACACACACACAGGTTTATACATGGGATATATTAAGAATTAAGGTTTATCCATACGTAGTAATGGATCAAATAATTAGGTCATCTCATATAGACTTAATGTGCTCCTTGACGTCAGGGGCCAAATCTTAATTCATCCTAAAACCTAGCAAAGGATAAAAATAATGCAGTGGGTTTTCTCCGGTAATGCATGCAGTGACTCCACAGAGAGTTCTAGACACTGAACAATAGCATCACCTAAACAAAGTGAAGCACCAACTAATCATTACAGTATAATAATACCTTAGGTAAGGGGAAAGTACTAATGTAACTATTAAATAGAGGGCTGCTCAGCACTCTGAACAGCAAATGTTTTCAACAAGTTCATGAACCCTTGATTACAAAGCACTGAGATAATTATGCCTGATTGCTTTATAGTCTTTTATTCATTAAATACTGAATAATCTGTGTCTTTTTAAAGGATTGGGAGACCCTGCTTGTTTTTATGTTGCTGTGATTTTTATTTTAAATGGAATAATGATGGGATTGTTCTTCTTATATGGTGCATACCTGAGGTAAGATTACTGTATTAAGAGATATTTCAGTGGGCTTATAAGGACTGGCTGACATTTTCTGATTAAATGATGAGGATAATTATGAGATTAATTGATTAATAGGAAATTTTATAAATTTATTTTTTCAGAAACTTAGCTAATGTCATGCAATCAGAAATTAGAGCTGTCACTAAAATATCTTAAAGGCCTCTCTCTTACCCTTGTGGGGATTTTTTTAAAACTAATGAAGATTCCTTAACAAAGTTTTTAATGAGAATACTTCTAGACAATATGTAAAATTATTATAATGTTAGGGGAATCTTTGGTTGGCATTAGTGGCAGGTTATTTCTAATTTTAATGTCTGTACATGTGAAATTAAGAAAGCAGTAGAGGAAAATGTGTATCACTGTAGCAGACACTTATATTTGATAGCCTGTCTTTGTTGTTAATAGTACCACAATTTGGTTTGGGGTAGCAATATGTCCAGTCTCAGATGATAGGCTGAAGTTAATTATGACAATCATATTTTGCTTCCCACTCTCCATTGCTTCTTGAGATAGGCATATGAGCTAGTTTTTCCAGTGAAAAATATGGTGAAATCGGTTTTGTTTACACCTAGGAAAGCATTTTTCTGTCTCACAAAAGGACAGATTTCCGTTGCCCCTTCTCTGCCCCTGCTTTTGAACTTAAGTGTGTTATACCTGGAGCTGCTGCAGTCATCTTGTGACCATGAGGGAAAGGCCATAAACATAACATAAGTCTGCCCTAATGTCCTTGTGCTGCTGAACCAGTGCCAACAGACACTTACCTTTCATTTTCTTGTTGAATGATATAATAAACATCCATGTTATTTAAGCCACTTTTGTTAGGTTTTGTTTCTTGCAGCAGAATATATTCCTAACTGATCATCAGCTTTCTTTATAATGTTATTCTGGAACTGCACAACATTTAAAGTTAAAAATCTAGATCTAATCTTTCAGTAAGTATTGAGTTTTCATATTGGGTTTTTGTAGGCTTTATGTCTATATAGACATTAATGTAGATACACACTTCTTATTTTAGGAAGTTTTCAGCATAAAAATACTAGCGTAGTACCAATAAAAAATTATAACATTGCAACATCGTACCAGGTATCCTATCCAGCACAGTAAGTCAAGAAAAAGTAGTAGTAAGTATAAAGACTGGAAAACTTGAAAAAAAGAAACAAGTGTCTTTCCTTAAAAGCAGATCACATGATTTTATGTAGAAAATTCAAAAGAAACTATAGATAAAGTATTAAAATAATAAGAATTTATAATTTTACTGAATACAAAAATTAGTATGCAGACATTATAAATCTATACTTTGTTTTTTAAGTGAAATTTTAAAAGGATGTCATTTAGAAGAGTATTGAAAGCATAAAGTTTTTGATAAATATCTGACAAGAAATATATATGACCTCTTTTTCCTCTTTGGGAAAATTGTAGAACTTTATTTTTTTATTTTTATTTTTTTTATAGATTTTATTTATTTATTTGACAGAGAGATCACAAGCAGGCAGAGAGGCAGGCAGAGAGAGAGGAGGAAGCAGGCTCCCCGCTGAGCAGAGAGCCCAATGCGGGGCTCGATCCCAGGACTCTGAGATCATGACCTGAGCCGAAGGCAGCGGCCTAACCCACTGAGCCACCCAGGCGCCCCAAATTGTAGAACTTTATTGAGAGACTTTTGGGAAGATCTAAATAAATGGAGATATAACTAACTATAAATAATTCATGGATTAGAAGACAATATTTAAAAGTTGAGAGTTATTTGAATTGATTTGTAGATTCAATACATTGCCAATTTTGTTTGCCTTGGTAAATACCAATTTTAAAATTGTTCAGAAATGCACAGGGCTTAAAATAATGGAGACATTCTGAACAAGATAGGAGGACTAGCTTTAGTAATCATTTCTGATTATAAAACTGATGTAAATAAGGCAATGTGATTGTGGCATAGGGATTAGACAAGTAGATCAGTGGAATAAAGCAGATCTCAGAAACACTTGTTGCATTTAAAAACACTTGGTATATGATAGGGTGAATATTGCACATCAGTAGGTAAAGACCATTTTCTCAATAAATGCTGCTGGAATAATTGGAAGATCATAAGAAACAGAGAAGTTAGAACTATATGAAAATTAAATTCTAGTTAGATTAAAAAATACAAAGACAAAATTATAAAATGCTTAGAATGTTATATGGAAGAATACCAGCAACTTGAGGTAAGAAAAGATTCTTTTGAACTTAAGAAAACTTAAGAAAAGTTTTGCCATGAAGAAAAAAACTAATAAATTTGGTAGGAAGAATTTAAGTTCCTCAAGATATACTATACAATGAAAAGATACGCCACAGACTGGGAAAACATTGCAAAGTATATGCCCAACATGGTATCCAGACATTACAGTCTAATTCAATGATTTAATTAATTTATTTAATGCTTACTGTGACCAGAATCACTACACTAGGTGCCAGGAATACAAACAATCTCTGTCCTCATGGAATATATATATTCTAGAGGGTAGACAAAGACTAAGAAGACAGACAACCCGATAGAAAAGTAGACAAAATATTCGTGATCAGATATATACCAGAAGAATTCCAAATTGCCAATAAACATTTGTAAAGTTGACCACCATCACTAATTATCAGAAAAATACAAATTTAAACCACAACATACTATTTTATATGTACTAGATTGACAAAAAGAACTTTTATCCATGGCAGATGGACATATAAATTAGTACAATTATTTTGGGAAAACTGTGCATAATTTAGTAGAGTTGAAGGTGTAGATATCTTCTAACTCTGCAATTCCTATTTAAAGTTTATAGACTTATAAATAAAGGAAACAAACTTGGTGGTTGCCACTGGGGAAGGGAGAGGGGATGAGCAAAATAGGGAAGGGGGAGTGAGAGATACAGGCGTCCAGTTATGGAATGAATAATTCACAGGGAGGAAAGGTACAGCATAGGGAATATAGTCCATAGCATTGTAATAGCATTATGTGGTGACAGGTGGTACCTACACTTGGGAACACAGCATAAGTATAGAGATGTTGAATCGTTATGATGCATACCTGAAACTATTGTAACATTGTGTATCAATTATACTAATACATATAGATATGTAAGTATACATATGCCTAAGAAACTTTGTACATATACACCAGGAAGTATGTACAAGAATATAACAGCATAGTTTGTAACAGCTGCAAACTGGAAACAACTCAAATGTCTAACAACAGAGAAATGTACACATTACAGTTCGTTAATACGGTGGAATACTATAGAATATTGAGAATGAGTGAGCTATAGCTACACACATCAACATGGACAAATATTAACAATATAGTGTTGAATGATGAAGGTAAGCACAAACTTAAAAGATGCATCTTCCATTTGTATAAAGTTTAAGAATGATTAAATCATAGTATCTATATGTGTATAGATGTGGTTATGTTAATAATCACAAAAATCAGGATAGTGGCTCTCTGAAGGGGTGTCACATGGGGACTCAGGGTGTGATCAATTTTTGATTCCAATGATAATTATGCTTTTAGTTACAAGTATGTTCACTCCATAATTGTTCTAGGAACTAGAAAATTTTATGTACTTTCTTATGTATGCCTTATAGGAAAATATAAACTCATCAGCATTTTGAGGGAAAAGAATTACTTTTAGATTATGTTGGCAGGCTTTAAAATGTTCTATTTTTGAAATTATTTCATATTATGCTTTTTTTAAATACAGAAATGTTACACAGACTAAATTTTTTTTTAACTAATATTTTTCATTGGGAGAGCTCCTCAGGAGGTGATGGTCTTCTCTAAATTGGCTACACAGTTCTGTAATATCAATACATTATTGGGCTCCAGTCTTTGAGAAGGATATGTAGATATAACAAATGTTGGTTATAAAAGTGTTGCCAAAACTGTGAAGAGATTGAAAGTGATGGCATATGAGAAACAAAAGAAATAGGAATTGGGGGTAAATTTTTATATCTTACCCTGGCCACTCTCTCCTGTTGGAGCTAACCTGGAAAGAAGAATAAAAATTTCCCATTTCTATTCTTTTGGTGGTTAATGATAAAATGGTAACATGCATATCTGACTTTATCGATCAAGTCCAAAATTGATTGATTTGTACTGATTTTCTAATCAGTACAAAGAATTTTAGGACAATTTGCTTCAAAATAGCCCCTCACATCTTAAAATTATTATCATAGTTAAGTGCTTCTATTACCCTTCCACAGCAGGCACTATTATTGCTGTTTATATTGTCAAATCTTGCTTAGATTTATATCCACATGATCCTACATTCTATAGGCTGCAGTTAGTTGTTTTGCTTCTAACACCTTCCTCCTCGCAATTTCTTCCTTTTCAAAGGCATCCTTTGAATTTCCTTTAGTGAAAATCTATTAATGGTAAATCACTTCCCATTAGCTTTGCTTGTTTTGAGCTCATTCCTTCTGTTCTTCCATCATTCATGGGGTATTTATTATCTTCCAAGTGTAAAGCTGTGGATACAGTGATGACAATATCTGAAGAAAAGGCAACTTTAAGAAATCATTTTCATTTCTTTTCTTTTTTCAGTGTTCCAAGATTCATTGTTTATACACCACACTCAGTGCTCCATGCAATACGTGCCCCCCATAATACCCACCACCAGGCTTACCCATCCCCCCACCCCCTCCCTTCCAAAACCCTCAGTTTGTTTCTCAGAGTCCACAGTCTCTCATGGTTCATCTCCCCCTCCAATTTCTTCCAACTCACTTCTCCTCTCCTTCTCCTCATGTCCTCCATGTTACTCCTTATGCTCCACAAGTAAGTGAAACCATATGATAATTGACTTTCTCTGCTTGACTTATTTCCCTCTGCTTAATCTCCTCTAGTCCCATCCATGTTGACACAAAAGTTGGGTATTCATCCTTTCTGATGGATACATAATACTCCATAGTATATATGGACCATATCTTCTTTATCCATTTGTCCGTGGAAGGGCATCTTGGTTCTTTCCACCATTTGGTGACTGTGGCCATTGCTGCTATGAACATTGGGGTACAGATGGCCCTTCTTTTCACTACATCTGTATTTTGGGGGTAAATACCCAGTAGTGCAGTTGGAGTGTCATAGGGTAGCTCTATTTTTAATTTCTTAAGGAATCTCCACACTGTTTTTCAAAGTGGCTGCACCAACTTGCATTCCCACCAACAGTGTAAGAGGGTTCCCCTTAAATACAACAAATTATAAAATTCAGATTATTTTATATGTATACTTTGTATACTTATACATTCAAGATTAAAATATTACATGTGTACTTCTGAAATTTTGGCATTATTTTACATGGTTTAGTACTATAGCATTTAAATATGACTTTAAATTCTAAGGTAATTTTGTAAAACACTATATTTTATTAATTATTAATGTATACTCTTTTTTTAACAGTGGGACTCAACTTGGAGGTCTAATTACAGTTTTGTGCTACTTTTTCAACCATGGAGAGGTTTGTTTTCTAGAAAACAATTTTTAAGATAGAAGGTGCTGTATAAGAACAAGGAAATATATTCATCAATACAATATATAATTGAATGTTATTTAGGACTTAGCAATATTTTATGTTAATAGTCATATTTTAATCATGTTTGTCCACATTTTTACATAATAGAATTTATGAATGAAATATCTTGCTTGATTTTTAGTGTACCTATATTTTGTAGAAAAACCAAATACTGTATTTTGCTGAAAAGGAAATACTGTACCTGTTGAATTCAGGCACTTTATATAAACATTATCTCATTTACTCCTACCACACTTTTATGGAAGGTGGTTATTATCCTTACGAGTAGAAGATATGAAATTGAAATTTATAGTTGTTATGTTACTCATACAAGATTCCAAATTCAAAATCTAGTGAAACTGAGCTTCAGTTCTCCATCTGTCTGGCTTTAAAACCTTGCTTCCTTCTATTACATCATGTGCTGCCTTTTCAATTACAATTACACAACATGATGAACTCAAAATAGAAATTTACTAACCCAGTCAAATGGGATATAGTTCACCTGCAAAGAACACATAGAAACTTATCTAGAATATGTTAGATTCATTCAGCAATATACTGAATATGTAACCTGTGCTGGATCCTGTTCGGGGATTGAGATGTGGCAGTGAAAAGTGAGAGAGTATGACTACTAGCTTTTGAAAACAAAATATGTAATATGTTGTGGAACAGGTTACATAGGATTGAAGTTTTTATCCATTACTTCTAGGAAAGGTAAATAATTGGTGAATTTTAGAAAATCAGGCAAAGGAATCAAAGAAATTATACATACATAAATATATAAACTTAAACAAATGCATTGTCACTTACCAATATGTTCATGTAAAGACAAAATCTTATCTTTGAGTATGCCAGATGAATTAACTTTCTTATACATACCATAATTCATCTTTTAAAATTTAGTTTTCGTTTCTTGGAAGAGGAGTAAT
Source organism: Enhydra lutris kenyoni (assembly GCF_002288905.1). Lineage (NCBI taxonomy): Eukaryota > Metazoa > Chordata > Mammalia > Carnivora > Mustelidae > Enhydra > Enhydra lutris. Next base: position 33,846,587 of record NW_019154100.1, on the reverse strand, counting down.
AAGAGTTTATAAGAGTTTTAACTCTTTCTAGAATTTTAGAATTATTGATACAAAACTTTTATAGTATTCTCACTTACATTTTAGAAATAATTAGTTTTAAAGTCTATACAAAGTGTCAGTACTTTCATTTATGTATCACATTAGTGATTTCAAAATACTTTCAGTTGTTTTTAGAAATTTACAGTTAACTCTTTTAAAGGCATATTTCACAAATTCAGACACAATCTTAATTACTTGTAGTGTGTGTCTATACTCATTAAACTTGTTATGTATAAACTCTCTTGGTGTTTTCGAATGCCCTAAGTGATACCTGGTTAGATTTTTTTCTGGGCATACATACATGCCAAAGCCCTGGGATGCGAGTGTCCTCACTGCAGAGCTGAAATGTGCATCTGGTTTTTCATTTCCAAAATCCTCACCACTCCTATAACTACCACCTTTTTTTGTCCTTTAGGTTTTCTTACGTCTGGCGTTCTTGTGTCTGGTCTTGCTAGTTAATGGCTCTCTACCTAATGCCTATATGCCCATTAAGAGAGCTCCAGAAACGGAGAAGCTATCCCAGGCATTCAGAAATTAATGAGCCTAGTTTTAAAATTATTTGAACAGCCTACTAATGACTTTTAGATTAATATTTATTGCAATGGAACATAAAATGAAGTAAATATTTTATTGATTTCAGGCTACTCGTGTAATGTGGACACCACCTCTCCGGGAAAGTTTTTCATATCCATTTCTTGTACTTCAGATGTGCATTTTAACTTTGATTCTCAGGTGATTTTATTTATAAAATAAATCTAAATAAATTATAAGTTAAGTTTCTTAAAATATACTTCAACCTATTAAGTTATAATTATTAAATTTAGTTTTCCCTTTTAGTTACTTTAAAATAGAGTATCCAGTTGAGAAAATAATCTAAATTTACTATGTAAAAAATTTCTTTCCACTGAGTCTAGACTACACGTTTTAGGTGATCTAAATTCCTGGAAAGATGGTTTATTTTCTAATTTTAGGAAGTGATTTTAGTCTGACCAGTTGGGTTTCATGGAATGAAATGTGTTAACTACAACATTTAGGATTGTAGCCTTGAGTACATAAGCTATATACTCTGTAGATTAACCAAAAGTCACTTTGTTTGGTAAATAAAAGATAACTGAGAACTTAATATATTTTGTGATAATATCCCTAAACAATATGAACTTTTAAGTTTTTTCATTTGAAAATTTATATATCATATTATAAGGATTTATCAAAAATCGAGTACACCTTTTATAAAAAAGAACAGCTACAGTTTTATTATTTACACAAAATGTTTACATTTCTTTTTTCATATTCTAAAAGACACTAAAACTATCTGTGGTAAAAGGTATTGGTTAATTGATACATCTTTCCATTGCAGACTGGACAGTTTATTTTTTTATTCTTTATTTTTTTAAGATTTTATTTGTTTATTTGACAGACAGAGATCACAAGTAGGCAGAGAGGCAGGCAGAGGAAGAGGAAGGAAATAGGCTCTCTTGCTGAGCAGAGAGCCTGATGCGGGGCTCGATCCCAGGACCCTGGGATCATGACCTGAGCCAAAGGCAGAGGCTTTAACCCACTGAGCCACCCAGGCACCCCAGACTGGACAGTTTAAACTTCAATATGCAGTAGTTTGTAACTGCATTCTAGAATTCTTTTTCAGTCATTATTTTAATTTTTTCCTTTAAAATGTTCTCATAGTTGTTAATATGGCACCAACACTTAGAATTTTCTTCATTGCTTTTTGAAATCTAAAAGCAGTGGTATGTAAAACTGTTGCTGCTTGTATAGGCTACATATTTTGAGATACGCAGGGTCAGTTCACACTGTTTTCTGACCACATCGCTGGAGTATTAAATTTGTAATATCATGCATTAGTGAAAGGAGAAGAAACTTTAATGTTTAAGGTATCTTATTTACTGATAAACTAGTTACAATATTTAAAGCTCTAAGTAAGATTGTTTTATGCTAAGTTTTTTTGTAACCCAGTTATATTCAGTTCTTCTTAATGGGCTTTAGATTCAACTGTATTTTGTTATCTTACATCAAAGGTAAGTGGTCATTAGATTTCATCATTTTTCAGTTAGTTTTTCTGTTTAGTGATAGACTACTTTTATGGTAAAACTTACCGGTATCAATTCTCTCTATTAAGGACCTCGAACAATAATAGAAGGCATTATATTGCACTCTGTTTTTCCAATGTTGCTTTTATGCTTCCCTGGCAGTTTGCTCAGTTTATACTTTTTACGCAGGTAAGATTATTTTAAGCTAATTTAAGTTGAATGAAAGATGTACTTAGTTGTTTTTTAGAAGTTTTATAATGTCATTATGTTTCTGCCCTAATAGATTTTCAAAATGTGGAATAATTATAAAGTTTCTATATGTGTATGATTTTTAAAAAAATTATATAAATCTACATTCTATTAATGTATTGGTTTATCTAGGCAGATCTTAATGATCAACCTGCAAAAGACTTTTTCCTGTTACTTTAATTCAAAGTTTTTCTTGTGTGTATTTGAGATGATCTCTATATATTTGCCTGTAGATCTTCCTTTTATCTTAGGAATCATTTTGGATGTCAAGTTACACAACATGATAAGGGCGAAGCCTGCTCTTCATGGTAAAGGGTATCTGCTTCTAATCTAGCTAACTGTTGGTTCTTTTGTCTGAAGAATAGGGTCTTTATGGACACCATTTCTCAGAGCTTCAATCATGACATTACTTGGGTGAATTTGAGGCCATATCCTGTTTCCCCAAAACAACTAAGTAGCTAATGGCAAGAAACTGAGCTAGGAAAGTAGTAAAATTTTGATGAAATTTCATGATATCCAATTTTATGTTAGAACTCCTTTCCACCTAACTAACCAACACTGATAATAATAATGTTCTCTATTGGCAGTGAGAAATTGTGCCAAGAAGGCTTGTGCTGCTGGTTAGTTACAAAAATTAAACTATAAACTCAACTTAATTGGTGCTGCATGTTTAAAGTATTCTCTCTGCTTTACTTCCTTATAGTTGGCCCTTCCAGGTTGTAACACGGAAAGTCTGTGGTTTCCATTATTTGCTCATGCCAACATAGATTTCTAATGTGCGTCACTTCCTTGCAAGCACATTTATTAATCCACTGGTTCTAATGAGACAGTTTAAGTAGCTGTTTGGATAATTTTGATATTGCTTTAATGATTTTCTCTCCATTCAAAAGATGTGCTAGGCTTTTAGTTTTCTTTTTTGTTTTTTTTCTTTAATTATTGAGATGTAATTGACAAACAATATTTTGTATGTTTAAAGTATGCAATATGTTGATTTGATACATTATTATATTTCAATATGATTACCACCTTAGTGTTAAATATATCTATTAGGCCACATAACTCTTATATCTTTTTTGTGGTGAGAGCATTTAAAATTAGTCTCTAAGTAACTTTGAAGTGTATAATACAGCATTGAATATAATCACTGTGCTCTGTGTTAGATATCTAGAACTTATCCATCTTCTAGTTGCAAATTGGACCCTCTGTCCAATGTCTGTTGTATTCCCTCACCCCTCAGCCCCTCATAGCCACAATTCTACTCTTCGTTTCTACAAGTTAGGCTTTTTAAGATTCCACATGTAAGTGATACCATAGTATTTGTCTTTCTCTGTCTGACTTACCTCACTTAGCATAATGTCTTCACGGTCCATCTCTGTTAAATTCTATGTATAAGTAACAGGGAATCAAAAATTAGCATACAGAAAGTTTTTAGTTCAGTTTCAATTTTATGTTTTCAATGCACAATGCCATCATCTCTGATTTCAGGAACAAAATTGGTCCAAGACCTGAACTGATTGAAAACTCTTTTCTGTTTTCTGGGAAAAAAAAATTCACCCACCCTCAGACCTACTCACCTTGAGGCTAATATTTGCAAGAGCATGTTGAAACCTTCATCTGGAGGGAAGAAGAAAAATCCATTTTCTACAGTTTCACAGCAGAATTTGACTCTTACTTGTATCTAAATGAGAGGGCTCTCTTTTCAACCAGTAATTCAAGTAACATTTCAGCAACTGAGCAGAATTTTCACCCATGAATGTTTCTCTTAACCAGAGCTTATTTGTGATTCTTTTTTTTTTTTTTTAAAGATTTTATTTATTTTGACAGAGAGAGATCACAAGTAGACAGAGAGGCAGGCAGAGAGAGAGGGAGGGAAGCAGGCTCCCTGCTGAGCAGAGAGCCCGATGCGGGACTCGATCCCAGGACCCTGAGATCATGACCTGAGCCGAAGGCAGCGGCTTAACCCACTGAGCCACCCAGGCACCCCTTATTTGTGATTCTTAAGGGCAGTGGTCTAGACTTAGATATCGTAACAATATTGGTCTATGAGAGGAAAGAAAAGGAAACTAACATATGCTCTACTTCAGTATTAGAGTTTATTTCATTTAATCCTCAAGGAGTCCATTCAGACTGATATTACAGATAAAGACACAAAGACTTAAAGATTAAATTAAAATCAAGTTCTGTCCAATTGCAAAGCTCCAGCATTTTCCAATTTATTTTTTGTTGCAGCTCTAAGGCCTTTGAACTCTTCTCTATTGAAAGTTATACACTTGACTAAATTACCTTACTTCCTTGCTAAAATGCCTTCAGCTTTCGTGCAGCATTAATAAAATAAATATGCATTTGAAGAATATTTCTGTACTTTTTTGTGAAACTATAAAACTATAATTAACTGAGTACACTGTGTTATCTAATTGCTTTCTAAGTACCTATATGACACGTTTTTCATGATTAGCGTCAAGATTAATTTTCTTCTCAAGGTGAATTTACGAACTTCCTTTTAACAAACTGCAACTATTCTATTAAATGAGTTGTATTCAATAGGAGACAAGCAGTAAGCAATTGCATTTTTTTCTCCTGATGTCTCTTAAAACCTGTGTTCTAGACTTGTTTCTCCTCCACCCCCCAAATTTAGATGAAATCTTAGGAGGTTCCATACATATTCTTTTCCTTTTCATTTTGAAGAAAAGTATCATTTCAGTAAAAAAAATCTTTTTGAGTTTTTTTTAGATCTTTAAAATTGTTTGTCTTCTGGCCATTAAAATGATATATATCTATTTATTTAGTTCTTGCTTAATTTCTTTCAATAATGTTACATAGATTTTTAGAAATCTTACAGATGTTTCATTAGATTTGTTTCCATATATAGAAAGCAATTAGATAACAGAGTACATTCAATTTTCTATTTTTGTTGCATTTTAGAAGATTGAGTATTTTGTATTTTTAGGTATATAGTCCTACATGTGTTAATTAGGCAAAATATGTTAATTTTGCTATTAAATTTTTTATATATCTACTATTTTTGTTTATTTCACCTACTAGAGGAGGAGTGTCTTAAAATTTTCAACTTTACCAATGATCTGTTGATGTCTACTTTTAGTTCTGCAAATTATTACTTTAAATATTTTGATCAATATTATGTCCACAATTGTTAAACATTCTTTTTATTTTTATGTAATGTGTCTTAAAATTTTTTAAGTGCATCTTTGTGTGTGTAGTAAGAACACTTAACTTGAGACATCCGCCCCTCACAGACTTGTCAGTGCTGGTAGAGTACAGTATTGTTATCTACAAGCACAGTGTTGCGCAACTTACCTCTAGAGTTTACTGATACTGCATAACTGAAATTGTAAATGTATTGATTAGCAGCAACTTCCCATTTCTTCCTCTCCACCCAGCCCTGGCTATCACTATTCTATTCTGTGCTTCTGTGAGTTTGGTTATTCTAGATACCTCATAAAGTGGAATCATGCAGTATTTGTCCTATAACTAGTTTATTTCACTTAACGTAATGCCTCATTCATATAGTTCCATATTACAGGATTTAGCTCTTTTTTAAGGCTAATGATAGGCCATTGTATGTGTATGACACATTTTTAATCCATTTATTCACTGAGTGTGACTTAGGTTATTTCCGCACCTTGGATACACGAGTAGTGCTACAGTAAACATAAGAATGCTAATCTCTTCAAGACTCTATTTTCATTTCTTAAAATTAAATACGTAGGAATGAATTAAATACCTAGGAAATGAGATTCCTGGATTATAGGATAGTTCTATTTAATTTTTCTTACAGAAATTTTTTTAAAAAGATTATTTATTTATTTATTTGAGTGAGAGAGAAAGAAAGAGATCACAGCAGGGTGGGAAGGGTAGAGGGAGAAGCAGACTCCCCACTGAACAGGGATCTTGATGTGGGACTTGATCCCAGGACCCTGGGATCATGACCTGAGCCAAGCAGACGCTTAACCAACTGAACCACCCAGGTGCCCTGTTTTGAATTTTTTGAGGAACCTTAATACTGTTTTCCATAGTGGCTGCACAGTTTTGCATATGCAACAGCTGTGTGAAAGAATTCCCTTTCTTCCACACCTTCATTATTAATTGTTGCTTGTTTTTGTGATAATAGCCATCCTAATGAGTATGAGATAACACAGCATTGTGTTGTATTTTTTTTTAGTTTTATTTTTTCAGTGTTCCAAGATTCATTGTTTATGTATCACACCCAGTGCTCCATGTAGTACGTGCCCCCCATAATACCCACCACCAGGCTCACCCGTCCTCCCCAGTCCCTCCCCTCTAAAACCCTCAGTTTGTTTCTCAACGTCCACAGTGTCTCATGGTTCATCTCTCCCTCCAATTTCCCCCAGTTCACTTTTCCATTCCTTCTTCTAATGTTCTTCATGTTATTCCTTATGTTCCACAAGTAAGTGAAACCATATGATAATTGACTTTCCTTGCTTGACTTACTTCACTCAGGATAATCTCCTCCAGTCCCATCCATGTTGATACAAAAGTTGGGTATTCATACTTTCTGGTGAGGCATAATATTCCATTGTATATACGGACCATGTCTTCTTTATCCATTCGTCTTTTGAAGGGCATCTTGGCTTTTTCTGCAGTTGGCAATTGTGGCTATTGAACACTGGGGTACATATGGCCCTTCTTTTCACTACATCTGTATCTTTGGGGTAAATACTCAGTAGTGCAATTGCAGGGTCATAGGGTAGCTCTACTGTTAATTTTTTGAGGAATCTCCACACTGTTTTCTAAAGTGACTGTACCAAATTGCATTCCCACCAACAGTGTAAGAAGGTTCATCTTTCTCCACATCCCCTCCAAAATTTGTTGCTTCCTGTCTTGTTAATTTTGGCCATTCTAACTGGTGTAAGGTGGTATCTCAATGTGGTTTTGATTTTAATTCCCCTGATGGCTAATAATGATGAACATTTTTCATGTGTCTGCTAGCCATTTGTGTGTCTTCATTGGAGAAGTGTCTTTTCATGCCTTCTGCCCATTTTTTGACATGATTATCTGTTTTTTTGGGTGTTGAGTTTGAGGAATTCTTTACAGATCTTGGGTATCAGCCCTTTGTCTGTAGTGTCATTTGCGAATATCTTCTCCCATTCTGTGGGCTGCCTCTTTGTTTTGTTGAATGTTTCCTTTGCTGTGCAGAAACGTTTTATCTTGATGAAGTCCAAAAAGTTCATTTTCGCATTTGTTTCCTTTGCCTTTGGAGACATGTCTTGAAAGAAGTTGTTGTGGCCGATGTTGAAGAAGTTGCTGCCTATGTTCTCCTCTAGGATTTTGATGAATTCCTGTCTCACGTTGAAGTCTTTCATCCATTTTGAGTTTAACTTTTGTGTATGGTGTAAAGGAATGGTCGAGTTTCTATCTTCTATACATAGTTGTCCAATTTTCCCAGCACCATTTATTGAAGAGACAGTCTTTTTTCCACTGGTATTTTTTCCTGCTTTGTCAAAGATTATTTGACCATAGAGTTTTGAGGGTCCATATCTGGGTTCTCTACTCTGTTCCACTAGTCTGTGTGTCTATTTTTATGCCAGTACCATGCTGCCTTGGTGATCACAGCTTTGTAATAAAGCTTGAAATCAGGCAACGTGATACCCCCAACTTTGTTTTTCTTTTTCAACATTTCCTTAGTGATTCAGGGTCTTTTCTGGTTCCATACAAATTTTAGGATTATTTGTTCCAGCTCTTTGAAAAATGCTTGTGGTATTTGGATCAGGATGGCATTGAAAGTATAGATTGCTCTGGGTGGTATAGACATTTTAACAATGTGATAGAACAAATCAATAAGAGAAGAGAGAAGAACCACATGGTCCTCTCAGAAAAAGTATTTGACAAGATACAGCATCCTTTCCTGATTAAAACTCTTCAGATTATAGGGATAGAGGGAATGTTCCTCAACCTCACGGAATCCGTCTATGAAAAACCCACAGTGAATATCATTTTTTTTTTTAAGATTTTTATTTTATTTGGCAGAGATCACAAGTAAGCATAGAGTCAGGCAGAGAGAGAGAGGGAGAAGCAGGCTCCCTGCTGAGCAGAGAGCCTGATGCGGGATTGATCGCAGGACCCTGGGATCATGACCTGAGCCGAAGGCAGAGGCTTTAATCCACTGAGCCACCCAGGCGCCCTGTGAATATCATTCTTAATGGGGAAAAGCTGAGAGTCTTCCCATTGAGATCAGGAACACGACAAGGATGCCCACTCTTGCCACCATTGTTCAACTAGGAGTCCTAGCACTTCTAGCACAGCAGTCAGACAACAAAGAGAAATAAAGGCATTCAAATTGGCAAAGAAGAAGTCAAACTCTCTCTCTTTGCAGATGACATGATGCTTTATATAGAAAACCCAAAAGACTCCACCCCCAAATTACTAGAACTCATAGAGCAATTCAGTAATGTGGCAGGATACAAAATCAATGCACAGAAATCAGTTGCTTTCTTATACACTAACAATGAAACTATAGAAAGGGAAATTAGAGAATCGATTTTATTTACTATAGCACCAAAAACCATAAGATACCTTGGAATAAACCTAACCAAAGAGGTAAAGGATCTATACTAGAGGACCTACAGACACTCATGAAAGAAATAGAAGAAGACACAAAAAGATGGAAAAACATTCCATGCACATGGGTTGGAAGAATAAACATTGTTATCATTGTGGTTTTGATTTGTATTTCACTGATAATTAATGAAATTGAGAATATCTGTTAGCTGTTTGCATATCTTTGGTGGATAAATACCTGTTCAAGTCCTTTGCCCATTTTTTAATAAAGTTGTCTTTCCCTAGAGTATTATGAGTTCTTTGATATATTTTGGATATTAAGCTCTTATCAGATATATGTTTTGCAAATATTTTCTCCCATTCTGTACATTGCGTTTTTACTCTGTTGATTGTGTCCTTTGCTGTCCAGAAGCTTTTAAATTGGATCCAATCTTATTTATCTGTGTATCTTATAAGGGATTAATATCATTAAGAAGATAAGAGATAATGAGTGTTGGAGAGGATGTAATAGGAAGGGAGTGAACCCTTCTGTTTTGTTGGTGTGAATTTAAATTGGCCAGCCACTCTGGAAAAGACTATGGGAAGTTCCTTATAAAATTAAAGATAGAACTATCATATGATCTAGCAATTCCATTCTTAAGTGTATATATCCAAAAGAAATGAAAACAGAATATCAAAGAGATATTTGCACTTCCATGTTTATTGCAGCATTGTTCACACTAGCCAAGGTGTGGAAACAACTAAGTGTCAACAAATAAATGCATAAAGAAAATGGGACATATATATCTCACATACACATAAACATAAACACAATGGAATATTCTGCTATACGAGAGAAGGAAATCCTGCCAGCTTTGACAATGTAGATGGACGTTGAGGCCTTTGTTCTAAGTGAAATAAGTCAGGCAGAAAAAGATAAATACTGTATCATATCACTTATATGTGGAAACTAAAAAAGCCAAACTAGCAGAAACAGACTTGAATGATGGTTACCAGTGTGTGGGGGTGGAGGTTGGGAAATAGGAAGCTACTGGCCAAAGAGTATGCTTTTGCGATTAGATGAATGGGGGCACCTGTGTTGCTCATTTGGTTAAGTGTCTTTATCTCAGGTCAGGTCTTGATCTCAGGGTTGTGAGTTCAAGCCCTGCTTTGGGTTCCATGCTGGGTGTGGAGCTTAAAAAAGAAAGAAAAGAAAAAAGAAGATGAGTTTTAGGGATCTAATGCACAGTGAAGTGATTATAGTTTACTATTTTTTTATGTACTTGAAAGTTGCTAGGAGAGTAGATCTTAAATGTTCTTATTGCTAAAATGAAAAGAGTTTTGTGGCATAATGGTTTCAGCTAACACTGCAGTGGTAATCACATTGTAATAGATAAGTGTATCCAATCAATATGTGTACTCCTTCAACTTATATGTTGTTAGAAGTCAATTATATCTTAATAAATCCTGGGGGGGGGAGAGTAATAGGAGAGTCCTTGGTAGAGATTCTAGTAAATAATTATTTATTCATAATAAATTCATAATAAAAAGGGTTCCATTACCTAGAATATTACCTGGAGCCACTTAAACCTACCTTGTCTATTTTGGGGAGAGGAAGTGGGTAGTGGGATATTTAGGCTGAGAGAACAAGAAATGACAAAAGGTTTGAGAGTAAGATTTTAGCCCTAAACTTCCAAATTCTGGGTAGCTGATCTATTGATCTTGTAACAATTTATGCCTTCTCTGACTCTGAGATTTGATGGTAGCTTCTTGGTGTGCTGAGCTTGTTTTATGAGGCACTTGATAATGTGTTGAAGAGAGGTTTGCTGAGCGGTTTGTCCTTGCCTATTTTTCCCTACCACGAGCAAGTTAGTTCCCTTAGGGTGGAGATACCATTGGTACTCTAGTATCCATTGAAGGAATTTGAATTTATAGCACTGTTTTTAAGAAAAAAACTGTTTTAAACTCCAAGCAACTAAGGTATAAGCAAAGCCCTGGAAAACTATATTCAGGTAAATTGATTATTACTTCAAAGTATTACCATCTTCAGCTGTTTAAAACAAACATCTCCTTGGGATTCTTGGGTGAATTACTCATTGTTTCTGTACTTAAAAAATTTTTGAACTGTACAGTGAACCCCTAACTTCATTACTACTGAATGTTAAATTGCATGGGACTTTTCTCTCCGAAGGCCCAAACAAAAGAATTCCTGGGCCCAGTCATAATAATGACTATGAATGCAGTCTTCTAAAATAAAAGAAATGGTAATACTGTAATTAGCGGTAGAGCTTTGCAACCTTCAATTTAATAAAATGTAACCCAAATAAAATCTTGGGTACTTGGAATCATAGAGCATATTGCCTTTCCACCCTGGCTTCTTTCATTTAGCAATATGCATGTCTTTTCACGACTTTGGATAGCTCATTTTTTTATACTGCTGAGTAATATTTCATTGTACGGATATACCACAATTTGTTTACCCATTCACCTCTTGAAGGACATCATGGTTGCTTCTAGTCTTCGGTGATTCTATAAACATTTGTTTGCAGGTTTTGCATGCATGTAAGATTTTAACTCAAGTGGGTAAATACCCAGGAGTGTGATTGGCGGATTGTATTGTAAGGCTACGTTTAATTTTATAAAAAATTGCCAATTTTAGGGACGCCTGGGTGGCTCAGTTGGTTAAGCAGCTGCCTTCGGCTCAGGTCATGATCCCAGCGTCCTGAGATCGAGTCCCACATCGGGCTCCTTGCTCGGCAGAGAGCCTGCTTCTCCCTCTGCCTCTGCCTGCCATTCTGTCTGCCTGTGCTCGCTCTCTCTCCCTCTCTCTCTCTGACAAATAAATAAAATCTTTAAAAAAAGAAAATTGCCAATTTTATCAGGTTTTTGGATTTCAACCATTGTAGTAGGTATGTAGAAGATTGTCCTTGTTACTTTAATATACAGTGGCCTAATGGAATATTACATTTACCAGCTTTACATGTGGTTATTTGCTGTCTGTATATATTCTTTGGGTAAGGTATTTGTTCAGATCTTTTGCCCATTTTTAAAAATTTTTCTATTTTATTTATTTTTTTTTAAAAGATTTTTATTTATTTATTTATTTGACAGACAGAGACCACAAGTAGGCAGAGAGGCAGGCAGAGAGAGAGGAAGGGAAGCAGGATCCCCGCCAAGCGGGGAGCCCGATGTGGGGCTCGATCCCAGGACCCTGGGACAACGACCTGAGCCAAAAGCAGAGGCCTCAACCCACTGAACCACCCAGGCGCCCCCTTTTGCCCATTTTTAAATTGGGCTATTTTCTGATTTCTGAGTTTTAAGGATTCTTGGTATATTTTGCATACCAGACCTTTATCAGATATGAGCTTTGCAAAGATTTTCTCACAGTTTCTTCCTTGTCTTTTAATTTTCTTAATAGCGTCTTTTACAGAACTGAGGTTTTTAATTTTAAGAATGTCCAATTTACTAATTTTTTTTCATGGGTCATGCTTCTGATTTTATATCTAAAAACTCATTATCAAATAAGGTCATCTAGGTTTTCTCCTTATGTTATCTTTTAGAAGTTTTATAGTTGGTGTTTTAAATTTAGGTCTAAGACCCATTTTGAGTTAATTTTTTTTGGAAAGGTGTAAGGTCTAGGTCTAGGTTCATCTTTTGTGGATGGATATCCAAGTCTTCCAGCCCATTTCTTGGAAAGACTGTCATTTCTCCATTTAATTACCTTTGCTCCTTTGTCAAAAATTTAGTTGCCTGTAGTTGTGTGGATCTGTTTCTGGGCTTTCTGTTTTAGTGCATTGTTTAATTTGTCTATTATTTTTCCAATACTGTGTTGTCTTGATTACTGCAGTTTTGGGGAAGTCTTAAAGTCAGCTAGTATCCAGCTTTTTTAGAGTTTTCTTTTTGTCTTTGATTTTGAGCAGTTTTTACCATGATATGCCTAAGTGTGGTCAAGTTTTTGTTTGTTTTTTAATTTATCCCTTCTTGGGGATTTGTAATATTTTATGAATTAGTGTTTGATTTCTTCTACAAATGTTGGGAACTTCTCAGATACAATCTCTTTAAATATAGCTTTTATTTCATTCCTTCATCCCATCCTGAGATATACAGTAAAATATATTAGATCTTTACACTATATGTTCTGTATCTATTATGTTCTTTCATATATTTTTCATTTCTGTCATTTTATACTTTTTTCTAAATGTTTTCTTCTACCTTCCAATTTATCACTTCTTTGTTTGATTCTGTTCAATTTGTTTTTTAAATCCATCTCTGACTTCTTAATAGTGATTATTGTAATATTTAGTTACACATTTCACTTTCTATTATGGCTTCCAATATTCTCCGGGAATTTTCAGTATTATCTGTTATTTCTTTGCACATATCAAAGGGATAGTCTATGTCTGATGATGCCAAACATGTTTCTGAGTAGTTTTCAAGAAAAGAGCTGTTTTTGCATTTTTATTTATTTATTTTTTTAAAAGATTTTATTTATTTATTTGACAGAGAGAAATCACAAGTAAGCAGAGAGGCAGGCAGAGAGAGAGGAGGAAGCAGGCTCCCTGCTGAGCAGAAAGCCCAATGTGGGGCTCGAACCCAGGACCTGGGATCATGACCCGAGCCGAAGGCAGCGGCTCAACCCACTGAGCCACCCAGGCGCCCCTGTTTTTGCATTTTTAAAGTGTTGTTTAAAAAAATAGAAGAAGAATATACAACAGAGACTGTATATGGCCCACAGAGTATAACACATTTACTATCTGACTTTTTACATAAAATATCTATGGACCCATGAAGTAGATTCTTTATGGATCTGTTTCTATTGTCATAGTGATGATGTCTTATCTCCTCTATCTGGTTAGTTTTGATGTGGTATTGGATATTGTACATGAATAATTACAGAGTTAATTTGGGACTATGTTGATATTAACTTCTTCCAGAGAAGATTGAAAGTTGCTTCTGGTAGGCAAATAAAGGCACTAGCAACCTTGAATCATCACATGCAGTGAGAGAATGAGCTAATTCAAAGGAGGGCTTTAGTCTGTCTGAAGGCTGTTTAATTTCTCGTTCTCCCTGGCTCATACAACAGCCCAAACCAAAGCTTGGGACTTAGCTGAGATCACATTCTTGGTGTGTCCTGAGTACTGAGTCCATTGAAATCTCTCAACTGCCTCTATTAGACTGCTTCTGTGGGAATTGGCAGATACTTCTGGGATAAAAGCAACTTAAAATATCATGCTCATCACTGTATGTTTTCATCTCTTCTCTGGTTTTAACTTCCTAATTCTTTTTTGCTTTGTTAGTAATCTGTGGATTTCATACAGGTTTTGAAATATTTTTTCCCTAGCTTTTCTAGTTCTTAATGATAAGGTTGGTTCAAATTATTTTGACTATCATTATTGGAAATAAATGCAACTCTTATATTTACTTATGAACAGTGAAGTGTTTGTTTTTTACTTTTTTTTCATGTTTGCTTTTTTAATATTTTTATTTCAGATAGCTTCATTATTTCCCATGTATGTTGTGGGATACATTGAGCCAAACAAATTTCAGAAGATCATTTATATGAACATGGTAACATTTTTAATATTCAAATGTCAAATATTAAAATAAGATTTCAGGATTTGTAAAACATTACTGACTATTTTATGGGGTACCTCTTTGCAAGTAGTATTTAATTAATATACATGGTATTGATATTATCCAGAAGGATAGATTACATTATTATATATCTATACCTATCATATTCAGATCTATAACATTCAGATGTTTTATGTTCTGGTGAAACTTTTTAAAATGTTAATGTTTTATTTATTATTGTCACTACACTTGAAATTGCTTTTTCTCCCCAAGACCTGAGACTTTTGGCACTTTGCATTAATATGACACTGTAAATTTTGTTTTTGCACTTTTTAAAATCTCAGTTTCTAAACACATACATATATTTTAGATAAGAAAATAAAACAAAGCTTTGTTAGTGATGGAAATCCTCAAGTAGTCCAACAAAAATAATATCAGAAAATTAATACTCATGACTAAGTCTTTCTTAGTATATCATTCCATTATTGAATCAATAGAAGCACTAGGGCTTTTTTTCTGTTTTCTTTATATCAAGTATCAGAGAAATAAGATTAAATTCTATATATAATTTATGGTATTGAAAAACTTAGAACCTATCCATGTATTGAAATTCTATTATCATTTGGCTGGACTCTATCTGTTTGTTAATCTTATTTATGCATATGAAGTTTGTATTAGAAATGACTATGCCTGTAGACAAAGTATGCATTATGCTATATATCTAATAACAATAAAACAGATATTTCCTTTCTTCAATTGGCAGGTTTCAGTTCTCCTTTGTTTTGTATTGATGTTTGGAAATCCAATGTATTTATCTTCTTATTATTCTTCATCTTTGTTAATGACATTGGTAAGTGTTTGCTAAGCTCATGAAGATTTTTTTTTAACTGTCATATAGTAGGTTTACTCATGTAATGTAA
The DNA here is from genome assembly GCF_002288905.1 of Enhydra lutris kenyoni. Classification (NCBI taxonomy): domain Eukaryota; kingdom Metazoa; phylum Chordata; class Mammalia; order Carnivora; family Mustelidae; genus Enhydra; species Enhydra lutris. The sequence continues at coordinate 33,831,247 of NW_019154100.1, read as the reverse complement.
GTTTAGGAGAATAAATAGTACCTTTCCTTGATTATTATTTACTCACATGAAAAACTTTTTCCCAAATAATGCTTTTTCTCTCTCTCATTCTTGAAAAATGAATACAATATTAAGTTTATCTCTTTAAAGTAATGTCCAGGTAAGTATTTTTTTAAAATCTTAAGGTAAAAAGACTTACTTTAAAACTATGCCATAATTTATAATAAAAATTAGTTATTTCCTTCTACATCACTTCAGTACACTATATAGTTACTGCAATGACGTTTACCATTTCCCAAAACATTTTTGGAACTCCTCTGAAATGCTTTCACAGACTATGGCACATCCTTTTGAATATCTTCATTGGCGGCAAATCTTCATCTTTCAAGGGTGGATTTAATTTTGGAAATGACCAAAACCTTGTGAACAAGGTAGGTGATTAGATCTTGGGTAATCTAGATCTTGATCAGAATATGGTGTGACAGTAACTAGACTGATTTTCTTGACCATAACTAAATTATCTCTGAAGGCAGTTTGGAAAAAGGAGTTTCAAACTGTTTTGAGCAATGGCAACGTGATTAGAATTATATATATATATATATATATACACACATATATATATATATAGTCTAACAATACTTTATATATAGTCTATAAAGTAACTCATGTGGCTTACTTCCATGGGATAACACTCATTTGAATATGTATTTGGAATGGTGGTTCAGTAAAATTGTTTCATTGCTTTATAGTCACACTTCTAATATTCATGAAACAGAACATGGAGTGTTTTCCTCCACTAGAATGTTTCTGACATATTCTCTTTCCACAATGATCAGAAATTATATGAACCACAGTAATACCAAAATACGGCACTTTTTCAAATATGGTGCATTGACTGACTCTTGAGATCATCCCTATATTTTAACAATTTGCTCCCCAAGCCTTTTTTTTCTTTGGCCTCATCCCAAGTAATCCCTCCTTTTTCTTTTTCCTCAAAAACATTTTCAACATTTTATCAAGCTTTGTTATCCGTACAAAGTAGAGAACTTGGAATCATCTACCTCTTTTTATGAAAACACTTTATTTTGAAATGTAGCACACATCTAGGAAACTACATGAAACAAGATTTGTATACTTAGTACTATTACTAATAACTACTGATAAATCAACTGTTATTTGACAAACGTGCCACCAAGCTGTATGAAATAAGAGAGAAAGACAAATACTGTCTTTCCATTTGTGTCTTTAGTTTCTTTCAGTGATGTTTTGTAGTTTAGTGTATTAAGTCTTTCACACCTTTAGCTAAGTTTATTCTTAATATTTTATTCTTTTTCAAGCTATTGTAAGTGGGAGTGTTTTTTTAATTTCCTTTTCAGAGTGTTGTTAGTGTGTAGAAATGCAACATATTTTTGTATGTTGATTTTGTATCCTGCTACTTTTTAAAAGTTAATTCTAACAGTGTGTGTGTATGATATTTAGTGTTTTCTTCATAGAAGATCACATCATCTGCAGAGAGAGAGAATTTTACATCTTCCTTTACAATTTTTATGCCTTTTATTTCTTTTTCTTGCTTTATTGCTATAGCTAGGACTTCCAGTACTATACTGAATAAAAATCATTAAAGTTGGCATCCTTGCCTTTTTCCTCATCTTAGAGTAAAAGCTTACAGTTTTTCACCATGTAGTATGATGTTAGCTGTGGGATTTTCAAATATGACTCTTGTTATGTTAAGGTAATTTCCTTCTATTCCTAGTTTGTTGAGAGTTTTTATCGTGATAGGATGTTGAATTTCATCAGATGTTTTCCTGCATCTATTGAGATGATCTTGTGATTTTAATCCCTCATTTTGGGGGCACCTGGGTGGCTCAGTGGGTTAAAGCCTCTGCCTTCGGCTCAGGGACCTGGGATCGAGCCCGCATCGGGCTCTCTGCTCAGCAGGGAGCCTGCTTTTCTTCCTCTCTCTCTCTGCCTGCCTCTCTGGCTACTTGTGATCTCTGTCTGTCAAATAAATATACAAAATCTTAAAAAAAAAAAAATCCCTCATTCTGGTATTGTAGCGTGTTAGGTTAATTGATTTGCATATGTTGAACCATCCTACTTGCAAGATAAATCTCACTTAATCATGGTGTATGATCCTTTTAATGTGTGCTGTTAAATCTGGTTTGCTTGTATTTTGTTAAGAATTTTTGCATTTATGTTCACCAGGGGTATTAGTCTGTAGGTTAATTTTTTTGTAGTGTCCTTGTCTGGCTTTGGTATCAGGGTCATGCTGGCCTCATGAAACGTGTTTGGAAATGTTCTCTCCTACTAAGTTTTTTGGAACAGTTCAAGAAGGGTTGACATTAATTTTTCCTTAAATGTCTGGTAGAGTTCACAAGCAAAGCCGTCTGGTCTTGGTCTTCTCTTTGTTGGGAATTTTTTGTTTTCTTTTTGTTTTTATTCAATCACCTTACTAGTTATAGGTGCTCAGAGTTTCTGTTTCTTTATGATTCTGTCTTGGTAGATTGTATACTTCTAGGAATGTATCTCTTCTATGTAATCCAATTTGTTAGCATCTAGTAGTCTTTTATAATCTATTTTGTTTGGGTTTAGTTATTTCAGATGGGAGAGTATGTGTAATTCTTGTTATATCAACTTGATCAGAAGCAGAAATTCCATCTTGATTGATTTTAATAATTTATTTTGGGGATAAAATATTACATTTATAAGAATAAGAAATATACAAAAAGCTATATTCAGAAAATGTCACTCCCTCCCATTTCTTCTTACCCCATTTTCTCCACCTCTCTTTTCACCTTGGTTTTACCTTTCTTGTAAGATATCTCATGGTTTTCTGGTTTGCCCATTTAGTTGTTTTTTTTTTCTTTTTTGCACTAATAAACATTACATATTTTTAAAATTATATCTCCTCTTATTTACATGAAAAGTAGCATACTATATTGCTGCACTTTGGTTTATCAGCCTGTTGGTTTATCAGCACTTTGGTTTATCAGCCTGTTGTGGATATGTAACAATCTATCCTGGATATCATTCTATATAATTTCACAGAGCTCTTCTTCATTCCTTTTATAGTTTCATAGTACTGCACTGTGGATGTTCCATAGATAATTCAACTACTCTTCGATGTTTGGGCATGTAGGTTGTGCCTACATTTTGTATTTACAGTGTTACAGTGTATAATCTGGTACATTTATATTTTCCTGTTGTTGGAAGTTCAGGAATCCTGGCTCACCTTGAACTAACTAGATGATGCAAAATTCCACTCAAAATCTATATAATACACAGGCCTAAGATTTCAGTTTCTTATAGGAAGTTTTTTTTTTTTCCTTCCCAAACTTGAGAATAAACAACTACTGTATCACCTTGTAGCAATGGTAGGAGGAGTACTCCTACTAATTGAGTGTCTGTCAGTTTGGGCTGCTGTAGTAAAAATATTACAGACTGGATAACTTACACAGAAATTTATTTTTCATATTTTTCATGGAAGTCCATGATCAGGGTGCCAGTCATTTTGGTTCTTGGTGAGGGCCCTTTTCTTGATTTGCAGACAGATACCTTCACCATATCCTTACATAGTGGAGAGACATCTCTCCCATATTTCTTCTTATAATAGCACTAGTCCCCTTCATGAGGGCTCCACCCACATGGTCTAATTACCTCCCAAAGGTTTCCCCTTCCCATATGTCACATTGAGGATTAGAGTTTCAACACATATGTTTGGTGTAGAACATAAACATTTAGTTGATAGCACCTCAGATGGACTGAGGGTATAGTTTTTGAGGGCCCCAGCTTATGCCTGTCTTAAGTCCACATTCTTACCTTCCATAGTCCCAAGCCCTTTTCTACTTTTGGTGCAAGTCCATAGTGAAAACTTTATTCTGCTGTCCTCCTTTAAGACTACCCTATATTCTCTCCTAATTGTTTCAGTTTTTTAAAGTCGTCTGCTTTTCTCTGGCACCTGGAAAATTCGTTTTCTTTCTTACACGTTCACTTAGGCATATTTTAAGCATTTTAAAATATTTTATTTAGGAATTCAGAGAGGAAAGGTTTTTATGTTAACTTAGACCACTAATTTTGCATGGACACACCTCCCACATACCATCTATACCCTGAGAGGATTGGCTTGCACAGGACATCTCAAGTAACTCAGTGAGGAATTAACTTGACCCTAAAAGCAACTTTTTGGCACACAAAGCATTTAGCTCTCACTACAAGGAAATTTTCCAGGTCCAAATTTTGAAAAATCAACAATTAAGAAGGAGAATGGGTGGTGATAGCCAAGATGGAAGTGGGTCACTGTATACTTTTTGAAATGTATCATTCATATAAAATGTCAATTTTATTTAATTGTTTCATTTTATATCATGTGCATTTTAGGTGATAATTCTAAAGAGAAATAAAATTCAAAGATTGGGAGTGTCTGAACTCAACTTTTGGGTAAGAGTCAATAGTTTCAACCATTTCTTCAACTCTATTTCTATAGACTGAATATAGACAATATAACTTAAAAATTGAATGACTTATGGTCAATACCTTCTCACATAGGGAGAGAAATAGCTCATAGCAACATCTACAAGTCATTATCAAGAAATGAGTTCATTTATTTCAGCACTATGCTCACACCTCTCTTTACTTTCATCTTGCTATACCCTTACTACCTTGCTTTATAAATTTTGAGTTTCTCTCTTTAGATTTACTAACCTTCTCTTCAAAATAACTCAGTCTGTAGTCCTGAACCTACTTTCCCTTTTCTTTTTCCTCTGCATCTGTCATCTGTCTGTTCTTCTGCTTCCTACTTTAGACTATTATTTTTGTCCTTATACTATTTTCCCTACAGTTTCCCAGTCCCTTCTTATCTCAACTCAGCTACTACCTAATCTCTTTGACTTCTTCCTAAATATGCAAATGGATGGCCCATGTTACCTCTATATTTGTGTGTCTTGTTCCCAAATAAAATAAGTATATTATCAGGTAGGCATTGCAATTACTAATTCTTGTAATATTGGACAGATGACATTCCTTTTTTTCTCTTGGCCTTTAATGTAGATGTATATGTATTAAAAAATAAAACCTATATTAAAAATTTATGTGATTACATATGATATATTAATAAGGTAAAACTGGAGAAGTTATGGTAAGATCAGGTAGATTCCTAATCAGAATGCAAAAGAACAAAATGGACAGTTGCCAGTTACTGCTGGAGGCTTTCTCCCATCCCTAATGATGAAAATGTAGGGATATTTGTGTAGTTGAGTTATTAGATGATTTTTACTTCAGAAAAATTAATGATTTTAAAAGATTAAACCAGGAAATCAATGGAACATTCAAAGATCTCATTTAATAACTGAACTCAAAAGAAAATAAAAATTTCCATTACAAACTATTGAAAAATGACAACAAATAGAACAGTGTACAAAGACATTTAGGGAATTATGTCAAAGCTGTACTAAGAAGAAAATTTATTGTCTTAAGTATTTACAGTTTAGACTGGAAAGAGTAAAAAACTTATGCTTTCAACTCAAGAATTTCATAGGAACAAAAATCTAAGGAGAAAAAAGTTGAGATATAATTAATGTTCAGCTTACCTTTATATTTTGAAGTCAATATAATTGATATTGTCAGTCTTTTGCAAAAGGAAGAAACAAGGGGCACCTAAGTGGCTAAGTGGGTTGAGCCTCCGCCTTCGGCTTGGGTCATGGTCCCAGGGTCCTGGGATCGAGCCCTGCATCGGGCTCTCTGCTCAGCGGGGAGCCTGCTTCCCCCTCGCTCTCTCTGCCTGCCTCTCTGCCTACTTGTGATCCCTCTCTCTGTCAAATAAATAAATAAAATCTTAAAAAAAAAAAAAAAACAAATCACGTCAGTCATCTAGACAATACAAAGGATATTGTGGATTTTTATGCCTTTTTTTTTTCATAAAAGACAGAAAGGTAAAGCAAAGAAGTTTTGTGAACTGACACTTTTTTTTGCAACCTCCTCCCCCAAATCTTTGTTAGTCCCAAGTAATTCTTTCATGCCTGTGGAATAAAAATTATACTGTGTATCTTACTCTGTATGGTATTTAGAAACCAAAGATCTGAATGCTGAGTATCCTCATTGCTACCGCTCTGTCCTTGCTGATAGATAGACAGATAGATGCATATACACACATACATCTAAATATTCATATCATTGAAATTCCACAAGGAGAGGTAAAAGAGAGTGGGACTAAAAACATCTTGAATAAGTAAAGGCTGAAGACTTTCCAAATTTGATAAAAGACCTAAATCTACAGAGTCAAGAAACTCAGTGAATCCTAAGTAGGATAAACCCAACAAAATCCACGCAAAGGCACATCATAATTAAATTTCTGAAAATTAAAGACGAATCTTAAATTTAGGCAGAGAGAAACAATGTGTTACCTATCAGGCAAAACAGATTTGGATTACGGTAACCTCATCTGAAACTATGGAGCCAGAAGGAGATGGCATAATGTTTGTCAAATGCTGAAAGAATTGTCATCCACAAATTACACATCCAGTGAAAGTGTCTTTTAGGAGTGTAGGGGAAATAAAAGATATTCTCAGATGAAAGAAAACTAAGAAAATTTGTTCTGTTACAGCTTTATGTATTATTTGCCCATGACCTATCTTGTATTGAAAAAGTAAATTTAAATCTTTAGGTATTAGTGTGTTTCTATTTCTCCTTGTATGTCTAGTAACTTCTGCTTTATAAAGACTGTTTTTCAGTGGATAAATGTTCCTACACATTCTCTTCATGAAGTGTCTTTTAATGTCAAGATATGTTTTAAATCTAATGCTTATTGGTGTGAATTTAGTGATGACAGGATTATAAACTATGATCCTTATTTGCTTTGGTCGCTCTTGTCTTTGTCACCTCTTTGAATCTGTTTCTGTACCTCTTTGTACAGCACAGGGAGGGTCTTGCTTTGTGAGAATTTAAAGATTTTTATTAATGTCATAAATGTTACATATATTTTTATTGTATTTACTATTTCTCTCCATATTTCATTCCATGGTACTCTTTAATTTTTAACTTTCTTTATATAATCAGGAAAGTTATTTCCTCAGTTATTGCATGCTTGAAACTAGTTTTCTATAATCTTTATACGTGAATGATTGTTGTGTTAGATATAAAGTTCCTGGTTTCTACTTTCTCGAGTGTCTTGAAAATGCTTCTACACCGTTGATGTGCTTTTATGTTTTTTTAATCATATATGATGCAGACCAAATTCTCTTGCCCTTCTAAGTTATGTGGACTTTGTGACTAGAAGTGTTAAGGAATTTTTCATTTTTAAATTTTACTAGGCAATACCTTGAGGTAGTTTACCATACTGATCAATTTCGTCAGTACATGGTGGGTCCTTTCCAAATGTAAATTCAGGTCTTTTATGTCTAAGAAGTTTTCTTGGATTGTAGCTGTTCTTTTTCAGGTACTCTTATTGTAAGTACATTGCCTGTCCTCTGTTTCTGCCACTGTCTCTGATTCTTTTACTACCTTCTTTAATCTCATTTTTATTCCCTGGGGTTTCTGTCCTCAGTGCTCTTTTTGAATTTTTATTTGAATCTCTTCTCCTTTATTACCTTGAGATTGTCTTCATTTTTCAATGGTTTTCTCCTCTTCTTTTTTTTTTTTTAAAGATTTTATTTATTTATTTGACAGACAGAGATCACAACTAGGCAGAGAGGCAGGCAGAGAGAGAGGAGGAAGCAGGCTCCCTGCTGAGCAGAGAGCCCCATGTGGGGCTCGATCCCAGGACCCTGGGATCATGACCTGAGCTGAAAGCAGAGGCTTTAACCCACTGAGCCACACAGGTGCCCCGTTTTCTCCTCTTCTTCCATTTATTTTCTATATTTAGTTAAGTATTCTCAATTTTGGGGGGGGGTGTCCATTTCTGTCCTTAGTTTTCAAATTTTTTGTTCTTTTTTTTTTTAACCTCTCTGAATGCTTATTTGAGCTTAGGTAACTCAACATTTAATTCTGCATTATAGATTTTTTTTTGCTTTGTGAGATTTTAATTTATTGGAGCAAAGATCATAAACTGATACGCTTGACTCATTTTTTTTAACTTCTTATAGAAGCTATATTATAGCTATTGTAGACCTCTTTCACCTTATTATTTTGTGGTTAGAGCAGATGTTTTCTAATCTAGGTGCAGCCTTTTTTGTTAATGTAACAAAATGTGGTTTTTATCAATTAACAATAACTTCCTTCATTCATCTTTTAGTGACAGTAGTGATTGTTTTTTGTTTGATCCTCATTTATTTTTCTGGATAATTAATTCTCCCTTCTTGCGTATTTCCTTTTCCACACACTATCCTGGAGGGTTTCTCTCTTTTTCTTTCCCCTTCCTCTCTTTCCAGAACTTGAAGTAGGTTAATTTTTTTGTAGTGTCCTTGTATTTTTATACTGAACACTTGAAGTCCCTGCTCTATAGCCCATTCTCCAGTCTTCTCACACATAAAGTGGACTTTCTTTTTCTAAAGTTATTTCAGCTCAGTTTGGGACCCCTCATTTCCCTCTTTCCTCTTACATATGGTTTTGAGAGCCCTCATTCTCTACAAAGGCTTAGATCAGGACTTGAATTTCAACTTTGCTATATATGGTGTTTCTTTCTATTTACAGGTAATATGAAGTTGTACTGTTACCTGTTTTTAATATTTGTGGTTGCATTGTTCTACTTGTTGGATAAGTGTGGAAAGATTAGGATTTAGGCCACTATAATTTCCCTCAGGTTATCTAGAAGTCCATACTTGTGCTCTTTTCTAATCAAGGATAACCAAAAAAACAAATAAAAAATTAACAGAACCCCACGTAAGTTTTAGTTTCTATTTCTCTCTTTAAAATAAAAGCTTAAGTTTTCAAATTTTCCTTTCTTGAAGAGGGATATATTTCTAAAAGACTGATAGAAGAATTTTTTATAATTTAATCCTATTTTTTGAAAAAAGAACTTTCAGTTAGGAAATAATATTTGGAAACATGCATATAGCTCCTTTTTTCACCGAAATTGAAAAGAAACAACTTTAAAAATATTCCTTTAGAATTTGTAGAACCCTAGGGTTGTTACATATTTTATAACAGTGTCATCTCTTCTAGTTCTTTGCCTTTATAAACAGAATTTTCTATCTTTTTTTAGACCTCATCATTAATATTCTTTACATGATTAAAATTTTCCTGTAACATTTGTTGATATAATTAAATTTTTTAACTGGGTCATTTTTAATTTTTTTTATAATTTTATTTTCTAGCTGATTCAAGGTTGTGCTTGGTTGTGTGGAACAATTATTTTGAAATTTCTGACATCTAAAATCTTAGGTGTTTCAGATCATGTAAGTACTTTCTAGTTAAAGCTTAAAAATTCCTGCAAATATGTAGATAGATGAAAACTTTGAAACCATCTATTTTTACCTATTTATTTTATAGAGATTAAGTGCCTTCCTCAAAGACCTAGGGGTATTTATTGGCTGAGTCAGTAATAAAACCGTGCAGTTCAATGATCTTTTCAACCCACTAAGAAAAACCTATCAATAAATGCTGACTTAGCTATCCAGGAAAAATATTAATAATATCTTAAGTAGTTATGTGTTTGTATTTCAGTTAAAATACAAATGGGGCATCTGGCTCGCTCACTCAGTAGAGTGCACAACTCTTGTTGGGAAGGTGGGTTCAAGGCCCATGTTGGGTGTGTAAATTACTTTAAAATCTTTTTTAAAAAATCATTTGTTTAAAATAATAAATTGTACATTTATTGGAAATGTTAACATATGAGAAGTCTGTACTCCACTTTGAAATATAAAACTCTCACAATCTCAATGTCATTTTATAGGTGTATAATTACAGACTAAAATTAAGATGTGACTTGATATTTTAAAAGTTTTCTAGTAATATAAAAGGAAAATGGGAAATGTTATAAATTCTTTATCTTTTCAGCTTCTGGAAAATATATGGACCCATCCTTGATGTGTGGTGTGTGTTTTAAAGCCAGTGTCTTACAGAATAGCCTTTGTCAAACCAAAGCCCCTACTTAGCTAATTGGTTCAGGTGAACAGAAAACAGTGCAGGAATTTACTTTTGATTCTTGACACTTACTGTTTGGATATGAGTGTACATGAGTGTATCATACAGTAACCTACTCTGGAATGCACTTCATCTAGTACTATCCAGTTCGGAACCTGTGTAATACTGAAGTTTCTTCACCTTTAACCAGAGATTATGTTACTTACTCACTGAATGGTAAAGTGCTATCACTCTCCAAGAGAACTGAGCTTACTTGCATGTTGAGGTTAAATAAAATTTCAAAATGTAAGGATTTATTCATCATTTATTGCTATCTCTGCATGATGATTCATTAGGGTTTTTTTTTGTTGTTGCTGCTGTTCTCTGGTAGGTCTGACACATTTTCCTTTTTTCTTTCCCTTTCTGTTCCTAACTTTTTAAACTGTAGGGGCTGTACATTTTATGGTAAACTTTACTGAAGCCTCCTAAGTTATTTATTTATGTTGATTTGGTCTATGGTTTTCTTTTCTGCCTTGCTCCACATTGTCACCCAACTGATTACAAATCTTACACACACACTCACACCCCCACACACATACACACACATTCTTGGTACTCTCTATTTTTTTTTTCTATAGTCTTTTTTTTAAATTAACATATAATGTATTAGCCCCAGGGGTACAGGTCTATGAATCATCATGCTTACACACTTCACAACACTCACCATAGCACATAGCCTCCCCAGTGTCCATAACCCAACCACCCTCTCCATACTCCCCTCCCCACCAGCAACCCTCGGCTTGTTTTGTGAGATTAAGAGTCTCTTATGGTTTGTCTCCCTCCCGATCCCATCTTGTCTCATTTTTCCCTCCCTATCCGCCAACCCCCCCCCAACTTTGCCTCTCAAATTCCTCATATCAGGGAAATCATCTGATAATTGTCTTTCTCTGACTGACTTATTTTGCTCAGCATAATACCCTATAGGTCCATCCGCATCATTGCAAATGGCAAGATTTCATTTCTTTTGATGACTGTGTAGTATTCCATTTTATACATATATATATATATATATATATATATATATATATGTATACACACACACACACACACACACACATACATACATACATACACACCACATCTTCTTTATCCATTCATCTGTTGATGGACATCTAAGTTATTTCCATAGTTTGGCTATTGTGGACAGTGCTGCTATAAACATTCGGGTGCACGTGCCCCTTCGGATCACTACATTTGTATCTTTAGGGTAAATACCCAGTAGTGCAATTGCTGGGTCATAGGGTAACTCTATTTTCAACTTTTTGAGGAGCCTCCATGCTGTTTTCCAGAGTGGTTGTACCAGCTTGCATTCCCACCAACAGTGTAGGAGGGTTCCCCTTTCTCCGTATCCTCTCCAGCATCTGTCATTGCCTGACTTGTTAATTTTAGCCATTCTGACTGGTGTGAGGTGGATCTCATTGTGGTTTTGATTTGTATTTCCCTGATACCAAGTAATGTGGATCACTTTTTCATGTGTCTGTTGGCCATCTGGATGTCTTCTTTGCAGAGATGTCTGTTCATGCTCTCTGCCCATTTCTTATTGGATTATTTGTTCTTTGGGTGTTGAGTTTGAAAAGCTCTTTATAGATTTTGGATACTAGCACTTTATTTGATACATCATTTGCAAATATCTTCTCCCATTCTGTCAGTTGTCTTTTGGTTTTGTTGACTGTCTCCTTTGCTGTGCAAAAGCTTTTGATCTTGATGAAGTCCCAATAGTTCATTTTTGCCCTTGCTTCCTTTGCCTTTGGCGATGTTTCTAGGAAGATGTTGCTGTGGCTGAGGTCAAAGAGGTTGCTCTCTGTGATCACAGGTTGCTGCCTGTGATCTCCTCAAGGATTTTGGTGGATTCCCTTCTGACATTGAGGTCCTTCATCCATTTTGAGTGTATTTTCGTGTGTGGTGTAAGGAAATGATCCAGTTTCATTTTTATGCATGTGGCTCTCCAATTTTCCCAACACCATTTGTTGAAGAGACTGTCTTTTTTCCACTATATACTCTTTCCTGCTTTGTCAAAGATTAGTTAACCATAAAGTTGAGGGTCTGTTTCTGGGCTCTCTATTCTGTTTCATTGATCTATGTGTCTGTTTTTGTGCCAGTCCAATACTGTTTGGATGACGACAGCTTTGTAATAAAACTTGAAGTCTGGAATTGTGCTGCCACCAACTTTGGCTTTCTTTTTCAACATTCCTCTGGCTATTCGAGGACTTTTCTGGTTCCATATAAATTTTAGGATTATTTGTTCCATTTATTTGAAAAAAGTGGATAGGATTTTGATAGAGATTGCATTAAATGTGTAGATTGCTTTAGGTAGCATAGACATTTTCACAATATTTGTTCTTCCAATCCATGAGCATGGAACATTTTTCCATTTCTTTGTGTCTTTCTCAATTTCTTCCATGAGTACTTTATAGTTTTCTCATACAGATTCTTTGCCTCTTTGGTTAGGTTTATTCCTAGGTATCTTATGGTTTTGGGTGCAATTGTAAATGGGATTGACTCCTTAATTTCTCTTTCTCCTGTCTTGTCGGTGTATAGAAATGCAACTGATTTCTGTGCATTGATTTTATATCCTGACACTATACTGAATTTCTGTACGAGTTCTAACAGATTTGGAGTGGAGTCTTTTGGGTTTTCCACATAAAGTATCATATCATCTACAAAGAGTGATAGTTTGACTTCTTTGTCGATTTGGATGCCTTTAATTTCTTTTTGTCTGATTGCGGAGGCTAGGACTTCTAGCGCTATGTTGAATAGCAGTGGTGATAGTGGACATCCCTGCTGTGTTCCTGACCTTAGTGGAAAAGCTCTCAGTTTTTCTCCATTGAAAGTGATTTTCGCTGTGGGTTTTTTATAGATGGCTTTGATGATATTGAGAAAAGTACCCTCTGTCCTTATACTTTGAAGAGTTTTGATCAAGAAAGGATGCTGTACTTTGTCAAATGCTTTTTCAGCTTCTATTGAGAGTATCATATGGTTCTTGTCCTTTCTTTTATTAATGTATTGTATCACACTGATTGATTTGTGGATGTTGAACCAACCTTGCAGCCCAGGAATAAATCCCACTTGGTCGTGGTGGATAATCCTTTTAATGTACTGTTGGATCCTATTGGCTAGTATTTTGGTGAGAATTTTCACATCTTTGTTCATCAAGGATATTGGTCTGTAATTCTCTTTTTTGATGGGGTCTTTGGTTTGGGATCAAGGTAATGCTGGCCTCATAAAATGAGTTTGGAAGTTTTCCTTTCATTTCTATTTTTTGGAACAGTTTCAAGAGAATAGGTATTAATTCTTCTTTAAATGTTTGGTAGAATTCCCTGGGAAGCCATCTGTCCCTGCGCTCTTGTTTGTTGGAGAATTTTATGACTGTTTCAATCTCCTTACTGGTTATGGGTCTGTTCAGGTTTTCTATTTCTTCCTGGTTCAGTTTTGGTAGTTTATAAGTCTCTAAGAATGTATCCATTTCTTCCAGATTGTCAAATTTGCTGGCATATCGTAGCTCATAATATGTTCTTATAATTGTTTTTATTTGGTGTTGGTTGTGATCTCTCCTCTTTCATTCATGATTTTATTTATTTGGGTCCTTTCTCTTTTCTTTTTAATAAATCTGGCCAGGGGCTTATCAATCTTATTAATTCTTTCAAAGAACCAGCTCCTAGTTTCATTGATTTGTTCCACTGTTTGTTTTGTTTTGTTTTGTTTTTGGTTTCCATTTCATTGATTTCTGCTCTGATCTTTATTAATTCTCTTCTCTTGCTGGGTTTAGTCTTTCTTTGCTGTTCTCTCTCCAGCTCCGTTAGGTGTTGGGTTAGGTTGTGTATTTGAGACCTTTCTTGTTTCTTGAGAAAGGCTTGTATCGTTATATATTTTCCTCTCAGGACTGCCTTTGCTGTGTCACATGGATTTTGAATAGTTGTATTTTCATTATCATTTGCATCCATGAATTTTTTCAATTCTTCTTTAATTTCCTGGTTGACCCATTCATTCTTTAGTAGGATGCTCTTTAGCCTCCATGTATTCCAAGTTTCCTCTTGTTATTGAGTTCTAGCTTCAAAGCATTGTGGTCTGACAATATGCAGGGAATGATCCCAATCTTTTGATACTGGTTGAGACCTGATTTATGATCCAGGATGTGACCTATTCTGGAGAACGTTCCATGTGCACTAGAGAAGAATGTGTATTCTGTTGCTTTGGGATGGAATGTTCTGAATATATCTGTGATGTCCATCTGGTCCAGTGTGTCATTTAAGATCTTTATTTCCTTGTTGATCTTTTGCTTGGATGATCTGTCCATTTTGTTGAGGGGGGTGTTAAAGTCCCCTACTATTATTGTATTATTATCAATGTGTTTCTTTGATTTTGTTATTAATTGGTTTATATAGTTGGCTGCTCCCTTGTTAGGGGCATAGATATTTAAAATTATTAGATCTCCTTGTTGGATGGATCCTTTGAGTATGATATAGCGTCCTTCCTCATCTCTTATTATAGTCTTTGGCTTAGAAATCTAATTTAGCTGATATAAGGATTGCCACTCCAGCTTTCTTTGGATGTCCATTAGCATGGTAAATTGTTTTCCACCCCCTCACTTTAAATCTGGAGGTGTCTTTGGGTCTAAAATGAGTTTCTTGTAGGCAGCATATTGATGGGTTTTGTTTTTTATCCATTCTGATACCCTGTGTCTTTTGATTGGGGCATTTAGCCCATTCACATTCAGGGTAACTATTGAAAGATATGAATTTAGTGCCATTGTATTGCCTGTAAGATGACTGTTACTGTATATTGTCCCTGTTCCTTTCTGGTCTTCTACTTTCAGGCTCTCTCTTTGCTTAGAAGACCCCTTTCAATATTTCCTGTAGAGCTGGCTTGGGGTTTACAAACTCTTTTAGTTTTTGTTTGTCCTGGAAGCTTTTTATCTCTCCTTCTATTTTCAATGATAACCTAGCTGGATATAGTATTCTTGGCTGCATGCTTTTCTCATTTAGTGCTCTGAATTTATCATGCCAGTTCTTTCTGGCCTGCCAGGTCTCTGTGGATAAGTCTGCTGCCAATCTAATATTTTTAACCTTGTATGTTACAGACTTCTTGTCCCAGACTGCTTTCAGGATTTTCTCTTTGTCACTAAGACTTATAAGTTTTACTATTAGATGACAGGGTATGGACCTATTTTTTATTGATTTTGGGGAGAGTTCTCTGTGTGTCCTGGATTTTGATGCTTGTTCCCTTTGCCATATTAGGGAAATTCTCTACAATAATTTGCTTCAATATACCTTCTGCCCCCCTCTCTCTTTCTTCTTCTTCTGGAATCCCAATTATTCTAATATTGTTCCATCTTAATGGTATCACTTATCTCTTGAATTCTTCCCTCATGGTCCAGTAGTTGTTTGTTTCTCTTCTGCTGAGCTTCTTTATTGCCTGTCATTTGATCTTCTATATCACTAATTCTCTCTTCTGCCTCATTTATCCTAGCAGTAAGAGCCTCCATTTTTTATTGCATCTCATTAATAGCTTTTTTGATTTCAGCATGGTTAGATTTTAGTTCTTTTATTTCTCCAGAAAGGGCTTTTACTTCTCCAGACAGGATTTCTCTAATATCTTCCATGCCTTTTTTGACCCCAGCTAACACCTTGAGAAATCGTCATTCTGAACTCTAGATCTGATGCATTACCAATGTCCATATTGATTAGGTCCCTAGCCTTCAGTACTGCCTCTTGTTCTTTTTTTTGTGGTGAGTTTTTCCACCTTGTCATTTTATCTTTCCAAAAGTGGTCAATTTTCTGTTTCTAGTATATGTGCTGCCGAAGCGAGCACTCAATTTTCTGTTTCTAGAATTGCTGCTCTTCTTCTCTTCGATCTCCTGTTGGGTTTGTAGGTGTTTGGAATGGTTTGATAACTATCTAGCTGAACTCCTGCAAACTGATGTCATCTCAGTCTGCTACTCCTCCGCCATCTTGACTCCTCCCCGCTTGACCCACACTCTTGGTACTCTTAAGTGAATTCCTGTACGTGACAGTTTTGAGACTTGAAATGAATGTGGTTTAGTTAAATTATTATCAATCATCAGGCCTAGTTCAAATTGGAAAAGTCTGAATTATCCTTGCTACTGATAGTTAAGGGAAGCATGAATAAATGAAAACCCAGACAGTTGTTACATTTGATATAAAATAATTTTTGTTCCTGCACAATAATTTGAATTAAGGTTTACATTCCAGATATTTTCTTTCTTTCTTTTTTTTTTTTTTTTTTTGGCCTTCTGAGAATGCAGTAGAAAAATAATTGTCTCACTGACAGTAGGTAATAAATAATCCGTAGAAAACAGGAGTTCTACATTGAGTTTGGTTGGAGATGTTTATTTCAAAGGCCTTGGAGATTAACTAACTAAATCAAAGTAGTGTTTGTAGTTGCAGTTCTTATGATGAATAGCTCTTATGTTTAATGGCTTGAGTGTATGTCTGGAAAATTCAACAAGCACCAAAAATTGTAACCAGTGTATGAGGCTTTGAGAAAATAACAACACATAGAAAATTTAATCATGATTTGCGATATGTAGTGAAAGGGTTATGTGAGATAGTTTCCTTCCTAATAAATGCTGATTATAAAATCTCATGATTAACTGCATGGTGGTTTCTGCCCAGTGAGTATTGGTCTTAGCTCACTCTTTATATTATCATCTCTGTTTAATTTTTTCTGACCTCTGTTCTTCTTTTCATTTTTTGTGATATTTCCCTTTGTTTTCAGTTTTCTTCATAATTCAGTACATAGGAATGTATAGTTCATGGATTTTTTAAAAATTTTTCTTTGAGGGGCATCTGTGGACCTTGGATTATCTCCTTTGTAGACTTTACTAATAAAACAAATCAATTATTATTGACCATAATTCCTAGGGTAATTTTAATTTATTTTATTTTATTTTCTTCTCAGATTCGCTTGAGTGACCTTATAGCAGCCAGAATCCTAAGGTATACAGATTTTGATACCTTAATTTACACCTGTGCTCCTGAATTTGACTTCATGGAAAAAGCGGTATGAATATTTTTTTGATTTTTTTTCCTTTTCTACAGGTATGATAGTTTTTTGCTCTTGAATTTCCCTTGTAGTCTGAAACTCACAATTTTTGTCCAGAGACATCCAACTTTATCATTTTTTTATTATAACTTTTATTAGTCATATAGTAACTTCTATCTTAAAGAGTTATTGATGATGATTAAATGAGATAATCCAGGAAGAGTGCTGAACATACTCTCTGATCCACAGTTCAATTGCTTTCATTTTTTTAATACATTTTCAATATAAATAATTTATATTTATACTATATATTATATTCTATACATTATATTCTATATTATATATTTCATATTCTATAATATATAAAATATATATTTATGTTATTTAATATATTTATGTTAAATATATTTGAATACTTTAATATAAATATATTTAAATATATTTAACATAAATATATTTTTCATGTATTTTTTTAAAAGGTTGTTTTTAATTTATTTATTTGAGAGACGAGAGAGAGCCAGAGCTTGAACAGGGGCAGGTCAGAGGTAGAGGAAGAACCAGACTTCCAGTGAGCACAGAGCCCATGATGGGCTTGATCCCAGCACCCTGGGATCGTGACTAGAGCCAAAGGCAGATGTTTAACTAACTGAACCATCCAGGTGTCCCATACAGTTCAATTACTTTTAATAATCTAGGTCACCTGCTCAAATCCAAATTCTCTTTTGATTTTTAGAAACTTTAGTTTTATTTCACTCAACACTCCAAATATTATAAAAAAATTTTAACAAGATGCTGCCATGAAAGGTATACTACTAATCATACATTATTCTCTTTTTTATCCAACCAGTCATACATTCACTCAAAAACTATTATGAGTACTATTTATTTATCTGTGAGGCAGTTTGCTGACTACAAGGAGGAAAATGTCTTGGTTCCTGCCTTCAAGAAGTACTTAATTCAGTGACATGGTAAATCTCTCAGACCACAATAATGGGTCATGAGAATTATTTAGCTGCTGATGTTATTTTATTGCTTACTCATATTTACAGTTATTACATAGACTGGCTTTCTTCCTTGTTTGTTCTAGTTTCACCAATGAAAATAATGGAACTTTGCAGCTCAGGAAATGATAATGTAGGGTCTGGGGATCAGTAAACATAAAATTTAAGAATTAATATTATGTAAATAAAAGAAAGATAAAACCAAAAGAAAGGAAAAAATAATAGACATAGCTTATTTCTGGTTTAATGTTTTTTACTGTTAAAATCTTTGCTACATTTATATAATTTTTTTATAATTTTCATTCTTGTAGTAGAAGATGAAGGTTGATAAATATATATAACATTAATGACAAAAACATTTTTACCTTTAAGGAATTTCACTGTGAGGTGCACCTGGGTGGCTCAGTGGTTAAGCAGCTGCCTTTGGCTCAGGTCATGATCCCAGGGTCCTGGGATCAAGCCCCCCATCACATCGGGCTCCCTGTTCAGCGGGAAGCCTGCTTCTCCCTCTCTCACTCCCCAGACTTGGGTTCCCCCTCATGCTGTGTCTCTCTCTGTCAAATGAATAAATATTAAAAAAAAAAGAAAGAAAAAAAATTTCATTGAGATACTCAATTTGACAGATTTTTACTCATTTACTGTAAAATTTAATAAATGACTATTTTGAATAATTTGCTTTATTTCAGACTCCATTGAGATATACAAAGACATTATTGCTTCCAGTTGTTATGACGATTACTTATTTTATCTTTAAAAAGGTATTTTTAAAAAATTTTTTCACTTGCTTTTGGGTTCAAGATAAGGACTATAGTGCATTAATGCTAATAACTGGGAATTCCATTTTATTTTTAGGAGGAATCCATACCTCCCTTAAAAAATTTCTTATTCAGCTTTCTCTTTATTATTATATGGTTTTTTAAAAATTATTATATGAGTTTTTTAGAAAGCCTCATCAGAAAGGATATTCTTATTCTTTCAAAAGAAATCAGTTACCCACTATGTACCATAAACTACATTCACAGTGTTAGTCCACTGGGACAAATAAAACAGGTCTTCTCCTGTCTGGGAACTTACAGTCTTGGTGGGCTTCAAGCAAATAATCGCACAGTTTGAAGAATTAAAATTGTCGAAGGAGCTGTGGAAGGAAAACAACAGTTCAGTATCTTCTGAATATAAAGCACATTCAAGCAAGTCTTGATCCATTTTAAGACACGCACAGGAGAATTTTGTATAGAAATTCTTTAAAACATTGTGTATTCTATTTATTTTCCCAACAAAAGAAATATTACTATGATAAAAGAAATAATGTTCTAAAATACCTCTGGCAGATTTTCTTGGTCTGGGAGTGGTGTATCTAAAATTCTAGCTAAAAACACTGGGTCTTAGTTTTTAGCATTTTTGAACCATCTTTATATTGTTTAGAGGTTGTCTTAAGTCAGTATGTATTTATTTTATACCTTCAAGTCGATAGCAATAACATTTCTCTACTACTATACCAGGTGTGGTCCTGTTAAAACTGGTTTTCTTTATTTAAAGTCAAATTGCTTTTCCTCTCTCTATAGTTCCAGCTCCCACATTTCTCATTCCTGTGTTTTCACATAAAATGTGAACAATTTGAGTGAGAAAGGCATCTGCCTCTACATCTCTGTGGTTTCTCCCTTGACCCAATTCCCTAGAGACCACTTGGAAAGAGGATTGGGGTAGTAAGAAGAAATGGGTAACTACACACCGTGTCCCTTTGGCTCCATCTAACTCTCCACTAGCCTGTTTCTGTTTCATCATGACAAATGGTGCTATTCTTTGAAGGCTCCACTTAGAGGAGCTAATGCAGGAATTAACTACTCAGTGGGGATATCGCTAACATGGGAGAAAATGACAGCTAGATCCACTATTACTATCTTCATAAAATTAAGATCCACGACTCATAAACATAGTACTAGCTCCCAAACACACCACAGTTCAAGCCATGCATATGCATTAAAAGGCATTTTTGTGCATTTACTGCATATGCACACACACGTGTGCGCAGACATGTCCCCTTCCCTGTACCCATTAAAGTGTAACACTTTTCTGTCTCCATATAAACCCTTCCTTTTTATTTGTCCCATTGTGGCTTATTTTTTTTTTCCTCAAGAATACTTCTGATGTTCATTTACTTTTTCAGTTGTATGAAATCGCTTCTGGGAAGAAAGAAGGAAAGCAAATATCGTACGATTTTTCTGTGAAACTACTGAATTTTGAACTCCTATGAGTGCATATGTTCTATTAACTAAACTAAATAGGCTTTTTGCTTGCCTAAGTGACCAGAATCTCACTTGTGTCACTTGAAACATTCATCCACATATTATGCACAGTGTAAAACTTGAAGTTCCCCATAATTTTTTTTACTATACCTTTAAGTTGCCTAGGATGCAGCTAAAAACTCTTTGGCCCAGTTAAGCCCCCACATTCACCTTCACTCCTCCCTTCCTCCCTCACCATCAAGTGGTACATTGTGGTAAGCGCACTTCGGCCTTCTGTTGTTATTTCCGGGGGAGCTAGATCAGGGAAGAAGATATGCCACAGCTAATTTTTATAAGAATCAGAAGTTTACTGAAGCAGGAATATAAACTGCATGGGTGGGAGGAGGTGGGCGGGTGGGGCAAGGGAGGGTTGGGGGAAGGAGAGAGAGAGTCCTGCTTTGCTTGGAAGGTTAAGATAAAATAGTCTCAAAGTACATGGAAGAAGGTGCCTCCTTGGTGGAAACCAATTCCCCACTTGCAGCCCACTTCCTTCCCAGTAAAATATAAACTCTAATAAGGAGCTGTCCACGTGTAAGAGCTTAGAATTTTAGAGTTGAAATGGACCTTAAAGATTTACCCCAACGCCCTTTTCTTTCTTTCTTTTTTTTTTTTTTTTAATAAAAGAATTTAGAACTTCACGAAAATATTTGCCTGAGGCAGAGGTGGGATTAAAGTGCTCCTGATGACTCACTTTAACAATAAAAACACTTCTTTCTAGTGAGGGTGTTTATGTTTATAAATCAGAGCATTTTAAATGTCACATAATTCCTTAGAAAAGTTAATTTATTCTATTCACAGGCTTATCGTGATGTTTTGTGTGTCTTATCTGCAAATACTTATCTAAGGTAATTATATCATAATTGTTTTTAAATCATACTGTATTCCGTTATTAAATAACTACTGTAATATCAAATGAATGTATATTAAACCAGCAGTTTGATTAAGAAAGGAGACATGAACCAATCTTAGATGTTCTCTTTAAAAAATATATATTATTTTTAGACACCTCTTTTATGTGTTTGGACTTGTTTTGGAGATATTTCTATTTTAATTAATTCAAAGTTTTAATCAATTTAGTTTAATTTTAATATATAAAGTCCATAAACAGAAATAAGCTAAAGTTTTGTTTTAGCAATCCTTGTTTTTTTAACTTTCAGAGAAAACATAATTATTTGTTTCTCTGCATATTCATGAAGTAGTTTTTCTGCATTTATTATTAAAACCATTTGCTGTATCACATTTTTTTTGGTGGTTTAAGTGAAGTCACTAACTTCGCGGGCATAAATATATGTGAGAAAAATATAACTCAAATCACACATTGCTACAGGACATGTGAGATTGTGAAGAAAACCTCCTTATGAGGAAAACCTTAAATTACATTTTATACTTGCAGATATATGATTAAATTTGATGTATTAACGAAATTTATTTTTTAGGACAGTTTCAGATTTACGGAATAGTTGTGAAGATAGTACAGAGAGATTCTATCAGTCCTGTACCCCATGCTTATATTTTCAGTAAACAGTTTCGTATGGTTATCAGAAGGGCTTAATAGAACTTTATGGTTGAAATAGTTTAATCTTATTTGTCAAAATCCAAATCAAAGGGCTTAATAACCTACTCTACTTTGCTCTGGTCTGAGGGACCTCAGAGCAATATGCCTTAACATTGTAAAAAGAGTGTTTTTAGAGCTCTGAGAACTATTCACATAAGGAATGCATGATGGCATCTGGGATATTTAATTGAATAATAGAAGATTGAGAATTACATGACAGCTGTCTTCCAATATTTGAGAGGGTGCTGTGTAGAAGAAGACAGACTCAAGGGGACCAAAGGGAGAAGATATTTAGCTCAAAATAAGAAGGTGATTACATTCCTGGAAGTGACAGGATTGTGTGTGTGGTGGGGGAGGGATGTAGAGGAGTTTTTTAATTACAAAATAATACATGCATATAGTAAGACATACAGATGAAATATTTCAAAGAAAGAGGGAGTGTTTCTCTCCCTTGGATCTACTCCTCACTGGTGCTGATTGTAAATGGTTTTGTATGTATCATTCTAGAAAACATTTCCAAAAACAGTGTTTTTATAAAAAAATAGAATCAGTATTATTATGTAACTTTTTATTTTTACTTAATAGTGTATCTTGGGTGTCTGCCTATATCTTCTTCATACTTTTTAGTGGTCTCCACATTTTATTGTTTGTCATCATGAATGATTACCAAGTACTTAACCACTCCCACATCAGTGGGCGTTAAGATTCTGTTTATCTTTTTGTCATAACAACCAGTGCTAAGAGTAAGAACATATTTGTATGTATTCTTTGCATACTTATTTTAGTATTTAGGATATTGAAATAAGACTGCTAGATCATAATGTATGAATATTTATAATTCGATAAATACTGAAAACTAATGCTGAAAGTGTCCATTTCCTTGCAGCTCCGTAAACACCAGTATTATCAAACATTTAACTTTTTCTTTCTGACAGATTAAAAAAAAAGGAACTAATTTTACCAGTCTTCCCTAGTAAAGTTTCACATCTTTCAAATGTGCGTGGCATATTTATGTTTCTTGACCACTTGAAAATTGATGTATAGGATATTTTATATTATAGACAGTAACCTTTTGCCTATTACATGTATATAACATTTCTTCTAGGATATTAGTTTATAATTTATTAATGGTTTTTGCTTTATAGAAGTTTAAAATTTCTTTACAGTCACTCCTATACATTTTCTGGGTTAATTTATTACTTAGAAACACCCACATCAAAATCATTAAATTATTTCCAAATATTTTCTTTCATAATTTTCATTTTTTGCCAAATACATATGATGTATATACATATGATTATAGATACATTATGAAATGATTACCACAATTAAGTTAATAACACATCTAACACATCCCTCACCTCACAGTTACCTTTCTGTGTGTGAGAATGCTTAAGATCCACACTCTTAGCAAACTTTATATAATATGGTATTATTAACTGCAGTCACTATGCTGTATATCAGTTTCTCAGAACTTCTTCATCTTATAACTAAAAGTTTGTACCCTTTGATGAACATCATCCCTGTTAGCCCCCATTACACAGCCTCAGCAACCACCATTCTATTCTGTTTCTGAGTTTGACTTTTTTCTCTTTTTTGGATTCCACATGTAAATGATACCATAAAGTATTTTTTTCCTTTGGCCTATTTCACATAGCATAACGCCCTTCAGGTTCATCCATGTTATCACAATTGGCAGGATTTCCTTCTTTTTTTATGACTGAATAATACTCCATTGCATGTATGTATGTATGTGTATACACACACACACACACACACACACACACACACACCCCACATATTCTTTATCTGCTTGTCCATCAACTTACATTATTTCTATATCTTGGCTATTGTGAATAATGCTTCAATGAACATGGAAGTGCTGATATCACTTCAAAGTATGGATTTTGATTATTTTGGATATATTCCCAAGAGTATGATGGCTGGATCATATGGCAGTTCTATTTTTAATTTTTTGAGGAACCGCCATACTGTTTTCCAAAATGTCTTTTCAAGTCATTTGCCCATTTAAAAATCAGATTATTATCATATATTTTTTTGCCATTGAGTTGTATGAGTTCCTTATGTACTCCAGATATTCACCCCATATCAGATACACAGTTTGCAAATATTTTCTCCCATTCCATAGGTTACCTTTTCATTTTGTTGATTTTTTTCCTTTGCTATGCAGAAACTTTTTAGGTGATGTCGTCACACTTGTTTATTTTTCCTTTTGTTGCTGGTGATTTTGGTTGCCAGATTCAAAAATTTATTGCTAAGACTCCTGTCAACTTAATCTTTGTGAGTGGTGTAAGATAGGAGCTTAGTTACATGGTTTTGCATGTGAATATCGTTTTCCAACCATCATTTATTGAAAACACTATCTTTTCCCCATTGTGTGTTTGTGCCCTTATCAAAGATAAATTGACCGTATGTGCATGGGTTTATTGTTGGGCTCTCTATTCTGTTCCATTGATCTATGTGTCTTTTTATTCCTGTACCTGTACTGTTTTGATTACTATAACTTTGTGGTATGGTTTGAAATCAGGAAGTGTAATACCTGTAGCTTTGTTCTGCTTTCCCAAGTTTATCTTGGAAATTTAAGGTCTTTTTTGGTTCCATATAAATTTTAGAATTGTTCTTTTTATATCTGTGAAAAATGTCATTGGATTTTGATAGGGATTGCATTAAATCTGTAGATTGCTTTGGGTAGTATGGATATTTTAACATATGTCTTCCAAACCAAAAGCATAGAATATCTTTCTATTTATTTGTGTTGTCTTCAGTTTCTTTTATCAGTGTCTCATAGTTTTCAGTATAGAGGTCTAGCTTCTCCTTTGTGAAATGTATTCCTAAGTGCTTTATTGTTTTTGATGCTATTATAAATGAGATTGCTTTCTAAATTATCTGTTTAGATGGTTCATTGTGATTGTGTAGAAATGCAGCTGATTTTTGTGTGTTGATTTGGTATTCCACAACTTTATTTATTTATTAGTTTTAACAGTTTTTTTGTGACGTCTTTAGGGTTTTATGCATATAAAATCATGTCATCTGCAAACATAGATAGTTTTACTTTTACCTTTATTATTTTTTTAAATTTCTTTTTCTTGCCTAATGCATTGATTAGACTTTTAGTATAAGACTTTTAGTATAAGGTGGAGAGAAATAGTTAGAGTGGGCATCCTTTTCTTGTTCTTGATCTTAGAAGAACAACTTAGAGATTTTACAACATTGAGGATGAGGTTAACTTTGGGCTTGTCATATATTATACGCCATTGTACTGTTGAGGTACATTCATTTTTTACCTAATTTGTTAAGACTTCTTACCATGGAGGGGTTTTGAATTTTGTCAAATGCTTTTTTCTGTGTCTAATGAGATGATCATATGGTTTTTATCCTTCATTCTTTTAATGTGGCATATCACATTTATCGATTTGTGTATATTGAACTATCCTTGTATTCCAAAGATAAAATCCCACCTGCTCATGTTGCATGATCCTTTTAATATGATGTTGAATTTGGTTTCTAGTATTTGTTGAGGCTTTTTGCATCTATGTTCATCAGGGATATTGGCCTACAAAATTCTTTTCTTTTATTATCCTCATTTTACTTCAGTATGAGAGTAATGTTAGCCTTGTAAAATGATATTAAGCATGTCCCTTTATCTTAAGTCTGTTGGAAAAATTCGAGAAAGATTTGCATTAATTCTTGTTTAAATGTTTGGTAGAATTCTCTAGTGAAGACATCTGGTCCTCCACTTCTTTTTTTTTTTTTTTTTTTTGAGAGAGATTTTTTTTGATTACTGATTCAGTCTCCTTACTAGTTTTTTTTTTTTTAAGATTTTATGTATTTATTTTTGAGAGACAGAGAGTGGAGGTGTGGGGGGAGAAGCAGAGGGAGAGGGACAACCACACTTCACTCTGAGTGCAGAACCTGATGTAGAGCTCAATTCCTGGGACCTGAGATCATGACCAGAGTTGAAATCAAGAGTCAGACGCTTAACCCCCTGAGTCACATTGCTGCCCCCCCTTACTAGTTTTAATTTTATTCAGATTTTCTTTTTCTTCATGATTCAGTCCTGGTAGGTTATTTCTAGGAATATGTTCTTTCTTCGGGGTATCCAGTTGTTGGTGTATAATTGTTCATAATAGTCTCTTATGACCCTTTGTATTTTTGTGGTATCAATTTTAATGTTCCCTCTTTCATTTTTTAATTTTATTTATTTAAATCTTTTTTTCTTAGTCTAACTAAAGGCTTATAAATTTTATCTTTTTGAAAGATCAGCTCTTAATTTTTGTTGATGTTTTCTATTGTTTCTTGTCTCTGTTTCTTTTATTTCTCTTACGACCTTTGTTTCTTTGTTTCTTCTTTCCTTTTACTAACTTTGGTCTTAGTTTGTTCTTTTTCTAGTTCCTTGAAGTGTATAATTGTTTATTTGAAATCTTCTTTTCTTGATGTAAGCACTTATCATAAAATCCTCTCTTAGAACTTTTGCTGCATCCTGTATGTTTTGGTATGTTGTGTTATTTTTATTTGTTTCAAGATATTTTTTATTTCCTTTTGATTTTTTCTTCGACCCATCAATTGTTCAGGATTAGATTGTTCAATTTCCATGTATTTGTGAATTTTCTATCTTTCCTACTTTATTGATTTCTAATGTCATACTGTCGTGGTCAGAAAAGATACTTGATATGATTTCAGTCTTAAATTTGTTAATGATTGTTTTGTGACCTAACATAGGATCTATCCATAGAATGTTCTGTGTGCATTTGAGGAGAATATGTATTCTCCAGCTGTTGGATGGAATGTTCTGTGTATATTTGTTAGGTCCATTTGGTCTAAATTGTAGTTCAAGTCCAGTATTTTCTCATTGATTTTCTGTTTGGATGATCCACCCATTGCTGGAATTGGGTATTGAAGTCCTTCTATTTAGCACTGTTTTCTATTTCTCCTCTCTGATCTATTAATATTTGCTTAACTTATTTAGGTGTTCCAATGTTGGGTTACATATAGATTTACAACTGCTATATCCTCTTGATGAACTGACACCTTTATCATCATACAGTGACTTTGTTTGTCTCTTGTTACAGTTTCAACTTAGTCTATTTCACCCAGAATATAAATTGAGATCTAGGTTTAGATATGTGTCATCTATAGGTGTGTGTGTGTATGTGTATGATATGTAGAGTTACCCCTGCTTTCTTTTTGTTTCCATTTGAATGAGTATCTTTTTTCATCCCTTCATTTTCATCTTAATGTGTCCATAGAGCTAAAATGAGCTTCTTGTCGGCAGCATGTAATTGTCTTTTTTTTTTTTTTTTTTAAAGAGAGAGAGCACAAGTAGGTAGAGAGGCGGGCAGATAGAGAGAGGGAAGCAGGCTCCCTGCTGAGCAGAGAGCCCGATGCGGTGCTCCATCCCAGGACCCTGAGACCATGACCCGAGCTTAAGGCAGAGGCTTAACCCATGGAGCCACCCAGGCGCCCCTTGTTTTTTTGTTTTTTAATTCATTTAGCCACTTTCTGTCTTTTGGTTGGAGAATTAAATCCATTTATGTATATTTTTTAAAGATTTTATTTATTTATTCAACAGAGAGATCACAAGTAGAGAGGCAGGCAGAGAGAGAGAGATGGAGAAGAAGGCTCCCTGCTGAGTGGAGAGCCTGACACAGTGCTCGATCCCAGGACCCTGGGATCTTGACCTGAGCCAAAGGCAGAGGCTTTAACCCACTGAGCCACCCAGGCACCCCTAAATCCATTTATATTTAAGATTGTTATTGATAGATAAGGACTTGTTATCTTGTTATCATCTGGTTGTTTTCCATTTCATAGTTCCCTTCTTCCTCTCATGCTGTATTCTTTTTCTGTAATAATAACGCTTTGTTTCCTTTCTCTTAATTTTCTGCGAATCTACTGTATTTTTTTTCTTTGTGGTTATCATGAAGCTTACATAATACATCTTATAGTTATAACAGTCTATTTCAAGCTGACAAAAACTTAACTTCAATCACATATAAAAATTCTGCCTTTTTACTTATCCTTTTGCTGTTACAGTTTATATCTGTTTATATTGGTATATACATTAACAAATTGTTGTGCTATATTCATTTTTAAATACTTTTTTTTTTACTTTTATACTAGATTTCAGTGATTTACATGGCACTATTACAGCAGTACAGTGTTAATAATTTGACTGTATAATTAACTTTATGGTGAGTTTTATACTTTCATAGGTGTTCAGATTACTCTTAACATTCTTTCATTTCAGCATGAATAACTCCCTTTAGCATTTCTTGTAAGGCAGGTCTAGTGGTAATGAAGTCCCTCAGCTTTTGTTTGTCTGAGAGTTATTCTTTCACTTCATTTGAAGGGCAGCTTTGCTGGTTGAAGTATTCTTAATTGGCAGATCCTTTAATTTCAGCATTTTGAATATATCATCCCATCCTCTCTTGACCTGCAAGGATTCTGCTGAGAAATCCACTAACAGCCTTATGGGGGTTCCCTTATATGAGATAATTTGCTGCTTTGACAATTCATCGTCTTTGGTTTTTATAGTTTCATTATAATGTATCTAGTGAATTTGGGAGATTAAATTTGTATTGGTGACTATGAAGCCTCATGTACTTGATATACATATCTGTCTCCAGATTTGGCAAAATTTCAACTGATCTTTAAATAAGATTTCTGCCCTTTTTCACTCTCTTCTCTCTTAGGCTGCCATAATGTAAATATTGTTTCTCCTGATGGCATTTCATAATTCACATAAGCATTCTTCTCTCTTTTTCATTCTTTTTTCCTTTTCTCTTCTTACTGGATAATTTCAGTTTATCAGTCTTCAAGTTCCCAGATTCATTCTTCTGCTTGATCAGGTCTCCTGTTGATGTTGTAAATTGCATTTTTCATTTTCATTCATTGCATTCTTTACTTCTAGAATTTTTTTTAGTTCTTTTTTTTATAACTTCTAGTTCGCAGTTAAACTTGTTTTGTTCATGACTTGTTTTCCTGATTTTATTGTGTTGTCTACATTCTCTGTAGTTCACTCATCTTTCTTAAAACAATTATTTTAAATTCTTTGGCAATTCACAGATCTCTACTTCTGTGGGGTCAGTTACTGGAAAATGATTGTGTTCCTTTGGTTGTGTCAGGCTTCCTTGTTTTTTCATGTTTCTTATAGCCTTTCATTGATGTCTTCATATTTGATGGAGGAATCACTTCTTTCTGACTTTAAGGACTGGTTTTGGAGAGGAAAGACATTCACTTGCAGGTGGGTGTAAGGAGCCAGCTGGGTAAGGTGTGCTGTTTCCATTCCTGGGGAAGGCTCAGCAGTGTAGTGTCTGTGCAACTGAGTTTAGCATCAATGAGGATTGCATGGGTCCTCAACCCAAGGATTGGTGGGTGCATTTTTATTTGAAAAACACCTTTACTTTGCCCACATTAAGTTGATGGTTTGGTGAATAGATACTTCTGGTTTCGTTTTTTTATTTAAAGCATTTTGTAGATAATTATTGGATGCCATGGTGGTTCAGTTAGTTAAGCATCTGACTTGAGCTCAGGTCATGATCCCAAGGTCCTGGGATCGAGTCCCATGTCTGGCTCCCTTCTCTGTAGGGAGTCTGTTTCTCCCTCTGCCCCTCCTCCCACTCATTCTCTCAATCTCTCTCTCTCTCTAATAAATAAATAAAATGTTTAAAAATTCTATAGACAATTTTTTTCTAGCATTGAGCATTACCAATGAGAAATTTTATATAAAGTTTTGCTCTCTGGAAATTTATGGAGTTTGAGATATGAATGTACATATGTATACATGAGTGTATGTATTTTACATGTTTATTAGTTCATGGGACATTTTAATCTGAACATTCACAACATCCTTTACCTCAGAGAATTGTCGGCTCTCTTAATCTTTTGCTTTAGCCTCTCTTTTTCGAACATCTGTTATTGCTCTTCATCAATTTATATCATCTGTATGTTTGCAGATTTCATTGTACGTTCATATTTTAGATTAGCTACTAGATTTATTTGCATCAGCAATTATTGTCAGGGCCTGTCCTCCCTTGCACACAGCCGCTCACCGCAGGATCCTGTTGTGACCAGTAGATTTCAGGACAGGTGGGAAGCCCCCTACCCACCCCCTCTACCAGGCAAGTCAGGGCCAAGCTGCAACAGAGGCAGAGTGATTTGGTGATGGCACAGCTCTCCTGACAGGCCACCCCCTGACCAGCCTTTAAAAACAAACAAACAAACAAACAAACACCCTCTGGATCTGTGTGTGCCCTTGAACTTCCTTACCTCTTAGTGTCTTACTTGAGCTGCATTACTTTTCTCTCCAACCCCAAAATCCATAATAGAAGAAAACCTCTGCATGTAAAACCAGAGTCTTCCACTTTCTCAATGGAGCAACTAAACAGGCAGTCCATACCCCTGGTACGAGTGTAACACACAAGCTAAGAGGGGAACAACAACATCAACACCATTCAGACTGTGTTCACTTCACAGTGCCCAGAGCTCAATAGGTTCTTTAGACATAAATTTTTGTAGAACTAAAAATATTTATATGCTTTATCCAGTAAGTTTTCTTCTGGAAGTTTATTCTGAAGAAACACTCAAGGTTGCTCAGAGTTTTATGTACATGGTTGAATATTTAATAGAAATTATTTTTCTTTAAATCTTTCTAGAGGTATAGTCTCCAGCAATCAGTAAAATCTATTTTATCTTAACCAAAGCATGACTTTTTTAATATACCTTACATAGGATGACTATAAATCATGCCTTTCAAATTTTTATAATTTTTAGTGATATTGTCTAATTTTTATTTACTGAGTAGAGAGAATCAAATTTCTTAAACTTAAGAACAAATAAATTAAGTTTGTATTTATGTAATCATAATGGACATTCAGTAAATAGAGAATGTTTTTTATTCCAGAAAACAGCTCCTTGAACATGGTGAGGTAAAGCTTTCATTTTAATCTTTGCTATATTTGTGTATTAAATTCTAGTTCAAGGATAATTCACAAAGGTTTTGCCTTGCTGCCAATGCACTGTCAGCTGTGGTTCAGTGGTTCAGCATTGGTAATAAATGTTGATCCTTCCCCTGTGTTCTTTTGCTTTTTTGAATAGTAGTAAGGATTTCTGAAAAATGGAAGGCTTATTTATGACCATGGAACATAATTAAATTGCTTTTATTTTTTCATTCACTCTTTTATTCATTCAACAATAAAAGCATTAATTCCTAACCCACTGAGCTAGTCAGCTTCAGCCCATCAGGGCAGACATCCGAGGCCCTGTGACTGGTGGCCTTTGGCCACACCCAGACTTGATGTGCAGTCAGTTACAATCTTGGAGTGTTATGGGATACAGAAGATGGTATAGAGTGTTGCTGCCCTCAGATATGCACAATTTTTCCACAGAGACATGAAACAAATAAGACAACACATTATATGATGCCAAATTATTTTGTGGCATATGAAGAGAAAGCTCATAAGGGTAGAAATACGATTTCCTAAGAAATAACGCTTTGAGTCTTAAAAGAAAGGCTAAATATAGGAGACAGGACAACTGAATTTGGACTTAATAAAAACAGTCTATAATGATAACAAATGTTTTTAATAGTTACTATGTGCCATGTACTGTGCTGTTTTAATTCTCATAATATTATTCCCATTCTGCAAATAAGAAAATTCTTAATTAGACGAAAGTAGCTGTTAACAGAGACAAACACTAATATTTCAATGACTTAACTCAGTGAAGTTTGATTCTTTGTTCACATAAAGTTAAAACCAGGAGTTCCTGGTTAGTGGGTGACCCCCCAACCCAGCAAGCAGTGATTGAGGAACCCAGATGCCTTCCAGTTATAGCTTGGCTATCTGCGGTGTGCTTGTCTGCATCACATCAGCAAAGGAGAAAGAACAGGGAAGACTTTGCCCTGGAGGGCTGATGTCCTTGTCTACATGAAGGCAGCAAAGGAGAAAGAACAGGGAAGATCCTGCTTTGGAGATTTTGTGATGTCTGGGCCTGGAAATGGAAATGTGGACTTCCTGTCCTCAGCTGGACCTCAGGCACATGGCCACACTTGTCGGCAGGGAGCTGGGAAATGGAGACTAGCTACATGTCTAAGAAGAAAAGCAAAGCAGTCTGGCCACAGAATAGAGACCTACAGAAATTAAATAGTTTTCCTCAGGTCTGCCTCTAATTCATAATAAAGCTTGCATTTCAGCACTGGCAGTCCACTTCCAGTGCCTTCGAAGTAGTAGTCAATACTTACTGCCTCCTATAGGCAGGGCATTTGTGGAAGGGATTTACATATAGTTATAATTTCATTCACACAACAACCCATTGAGGTAAGTACAGTTGTTTTGTGTGTTGTACAGGTGAAAGAAAACTATGGCATGGAGAAGTTGAGTAACTTAGGGTCACAAAGCTGAAGGGATCTAGGGACCTTAGCTCTGTGGAACCAAGGCCTTTGAACCTAGGGCATGTAGCAGCAGAGTCCGTGCTGTTAATCATTCAACACATGCTACGGCCTAACGTGAACTGTGTTTACGCAAATCAGTTGTGTCACATTGCCCAGTTTTACCTAGCAGGGCACATACATACTTTATATTCAGTGGGTATTCAAAACCCACTGCTTTTATTTATTTTTTTAAACCCACTGCCTTTTAAAAACACAGTGTTCCTTAATTTTCTGCCCTCTTTTCTCACATTAATTTTATTTTCTTATTCTCTTTTATTTCTCCATTTATCCTTATTTTGCCCATTTTAATTTTTCTTCTGTTCTGTGTTCTAATCAGTTTAATCTTTTTTATGTGTCTGTTAGGCACCAGGTCCCTGCTTTTGTAGAATTTAATGTGTAGTTTAGGAAGACAGGCAATGTGAACAGATAATGACATGTGCCTTGATAAAGGAAATAGGTAGAAAAATAGTGCAGAAAAAGTGATTACATCTGTGTGAAGAAGATGGGGTAGTTAGGGACAGATTTTTTTTTATTGATGTTAGAGGACTTTACCAAGGTCAGAGCATATACATGTACAAAGGAGGCGTAAGGTAACATGGTATGTTAAGCATTACAGGCAAATCAGAATTGCTGATGCATAGAAAAGAAGTGATACATGTTCAGACTATGGTGACTTCATATGCAAAGAAGGTAGACTCTATCCTGGACTTTGTTGTTAATAAGAAATGGTATAATCAGATCTAATTGTAAATATTTTTGTTCAGCTGTCAGTCAAAAGGATGGCTTTTTAAAAGGTAATCAGAATTTGGGGGAAGAATTACTTCTTTTGAAAAATAGATTGAGTGATATATGTTGGGGGTCTGTACCCTTCCATGTTCTCAGATTAATAGAACTATGTGGTTGAATAGTTTACTGGAAAGGAAGCATAGTGTAATGGTTAAACACCCAGACTCGAGAGTTGGCTGGCCCCAGATCCCTCTTCTTCCATTTACTGGCTGTGTGATCATAGCCAAGTTACATTACATCTTTTTGGGAACAACCAGAGCAACAACAGTAACAACAATATTTATCCCACATGGTGGCTATAGGATTAAATGAGTTATATGTAAGATACTTAAAATGATGCCTAGTGTTAAGCCCTGTGTAAAGGCCCACTTTTAAATTTGTGTGCTTTCTGGACCGAGACCTCAGGGGCTCCAACTAATACTCTGCCTCTGTTAACTGTGCCAGTGAAGGGTATTTCTACCATGTTCTCAAGGCATCTTCACAACTGTTGTGGGAGGTAGGTTTGACAGGGTCAGTCTGCCATTTGGACTGACTTTCTACACTTTGTTTTCTTTGTGCTTGGGAGCTGCCACCTCACACTCTACCCAGTCACACTCCCTTATTCCAGGGATGGGGAGTGAACAGTTTCCTGAGCTGCTCTTCTTTCCTTGCTTCTGGCCTCTAAAAGATGTTGTGAGGATTTTCCTAGTAATTTTTATGTGGAGAGGTACTAACAAATTGACAGTAGGTTACATACAGTACAGAATTTTGGACTGTGCTTTTTAACTGTAGCCTTCTGTCTTCTACTTGGTAGGTTAAAAAGAAAACTGTGTGATAGAATAGGAGATAAATTAACTATGGCAAGAGAGCTCCTAGAAAGTCAGTTGTAGCTTGTGAGTGGAAGAGAGTTTAGAGCATGTGGATAACAATAGAAGACAAATATGAGTGGTGCTATTTAGAGTGCTTGTTCTATGTCATTCCCCCACAAAAAAACGTTGTGCAGGGAAGATAAGGAAATGGTGAAGATCTTTCAGGTCTCCATATGCAGACAGAGTCCCTTCAGCTTTTAGGTGATAAAGGAAAGTCAAGAAGAGTTACTACTTTAGATTTAATTCTGATCATATGAGAAGTTGGTGCTAAGGTAGAAGTGATGGGAAAAATAATAGAGTACAAGTGATGGGATTTCGAAGAGACAATGACAGTCTCATCCTGTGACTCAGAATAACCAAAGGAAGGCATATTGGGAGAAGTCAGATGTACACTTGCATAAATTAGACCACACCTATTGTAGCCTAACATTTTAACAGAACATGGGCAATCTGTACCATGTTCAGAGCAAGACAACCAGAATTATGACACCATAGAGCTAATGATTCCAAGTTTCTGAACATTAAACTTAAAAATAGAAAGCTTTCTAAGGGTAAAGGTGGGATTAGTGCAAAGTCATGAGTACAGTATTTGAATAATAGAGAACTGCTATGTGCAAATAGGTTAGACTAATTTTGTGCAGTTGCAGAGGTGTGGAAATTATAGGGAGACATTGATTCAGTTTCAGAAAATATTTTCTAACATTTACAGCCATCCATAATTATAATAGGCACTCCTATGCATATTCCTTTTCAGGAATTAGTGAAGCACCAGTTCATAGATTGACAGAAGAGATCTCTGTTTCGGATACAGGGTTAAATAAGATGACCCATGTAATCTACCAATCTGTGATTTAATGGTCCTAAACAAAAAGACCTATTTGGGTGTGAAGTGTGTTAATGTCTTCTGTTCCTTCCACAACATGGCCCTAACTGTGTCCAAAGAGGAGTTTGAGGAAAAATGAAGGATTGACTTTGAAATAAATCTTCCACATTCTGACTTTGGATTCAAAAATAATGAAAAAATTAACAAATTCCATTTTTAAACATCTTTACTTAAAAAGGAAAAAAACACAGCTTTGCATTTTGTTTTAAACATAAGTTATATATTTCTAATCTAAAATAACATGTTTAAAAAGTAAAATTCAGAAAAATCACCATTCAGAAGTAACCTCTATTTGTAGGTACATATTTTTGTAGCCATCTCCATCCCTCCCACCCCAGCCATGCATGTATATATACAGATAGATGATTTTCACAAAATTAATCTTTTGTGTATATAATTAAACACATTGAAAATTTTCCATGCTATTAGATAATCTGCTAACACATAATCTTTTAATGGCTATAGACATGTGGGAAATGTGGTAATTTACTTATTCCTCTATAATGGTCACATAGTTTTTTTTTCTGTTTTTGCCACTAAAAATTCACTTAAGTGATCCTCTTTGTACAGTATTTTTGGTCTTGACTATTCCCTTAAATTAGAATGGAAATTTAAGTCAAAGGGGTTGGCTCTTTTGTAACATCTTGATAAATAATGCTAAATGTACAAATTACATCAGTGTATGTTTCAAGGACTCTTCTCTAACACTCAGTATTTAATAGTTGTCCATTTTATAGGTGAAAATACCTTATTATTGTCAATGTTTAATTTGTTGAATATTAGCAAATTCGAACATAAATATTTATTAACACTTGACTGGGTTGCATAGTCTATTTTTCTAGTGAAGAACTGGCTGATATTTTATGAGTATGTCTGTTAGAAAAATTTTGTCTGAAATCTTTGCTCAGTGGAACCCCATCTTAATAAAATGAGTGTTCTCCTAATCAGTACAAATATTTATATATATGATTCCATTACTTTAAAAATAATCTAGCTTGTGTTTTGTTCTGATTTTTGTTGCTGGCTGAGTGACATGCAAACTTGTGAAGCATTCAATATTTGTATGTCTCTGTGGCTCACTTCCTCACCTTGCATGTGTGCTGTTCAAATGCCACCTCTTTAGTGAGGCCCTCCCTGATTGTCCTCCTTGGAATTACAACTGCTCCAGCTCGTGGCCTCACACCACACTCAGTGTACTCCCAGCCTTCTTCTCCTGTTCCACTTTCTTCACTTTCTAAGAGACTATAATGGATTCATTTACTTGCGATGACTATTTCTATCTCTACTTAGTGAATGTTCTAAAATGTAAGTCTCACAAGGTCAGACTTTGCTCACTGTTATTTTGTTCACGGTTGTATCCATAGCCTCCAGAACAGTACGTGGCATTTAGTACACATTTGCTAAATCTTTGTTGAATGAATGAATAAATATTACCAGACTTACTATTAAATTAAAAGATCCTTGTCCTAATGAATGATAATAGTTTTAATATATATGTATTAATTTAAAAATATATAAAGTGAAGTATCATTTCGTTTTGTTTTTACAGCTGATTTTTCACACATTGCAACTGTTAGCCTTCACTGTCCTTGCCATTTTAATCATGAGGCTGAAGTTGTTTTTAACACCTCACATGTGTGTTATGGCTTCCTTGATATGTTCTCGACGGGTAAGGTATTCATTTTGGTGCCACTACACTATAGTAACTGTATGTGTTACTGCTGGTGAGGTTTCCATAGTTATTTTAGATGTCCGTTAGACATTATTACAGGTATTTTACAGGATTTAGTTCCAGGATGTTTCACATTTTTGTGATTTGCTAATCTTAATCCTTGGTAGTAAATCAGTACTAGAAGGATGAGGTGTGTTTCTTTCTTTATTCTTTTGAGGATAAAGAAAGTTCCATTTTTATTAGGCCCTATAATTCCAAAATATATACTATTTTTAAACAATAGATGACCATCGTTCTGTATATTATTAGTGCATTGATAATCTCAAATGACAACCCACCTTGGTTTAGTAGCAAGGTGAGAGTTTATTATTGGCCCTATAGCACACTTCATATAAGAATTAAAAATAAATGGTTTCTTTCATTTCAGCTCTTTGGCTGGCTTTTTTGCAGAGTTCGTTTTGAGAATGTTATCTTTGGCATCCTAACAGTGATGTCAATACAAGGTTGTGCAAACCTGCATAATCAATGGAGCATAATAGGAGAATTTAATAATTTACCTCAGGAGGAACTGATACAATGGATCAAATATAATACCAGACCAGGTATGTAGCTCTTTAGTTCTATGTAAAGCTAGTATACAGACATGTAGAAACAGACACACAAGAGTCATGAATTGACTCACAGATTTTAAGCATGCTAATTGTAGTGTCCACCAGTCAAACCTTTTCAAAAAACAATTTTGTGCCCTCTTTAGATGCCTCCTAGATAACTGCCAAGAATTTTAATTAACATGAGGAATTAATGATTGTTCATAGATATGTACTATAATGCTTTAGATCATTATCATATTTTAACCCTAACAATGACAAGTAAATTTTCAATAACAAAATTTCACACCCTGTCAACAGACATTGGAGAAGATACTTTTGACTGTGGGGAGGTCAACAGTGCCCTTTATATCACTTCAGTCAGTGCTGACTCTCTCTTCCAACCCTGTAAAACCATTTGCGCACAGAAGAGTTAAAATCTCATATACTCCATTTTCTTCACTAAATAATTTCAAAAAGACTCCAAAATATTTTTAGCTTACTTTTTTTCCTATCTTTATAGGAAAAAATCACCTCAAGCAGACATATTTCAATTTTTAAAAAACCTTTCCAGAGAATAAGTGTATTCTACAGTATTTTCTATAAGTAATCCATGATCTTGTCCAAGACTATTTCATATTTATCTCACCAACAAGAATTAAGACTTTGCAGAGTATTTCTGCCCCTCTCTCTGCCATAGGTGGTTTCTCTTCAGTGATTTCAGCTGTTGCTGGACAGACTCCCCTACTTTTTTTCTGATAACTATGTCCCTGGGCTTTGGGATCCTCTAACTCACATTTTCGCAGCCTTGGCACTATTGACATTAGAGACTGGCCTGTGCATTGAAGAATATTTTGCAGCATACCTTTCCTCAACCCACAAGTTGCCCACAATACCTCTCTCCCCACAGTGTGCCAATCAAAAATGTCTCCAGAAATATATATCCCTAGAAAATAAAATCACATCTGGTTGAGAACCACTGCTCTAGCCTAAGAACTTTCCATCATTAATTATTGAATCTTGTGATAATAAATATACATTTCTACATTGATTGACTTATATATCTTCAAATTTAAGTCATACGTAAAGATACTCGAAGTTACATTTAGAATATTTAGTTAGATTTGCAAGTAAACATTCAGCTATTTACAGTAGATCTGAATAATATGCCTTGTTAGTGATTTTATTATATTGATTAAAAATGTTAACCTTCAAAATTATTTAATAATTTATTATATAGAATTGTCAGGAGGTAAGTAAACATTTTTGTCTTCCAAGAAACTACAGTTCACAGTTTCACCTTAAAACATATAGCATGAGACTTGCCTTTTGTAACAGTCTCTCAGTTCTTGGCATTTTAAATTATTGGAACAAGTATAAAGTTTTGTAATTCTTTCTGGTCCTATGTGTTTTTGTAGCATTATCTTTTACACTGAGCTTGAACATGGTAGGAAGTTGTAGTAAAGTGCCTGAGTGTGGGCTCTGGTTCCACCTAGGTGTATAGACTTGACAAGTCAATTATCTTCATTGGTTCTCAGTTTTCTAATTTACAAAATAAGAATAACATAGAACCCACTTCATAAATTTCTACAAATTAAGTTGTTTAATCCTAGTAAACTTATTTAACACAGTTCCTGGCACAGAGATAACAAAGTTGGCTATTATTATAGCAGACAATATTGAGCAAAGAAAAAGAATAATGCCAATAGTTATTATTTAAATGTATTTCATGTTTCTTAATTTGAGTTCAAATATTATAGATAAGTACTGATCTTTGGTGTTCTTTAAAATATGTCATTAGGGAAAATGTCCTTGTTTTTCAGATGCTGTTT
Source organism: Enhydra lutris kenyoni (assembly GCF_002288905.1). NCBI lineage: Eukaryota > Metazoa > Chordata > Mammalia > Carnivora > Mustelidae > Enhydra > Enhydra lutris. The sequence continues at coordinate 33,792,320 of NW_019154100.1, read as the reverse complement.
TTGCAGGTGCCATGCCTACAATGGCCAGTGTCAAGCTGTCTACCCTGCACCCCATTGTGAATCACCCACATTACGAGGATGCAGACTTGAGGTTGGCAACTGATTGAATGTTTTAACCAGACATGCTAATTTTTCTCAAAATGAAAATATCATGTATTTATGACTAACCTGTATGTTATTCTATTTGTTCCAGTAGAACTGCTAAGTACTACTACTAGGAGATGGGATGGTTCTAACCCATGGCCATAGTTTGCCAGCCCCTGCTCTGAACCCCACAAGCTCCTCTGCCTGATTTAAGAAACCATTCTCTATTTTACCAATGGCCTACAACTAACCTTTTCTAATAGAAAAGTACATGAAATTTGCTATATTACATGCTTTTATGAAAATTTAGGGTGTTTTTGGTTAGCTAGTTATGAAACTCTCAATTATCTTAATCTTTTAGTCATTGTCAACGTAATCTTTTCCTGTTAATGCATCTTTGGCCTATTTTTACAGTTGACATTTTAAATCATTTAAAGTTTGATGTCTGGTTTTGGACATTGTACATCCTGTATGCTTGAAATTTTGAGAAATGTCCAATGCTGGGTGGGCAGATTGGTAACTGGGTGATGGACATTAAGGAAGGCACATGATGTACTGAGCACTGGGTGTTATATGCAACAGATGAATAACTGAAAGCTACATCTGAAACTGATGATACACTCTATGTTAACTCATTGAACTTCAGTAAGTTAAAAAAGAAATATCCAATGCATAAATGGTAATTATTCAGGATTTCATAAAAACTCCTATTTGGGGGCCAAATTATCTGTTGTACCATATTTTGGTGACTGATCCTGTTTGTCAAGCTTCCTCACTGCTACACTAGATGCCCTCTGTCTAAATGTATGATTTGCTACATTTCAACTTCAATTCATATGCTTTGCAGATAATTTCAGTAGGTGAAATTATCTACCAAAATCTGTTTTCTGTTGACCTCTATTCGAATGTATTCCGTGAGCAGATTAATTACTTTATGCATATGCAAAGCAAATTTATATCCTGAACTCTGTAGTCTCTAAGCCACTTGATGTTTGTTCTGGTAAAAACTAACAAGCAGTACCTACAAAATTCAAACCACTGTAAGTTTTAGCATATGCAAAATAAAAGCAGGAAAGTAGAAACTGCTATCCAAAAATAATCTGTGCTGTTCCCCAAACAGTTCATGCTGCTTGAGGTCATATATATGAGTGTTCCACCCAGTGAGTGTTGAGATTTTCATTTACTAGCAAAATTGTTTCAGTCCATTCTATTCTAACTTATTAAAAAATATTTAATTGTGTTTTGAATGTAAAGGGCTCGGACAAAAATAGTTTATTCCACATATAGTCGAAAATCTGCAAAAGAAGTGAGAGATAAATTGTTGGAGTTACATGTGAATTATTACATTTTAGAAGAGGCATGGTGTGTTGTGAGAACTAAGTGAGTATGAGCCCTACGTTGTATGGTATGGAATATCTTTAAGCAACAACCGTTTTACCTTATTACAGTAGTTGTGATTCTTTAAGATGGGATGGGGAGGGAGACAAACTTACGTAAAAGACTCTCAATCTCAGGAAACAAACTGAGGGTTGCTGGAGGGGTGGCTGAATGATGAGCAATGGGGAGGTTATGTGCTATGGTGAGTGCTGTGAATTGTGTAAAACTGATGATTCACAGACACCTGTACCCCTGAAATAAATAATACATTATATGTTAATTTTAAAAATACTGAAAAAAAGAATTTTTATTCTAAATTAATTCTATTAAAGTACTATCCTGGTATTTTATTTAAAATTGTTTCATGTAGGAAAATAAATATCATTTCAGTAGAATCTAATTTTAAGAAACTATAGAGTATCTTAGCTTCCTGATTTTTTTATTTTAACATCTTAAGTGTTGCTTTCCTTCATAGTTTTTCAAATTTTTATGATAGTTTTTATTAGAATTATGAAATACATATTTGAGTTTACAGTAGTGTGAGACATTAGCATTCTTTTACTACAACTGGATAACATTGAATTTATAAGACCTATAAGAAAAGTTTTCAATAACTCAAGAAGATATAGTAAGTAAAACATTCCTAAGTATAATTTTTAACTTCTGAATTTTCAATTTCTAAAAGTCACAAAATTCTAAAATGGTTAACAGATATCTTGAGGCCTTTCTTTTAGATTCCTTGACTTAAGAGGTCCTTAGCTGTATTAAGTCTAACATTAAGAATTTTCATTTCTCATATGGATAATTGGGCATTAGACTATAAAACATTTTGGAAAAGTGAAGTTCATAAGTTTTAGTGGCTAATTTTAATACCTAATATATCTAGGAAGAAAGGACATCGTGTAAAAGAAGAAGCTGGAACATCATAATGTTGATGCATGTGCACATCACATTAATTTAAAATTTAATACGACAACATAGACTTCAAAACAAAGCATATTACCACAAAAAGATGGACATTTTATAATGAAGAAAGGATTAACTCATCAAAAATTCTAAAATGTGTATATCTAAACAGAACTTCAGAGCTCTATTTTAATTAAAATTAAATTTAAAATGTATAGAATATAAAGAAAAATAAGCAAATTTTCAATGATAGTTGGAAATGTTAACTTTCCTTTCATTACTGAGAGAATTAGATAAAAAGAGTGTAAGGATTAAAAGATAGAAACATAAAACAGTATCAAATAATCTGACCTAATTACTTTTATAGAACAGTATAGGAAAATACATTCTGCAGAATACACATTCTTTTAAAGGGCACATGGAGTTTTCACCAAGGGAAAACATATGCTGGGCCACAAAAATGGCTTCAGTATGTTTAAAAGATTTGAAATCATAGAGAATTAAATTAAAAATTAATAATTAGAAATCTACTAAATAAGATATTTGCAAATGACAGTACAGACAAAAGGTTGATATCCAGGATCTATAAAGAACTCCTCAAACTCAACACACACAAAACAGACAATCATATCAAAAAATGGGCAGAAGATATGAACAGACACTTCTCCAATGAAGACATACAAATGGCTATCAGACACATGAAAAAATGTTCATCATCACTAGCCATCAGGGAGATTCAAATTAAAACCACATTGAGATACCACCTTACACCAGTTAGAATGGCCAAAATTAGCAAGACAGGAAACAACATGTGTTGGAGAGGATGTGGAGAAAGGGGAACCCTCTTACACTGTTGGTGGGAATGCAAGTTGGTGCAGCCACTTTGGAGAACAGTGTGGAGATTCCTCAAGAAATTAAAAATAGAGCTCTAATTGACCCTGCAATGGCACTACTGGGTATTTACCCCAAAGATACAGATGTAGTGAAAAGAAGGGCCATCTGTACCCCAATGTTTATAGCAGCAATGGCCACGGTCGCCAAACTGTGGAAAGAACCAAGATGCCCTTCAATGGACGAATGGATAAGGAAGATGTGGTCCATATACACTATGGAGTATTATGCCTCCATCAGAAAGGGTGAATACCCAACTTTTGTAGCAGCATGGACGGGACTAGAAGAGATTATGCTGAGTGAAATAAGTCAAGCAGAGATAGTCAATTATCATATGGTTTCACTTATTTGTGGAGCATAACAAATAGCATGGAGGACAAGGGGAAATGGAGAGGAGAAGGGAGTTGAGGGAAATTGGAAGGGGAGGTGAACCATGAGAGACTATGGACTCTGAAAAACAATCTGAGGGTTTTGAAGGGGCGGGGGGTGGGAGGTTGGGGGAACCAGGTGGTGGGGATTAGAGAGGGCACGGATGGCATAGAGGACGGGGGGTGGGGAAAAAACATGAAAAATTGTTACGCTAAAAAGAAATTTTTTTAAAAAAAAAAAAAGCGGGAACCTAAAAAATCTGAGTGGAGATAGCTGTTGCACAAGATAGGAGATCCAGACAAATTAACTGCCTATCAGAACAGAAACAAAAAACATCATCAGAAAAACAAAACAGATTCCAGACTCACTGCCAGTTGTTTTCTCTAGTGTTCAGTTTCCAACCCAAAATTACCAGACCTGTGAAAAAAAAATTTTTTTTTTATATTTGGAAATCCATTTTTTTTTAAAGATTTTTCAATACTCCAGAAAAAAGTTAGTAGAATCTGATTCAAATAGTTTGAGATGTTGGACTGAGCAGGGAAACACTGCAAAGCTGCTGTTATGATTATATTCAAGGAATTAAGGAAAACATGTTTAAAGAATTGAAGACATGATATCAGTAAGGGACAAGATATGATTCTCAACAGTGAACACCCGCCCCAGAAAAATGGAAACTCTAGAATTGAAAATTATAATAAATGAATGACAATTCTTTAAAAGTTCTCAAGAGATTTGATGTAACAACAGAAAAAAGATCAATGACTTTAGGGTAAGTAAAGAAAAAGTACAATCCAGGGGCGCCTGGGTGGCTCAGTGGGTTAAGCCTCTTCCTTTGGCTCAGGTCATGATCTCAGGGTCCTGGGATCTAGCCCCGATTCGGGCTCTCTGCTCAGCAGGGAGCCTGTTTCCTTCTCTCCCTCTCTGCCTGCTTGTGATCTCTCTCTCTCTGTGAAATGAATAAATAAAATCTTTAAAAAAAAAAATGAAAAAGTACACTCCAAAGAACAGGAATCAAGAAGATTGAAGAAGAATAGCAAAAGCCACAGAGACCTGTGTGTTATTAAATAGTTCAACACGTGGGTAATGTAATACCAGAAAGAATGAAAGAAAAGAAAAATGGGAGGAAAAAAAAATAGCTGAAGAAATCTTGGCCAAAAATTTTTTGTTTGTTGAAAGCCATTAACTTAAAGATCCAATTAAGGTTAACAAATGCAGCTAGGATAAACCCAAGGAAATCTACATCATGGAATATCATAGTCAAACTGGTGAAAAACAAGGAGAAAAGAGAAAATCTTGAAGCAAGAGAAGAATGATATGATAAACATCTGGTTCTTTTCATAAGTAGAAGTCAACTGACATTGAAATGATAATTCAAAATTCAGAAATACAGGATATACTAAAATGTGCTGGAAATGTTAAAAATGTGGATAAATATTAATCACTATATGTATATATATATATATAATCCTTTGAAAATCTTTTAAAACCTTATGACTAGTTAAAACAAAGATAATACCATTATATTTTTGAGTTTATAATGTAAGTCATATATATATGACAGCAATAGCACAAGCAAGGGGAGTAAACAAAAATAAAATGTATGATTTTCTGGAAATAATCCAAGTTTAATGTTAAGTAACTGTGATACATTGAAGATGCCTGTTTCAATATCTAGAGCAACCAGACACACACACAAACACACACACACACAGGCAAAAAAATGCATAAGCCAATGAATGAAATGGATGATATAGTAAAACTTTTTGCTTGACATAAAAGAAAGAGAGACAGACATTAAAAATAAAAAAGATGAAACAAATAGAAAACAAGGAAAAAAAGCCTAAATCAAACAATATCAGTAATCACAAATACGAATGGGGACAAAACACTCTAATCAAAAGACAAAGTTTAGTAGACTGAATACAAAAGCAAAACCCAACTATGTGTCCCCTTGAAGACATGCATTTTAAATACAGATACATGTATCGATGCAAGGAAAAGGAATGGAATTGTTTTGTGAATAACATATGAAAGCTGCAGTGAATATAAATATCTGGAATATTTTAGAGAAGGCCAAGCTATATTGCAGAAAGGAGATCAGTGTTTTCCTGGCTAAGCTGGAGCTAGGGGACCCACTGCAGAAGGGTTCAAGGGAAATTGTTTCAGTGCTAGGAATTTTCTATATTATGATTATGGAAGTGCTCACACACCTATACACAGTTGTCCATATTTATCAAACTTTACTCATAAATGGGTGCATTTTATTGTACATAAATATTTCCTCAATATAGCTGTTAAAAAATAATAGCCAGTTTGGCCTGATTTCTTCCCTTTACTGCCTGCTTCTCATGCAGGGTTATTCCCTAGTGAGAACTAGTATCCCAGTCAGTCCAATTATAAAGCCACCCAAAATAGGAAAGGGTAGAGAAGATCAAATCTGGCCAACAAGAGCTTTCCTTCATTACCTTGGACTATATGTTTTCATGCTGACCTAACTCAGATGAAACTCAAAAATGGGAAATTCATCAGGAATTAGATTAGCTTTCCTTTAATCTGTCTCCTACTACTCATGAGCCTTATGTTTGGATGGTGATACGGCCTAGAAAATATATTTATTTATATTTCATTTTGAAAATAAATTTTTAAATATGTAAATATGAATGTATATTGGACCTTTACTGTTAAGTTTAATAATATGCTTGTTATTTGGTTAAGTGGAACATGAAAATACAACATATTTAATTTCATTTTTATCCTTAAAAGTTGAACTTACATTTTTTGAAATGATGCTTTAAAATCTTTATTAAATAAATTAGTCTCAGGGTGCCTGGGTGGCCCAGTCAGTTAAGCATCTGCCTTCGGCTCAGTTCATGATCCCTGTCCTGGGATGGAGCCCTGTGTCAAGCTCCCTGCTGAGCTTCTCCCTTTCCTCCCCACTCATGCTCTCTCTCCATATCTCTGTCTCTCTCTCAAATAAATAAAATAAAAAAGAGTCTCCAAAAATCTTAGAGCTACTTTATAATTTATATATTTTCCTTGCATATGACTACATTTTTAATATGGATATATATGTGCCTTTTTTTTTTTTTTAGGCCTGGTTGCAGTATGCTGGAAATTTGGGATGTGGAAGACCCTTCCAATACAGCTAATCCTCCCTTATGTAGTGTCTTGCTCAAGGATGGGAGGCCTTACTTCACCACAGTATTTCAGAATAGTATGTACAGAGTATTAAAGGTTAACTGAGAACAAAACCCACCACACTGTGGTGAAAACAAGTGTGTAGAAAACAATGACTTTGCCTTATTTGCATTAATTAAAATCACAAGCTTTAATAAGGGGTCCTTAAAAAGAAGATATTAAAAATTATCTCAGGTTATTTTGATTACCAAAAGGTAAATTATTTCATTGGTTTCCATTGAATGTCAGCCTTTTTAAGCTTGTTATTTAAATGATTAAATCATTTCATACTGCATAAACAAATGTCCATCCTAGAAGTTGTAAAGAAAAAAAGAACAATGACATTTAATAATTTAGAGGTAAATGTCAGTCCTTTTGTACCCAACTAGATGCTTCAGATTTTCTCCAGTACCAGCATGCACCAGCTCAGACTCTTGAAACCACTTACAATAGATTAATGTAGTTCCTGAAATGACACTTCCTTAAAATCCTGATACTAATCACAACTTCTTTACCTCTGTGAGGAAATTTGTGTGTAACCACGTGTCTATTAAGGTTGTTTTTGCTTTTATTAACCCTCGGGAAAGATCTTTACTAGCTTTTAATAGTTTTTTATTATTTCAAGTTAACTATTTTTAAAAACAACTTATTTAGTAACATTTTAAATGTCTTGAAATGTATTTACCCAACCAAATAAGTATTTTCTATTGATTAGTTCCCAGCTGAGGTTCAACAGGTTATTAATCTGTCTTTATAATCCAGTGAATTTTCTTTTAACATTCAAGTAAAATAAAAACTGCTATGGTACAAGACCAAATTTGGGGGTTAAAACATAAGCAGAAAAGAAAATCCAGCTAAATTTATAATTTTTAAGGTCCTAGATCCTGAATGAAGCAAAGGCATTTTTCATCTCCACAGCCCTGTAATTCAGTGGACATAGTCTTTCTGATCACCATCTTTGTAATAACATATTTCTAAATCCTCATTTATTTTTGGTTTTGGATAAGGAAATTGATGTTTTATATATCTCCTCCTCCAATATGAAACCTGTGCAACAGTAATGCTTTGAGAGTGGGAAATAATTGCCTGGAAGATACTGCCGAATGCAAAGATAAACACTCGTTCTCTGCTGGAGAGACAGTAAATATGCCACATCTGTAGTATTTTAATATCTGCTTTAAATTAGTCATCTTGGAGTTTTTGTAATTCCCTTATGTTCTTGGCCCTCTGCATTTGGACTAACAAAATTACTTCGTTCTATAGGTTAGTTCATGCATGGGAGTTAAGAGATTATATTTAAGAAAACTGATAAAATTATTTTTCAACTTTTGTAATTGTAAAATATTTTAATACAGGATACAAAACATCTAAGAAAGCATGCCCCATTTTATCAGTATTTTCAAATAACTTATTTGGGCCTAAGTATGGGGCAAAGAAGGAAAGGAGACTTAACATCTAATATTCATAAAAATAAAATACATTTTGGATGATATTTTCATAGGAAATATTTTAAAGAAGTTGGTAGAATTTTTTTAAAAGAGCTGTATTAGCTAATAAAATACAAAAGTATACTTATGTGGATTGACATAGGAAAACCAATAAAATTATTTTCAACTTTTATAGTCGTAAAATATTTTAAACACAGGATGCAGAGCAAGCTAAGAAAGCATGCCACATTTTACTTATTTTAGCATTTTCAAATAATTTGTTTTGGTGTGTGGGGCAACAAAGGAAAAAAATATAAAACCTAATATTCATAAAATTAACACATTTTTGATGGTGTTGTCATAATCTATTTTTTTAAAAAGTTGTAATTCAACAACAGAAAGGGAAGAATAGTATTAACTAGTTAAATGTTCCATACAGATAAAATGTACTACTATGGATTGTGTTACTTTCATGTACTATGTATATTTGAAAATTAAAAAAGCACTTGAAGATCCTCTGTGTGTTTTCTATCTTTTCTCATCCTTTACCAAGCATACATTTTGACATTGAAATAATTCCGATATGAAGGTAGAAATCACAGGTCCCTGAATTTATCAACCGTGTTTACACAGGCAGTGATCTTTCTTAGCCATTTAAAAACAATTCTGCATCATCTCTCACAGAAGGCAGTGTACTGTGATGGAAATAGTGTGAGCTTTGTAACTAGATGAGTCTAATTTTAAATCCTGGCACTTCTATTTACCAGGTGTATTACCTACCATCCATTCCAACAGTATTTAATGAGTACTTACTGTATGCCAGGCACTGTGCTAATTCAGCTTGGTCATGTTACAGGACTGAGCTTCAGTCTCTTCACCTGGAAATTAGAACTCACACTACCTATTTGACAGTGTCATGACGAGGATTAGTAAGGTAGTGTGTTAAAGTGTTTGGCACATGTAGCTAAGTCACTCAACAAATGTTCGTTCCATATAATCGTTCTCCCTGCGTTCTAAATAACTAGCTTAGTATCAAGTTATATACTAGGTTATTTCATCTTGGAATTTCAAACAGTTCTACCTTTATTCTGTGTCAATAAGTAGGAATACTGGGCTATAGCTTGCTTTTGTATGTATGGGAGTTAGGAGATTATAAAGCTATTGGCTTCTTTCCTGGACATATTGTTTATTTTTTTGAAATGTGAAGACTGTGCGTGAACACTGCGGGTTGGGTAATGGTAGATTTTCCTCAGTGCAGGGCAGTGTCTTCCTTCGTTTCCTATGCTCCTATTTATGTGCACCTATTTGAAACTGGCTAGAAGTGAGTTGCACACAAGCTACAACAACCCCCCCCCCATTTTCTGCTTGTCAGAATCTGAGGTACAGCTTCAGTGAACAATATGTGTCTTCTACTCTTTTGCTGCTAATAGACACCACATCAAAAAAACACTGAGTATTTTTCATGTAAATTTTAACTTTGTTTAAAAAATTATATTTGAGAGAGAGAGAGAGCAAACAGGAGTGGGGGGAGGGAAAGGGAGAAGCAGACTCCCGACTAGGCAGAGAGCCCGACATGGGGCTTGATCCGAGGACTCTGAGATCATGACCTGAGCTGAAGGCAGACATTTAATGGACTGAGCCACCCAGGCACCTCTCATGTCGATTTTAATAATAAAACTATATTTCATTTGATAAGTGTCTATTATACAAGAAATACAAACTCATGGAATTTTTGTTTTCAAAAACAATTTGAAAGTAGGATAAATATTCAACAAGCACAATTACTCTCTGTTTTCTTCCAACTGGTAGGCATATTTTGCTTGTTTTCTTTTAACATGATTTAAACCGCTTCAGGTTTTGTTCTTTACACAGAGAGCAGATGTGAAAAAGTTTTACAGAGACTATTTTAATGGCTACCTAATATCCCATCAGGTGTGTGCTGGCGGGGGGGACCCTACTGAGTGATACCCATACTGCATGTATGTGTATGTAGAACAGCACTACAATGGATATCTTAGTGCAGTAAGATTTTTAAATTTTCAGATTATTTCCTTAGGATTGTTTCCATAAAGTTAAATTTCATTTTAAAAATGTGGATACCCTTAAAGCCTACAATGCAGTTTACCTCAAATTACCTTTGCAAAAGGATTATACACACCGCCCGAAGTCCATGTATGACAATGCTCATTTCACAACACTCTCATTAACATTGGTCAGGCTTATTAAAATTACTTCTTGCTAATTTGTGACACTCAGAGTTATTCATTAATTTACATTTGTTCCATGGCTTCTGAGGTTGGGTACCTATTCATGTCTGTTAAATGCCTGCATTTCCTTTTGTGTATTGCCTCTTTTCATTCATCTGCATTTATATGTGACTAGCCCAGCACAGAGATTGTCTGTGTTACAGACACTGATTTTTTAGTGAGTCTGTCTTGTCATTGTTCAATAATGTTGTTGAAGTTGCCATGTGAGTTAGGACATTCTTACTACTCTGTAGGCTGGAGATTATACTTCAGCTGTCTAAAGTAGTTTATAATTTGTACCATATTCAATATGTCATATTTAATATTAAATACCAAGTCTCAAAGTCTCAGTGCCTTACCCATTTATTTTATTTTTTAAGATTTTATTTATTTATTTGACAAAGACACTGCAAGAGAGGGAACACAGCAGGGGGAGTGGAAGAGGGAGAAACAGGCCTCCCGCTGAGCAGGGAGCCTGATGGGGGCTCCATCCCAGGACCCTGGAGCCAAAGGCAGACGCTTAATGACTGAGCCACCCAGGCGTCCCACCTCACCTGTTTAAATAGATGCAGTGATCATAATTCACGGCCAACAACTTTGTAAGTTATGTATGAAATTTCTGAAACCATTTGCTCTAAACTGGGTTGCTTTTTATAGCACATAGAAAGCAGGATTAGCAAATTTTTAACAGTTTTGGCCTCATGTGAACTAGTGGAGTTTCATGTCCAATAAAAACTCCCTATATTCTTAATCTTTAGAAAGTATATTCTCTGTAGCTCTGTTCATATTCTTTGATAAATCCATTGAGTCTCCTTGAAAGAGGGAAGGTTAGAGATAAGGGGAAGAAAAATCTCTTTTTGAAAATTCTTTTTTAACCATGAGAAGCAAAAGGAAAATTTGAAAAGAATAGAGATGTATATAACTTAATGCATAAAAATAAAATTTAGATGGGTCAAGAACTTAGAACTTCTAAAACTTAACTTTTAGAAGGAAATAGGGAAATGCAATTTAAAACCACATGACAAAATATACAAGTCTGATAGTAATTGGTGAGAACAGGGAGCAACAGGAACTCATGAAACTGTAGTAGGAGGACAAATTGATACAGCTCTCTTGGAAAATAATTTATTACCTAACAAATTTTAAAAATATGCAGTCCCTGCAACCTACAATTTTACCCTAAAGAAATGCTTGTGCAAATATGCAAGGGAAAACAGTTACAGGAATAGTTATGGAAATTGGGTGCCTGGGTGGCTCAGTCAGGTAAGTGTCAAACTCTTGATTTTGGCTCAAGTCATGATCTTGGGGTCATGGGATCAGGCTCTGCCCAGGGCTCCATGCTCAGCACGAAGTCTGCTTATCCCTCTCCTACTGCTCCTCCCACCTGTTCATGCTCCTTCTCTCCTTCTCTCCTTCTCCCCTTCTCACAAATAAATAAGTAAACTTATTAAATCTTTAAAAAGAATATTTATAGAAGCATTATTTTTATCTTGGGAGGACAGAAGCTGAAAACAGCCTAAAGGACCACCAATAGACCAAATAAAATGGAATATCACATCAGGAGTGAAAATGATCTATTCATGTATCAGGAAGACTGAATCTCAAATACAGTGTTAAGAATAAAAAACTAAGTTATCAGGCATGGGACACGTGTGTAAATATGTACGCCACTTATATATAGCCTAAAAGCAAAGATCGATGGCAAAACAGTAAAAACACAGGCACGATTAATGCAGAGCGTAGGCTAGTGATCACTTCTGGCAGAGAACGCAATCCAGGAGGGACCTCGGCTGCTTCAACCATCCTGTTCAAGTTCTTGACTGGGTGTTAAGTAGGTAAGTGTTCATTTTATAGTTCTTTAAGATCTACATATGCTTTATAATGTTTGATATATTTTACACCCTTCAAAGTATGGCTCTGATATACCAATGGTTCTTAAACATCAGATTCTCTTTCAGTAGCCCTCGTGTGCTTAAACAAGCATCAGGAGTTGTTCTGATGACTGAGGTCTAGCTGGCCAAGCATTGTCAGACTGTAGATTTCATTGAGCTTCCACTCCTGTGTTTTATTAGTTTCTTGAAACAGCAGATGATGTGACAGTGCCTTTATTGAACAGCAAAAACGTAATAGAAATTTTGATGGAAATTTGATTATTTAAAAATTTTTTCTATGAAAGGAATTCACGTGCACTAAGGAAAAGTTGGAAAAATCCTGAATAGTAGTGAAAAGAAAAAAGATGATTTTCTAGTACAGCTTTTTAAAAATTGCCACATCATGGCTCATTGGACTTTGAAGAAAGACAGCATTCATAGAAATTGTATTACAATTCATAATTCATTTTGTTGTCAAGATGAGCAATATAATGGCTTTGTTGTGGCCTTAAAATAGCCTCCATAGGATGAGAACTCTGTATTTGCAACCGAGCACAGTGGATTTGATAGCCTATGTCTGTTAGATATCCATGTTCTGTATAATATATAGAAACATTACAAAATGGATTTTTTTTTAATGTCAAGATTTTTACTGTCCAACTTGAAGATAGTACATTGATTAGGACTTCAAATTAGGCTCCCTGTTTCTCTTGAATCATGTTAAATTGTTTTTTTTTTTACCTCTTCTGGTGATTAAATACCAAAATTAGAAAGAAATACAAAATGAACCTACTTAATAACACATCCATAAAGAGATGTTTTTTTCCAAAAGAAAAAAATTTCTAGCCTGGGTTTCAGTAATATTGAACAGGAGACATTGCTTTTCTTTGAAATGAGGCCTAATCAAGTATCCAGTTTTGAGCGTAGATGCTAACTGGTGATAACCATCTCTGACCGACGCCCTGGCACAACTGAAGGGATATTTGAACAGACCCTGTCACTTCACAGAAGACTTTCCTCCCAGGGATGCTGCTTGATCTACATCTTAAAGGGAAGGTAAGAAGTAAGTAACTCAATGGGATGGGGGAGGGGGAAGGCACTTTCCAGGAAGGCGAAGCAGCACGTGCAAGAGCCCAGAACCACTGAGGCCCGTGGCTCAGTCCAGGACGTGCACTTTGGTTCTGTGAAAGCACGGGCAGGCTGAGGTGCCTCCTGTAAACCGGACAGAGACATGCAGCTCATGCAAGTGGCAGGGTTTAAGGGAAATCTGCCTCCGCCGTGGGAAGACGGAGCCCATGCCCTTACTCTCCAGTCTGGCAGCTCCGGGGCTCCATGTCTCTGGAAACTTTATAATACCTTCCTCCCAGAATCGTGAGGATCCAGCAAGAAACCCCATGTGGGAGTGGGTCATCCAGTAGTATACTTACGGTCCATCTTAACTCCTGAAGACGTCGAGGCAACTTCGAATTGGACATGCACAGGAGGCGGCTCTGAGAGGTATTAGTAATCCGAAAAGGCAAATCACAAGATCCTTTTCATTCGGCTTTGAATCATGTTAGAGGAGCTTTTTCAGACAGAAACAAAGAGAACTCACTTATTAGGCTTGGCTGAGATTAAAACTCATTTGTACCCTTTGAAGGCGTATAGACAATGGCCCTTATTTTTAAAATTCCTCGGAACAGCTGTGCTAATGCATGGATAGATACTGAGATGACTCAGATGAAGTCGCAAAGGCCCTTCATGGAAGACACTGAATTGATCGGATCCCCAAGGATGTAGGAACTGGCGTCTATGGAAAAATAGGTCCTCGGCTGGGGGGGGGGGGGGGGGGGGAAGCTTGGTCACACAGCGTCATCGGAGAGGCCCAGAGGATACAAAGGGGATCTTAACAAGAATAAGTCTTTTTATTTTTATTTTTTTTTAAAGATTTTATTTATTTATTTGACAGACAGAGATCACAGGTAGGCAGAGAGGCAGGCAGAGAGAGAGAGAGAGAGAGAGAGAGAGGAGGAAGCAGGCTCCCTGCTGAGCAGAGAGCCCGATGCGGGGCTCGATCCCAGGACCCTGGGATCATGACCTGAGCCGAAGGCAGAGGCTTTAACACACTGAGCCACCCAGGCGCCCCAAGAATAAGTCTTTTTAAATTAGTGTTGTGTGGCAGCCACAAAGGCACATTACCGTTGGGACAGTCCTCCAGGGAGGAACTTACTGTCCAGAGGCCAGAGTAGAGTTCGCCGACCGTCCCCAACCTGAGCCCCGGCAGCTTCTGACCTGGCCTCAAAGAGGCCCCACTCTTCTGAGCAGTCCTGAGGGGTGACAGCATGGCGGGTGCGAGGGCCTGGCCATTTCCGCCCAGGGCTGGACTCCCCCAAACAGGCAGCCTCTTCTTTGGAGCTCCTCATGTCAGCCCAGATGTGCTCAGGTATCCCTTGCTCCTCCTCTCCAGGGTCTGGAATGGTCCTCGCAGCTGTCAGGCTTCCTCACCCAACTCACTTCCTTTCAGGGCCATATCTGCCATCAAGCCCCTTGCCCTCCTTTCTCCATCTCAGCTTCTGTTTCCTGGAGGACATTGTTAGGTCCCTAATCAAAGGAGCGAGACTGATAAAAAGCGAAGGTCAAGCAAAGCTTTATTTTGCGCCAAGCATCGAGAATCAAACCGACCGGTGGGAAGGGGGTGCCTCTTACAGAGAGGGAGACCCCTCCAAGCCTCACAGACTAACTTTTATAGAGCAAAGGCCATGTGGTTGGGCCTGGCCACACACAGGTGACGAATGAGATTGTAACACACAGAGAAAGCTGCACAGTCATGCTAGGTCACACACGTGTGGCCAATTGAATTACAATTCACCCCATAGTAGCTATTTGAACTAGCCTATCACCTTGGTCAGAATTGGCGCCCAAGAGGTGGGGCTCACACTCCTTGCAACTCATCCCTGCCTCTGGGCTCTGTTATCTCCACCTGACCTGACCCACCTTTGTATTGGGGCTCTGTTACCTGGGACTGGTCGACCATATTATACTAGTTTCCCGGACTTGCTTTTAAGTAAGTCCCCTGGGGGGAGGCAGGGTCAGTTTAAGTTTACTGCATAAACAACAAAATGGCTGTTTAATCCAAGATGGAATTGCTCTGGCTACATAGGCCCTTACAGACATGAGCTCATCTAGGCAATTGCTAGCCCACAATTCCTAGGAGCCTTTTCGCACAGCAGCTATTGCCACGAGAGGGGACCGGACCTTAAGCTCATGTGATGCGTCTTTTCTCACAGTTCCGGACCCTCATCAGATCTCAGGGTTCTCCAAATGGAGAAAAGTCATTTGAGAAAGGTAGAGGCCAGGCATTCAAGCCATTAAGGCACAGTACATTCACACTGTGCAGATGAAAAGTTAAATGCTGAAATTTGGTCAGGATATTAATCTAGCCTAGTCCAGTTATTTTAAATGATGAGTTAGGCTTTGTTAGACTCTCTTTACAATACTGTGAAAAGCAAAACTATCTTAATCTGAAATACAGACTTGTTTGTTCCCCACACTTATCAAAAGGTTTACTGTATTATGAAAACTGGATTATTAATTTTTTTTAATAAGACCCACTGAAAGTGTGCAGAAATTCATTTTATATATACTTAGTGCCATCTGCTGGCTGTGATGTGTCATAACATCTGTCATGAAATACAAAAATTGTTAAGCAGCGAGTTTGCGTTTAACAGGTAACAGGAGAAATTCAGAGAGAAACAAAGAGAACTCACAGACATGAACTGCACTTTTAGTTGTGATTATGTCGGCAAACGGTGATAGAACAGTCTTCCTGGCTCTTCTTTGTCCTACCCCGTCTGCACTATGACTTCCGTCTCTCTCCCTCCGCCTTCTGCCTCTGGAGCTTCTCTTTCACTTTCACCCTTGCCTCCCTGTCCAACAGCACAGGTGCTGCCAACATCACAAGTTTCACTCAGAGATAACGAACTGCGGAAATCTCTAGCGTCTCTTTGTCCCACCTGGGCTCACATCGTCCCTTCAATCTAATAAGGTCTCCCCTGTCCTCTGGCTTCCTCTTGCTGCTCATCCGTCACCTTTCTGCCCAGAAGTCCCTTCTTCTTGGAAGTGGGTCCTGCCCAGTTCCTCCGTGGTCTGCTAATCCCATGCCACTTGCCATGTTGTCTGATTGCTTAAAAATGATCTGTTTGCCTTCGAAGCCTCTTATTGAGCTACGCACCACTTACAGGATGTACGTCTTATTTACTTCTGGGTTCCTCCACCCAGCACCGTACCCAGAACATACGAGATGCTCAGTAAATGTTGCATGAAGGTATAATGTGGAAAATGGTCAGGTTAAAAGGAAAAACAGAGATAGGGTGGTTGGTGATCCCCTTGGGTCATTTTTCTATTTTCTGTCTGTACTACATGGCTAACTTATCCAAAAATCATTCAATATATTATTTATTCCTTAGGTAGCCAGCACCGTATTGGATGTTCTGAGGAACAAATACAAAATATTAGGATGTGGATTAAGACTGGGTTTGAATCCCTGCTCTATCACTTACCAACTGAGCTATTCATTTGACACTTAAAATTTTTCTCTGTACACACTAGAGGTATTAAGGGGTATCCCTCAAAATGAACTTTTGAAGTAAAAAATGAGATAATACCCATAAAACATATAAAATAGAGTAAGCGCCCAGCAGGATGCTTTCTGTTGTTCTTTTTGCCCTTGTTCTTGCTAAAGTCAGATCAGCACAGAGCACCTGCTGACTGGGTTGGGTTTCCAGTCTCCACTCAATACTTTGTTAATTCTTCAGGGACCGTCCGTTCCCTCTAGAGTCTACTACCAACACCTCACAAGGCCAATTGGGGAAGCTTTGCAATGGTGTTGTTTCTCTGATGAGGGCTAACTTAGATCTTTAATTTGAAGAAGCCATTATGGTAGACTCAGAAAATGCACACAGCCTAAATATATGACTATAGCTTATCTGGCAAAACAGCGGATGGCTATAGTATAATGGTATTTTAAGTTTTAAAATAACTTTGATTCTTCTCAGGTGGTCTTTTCCTCCAAGTATAAAATAAGAAACACGACAATACAACCTTTGGAGTTTGGCTTCTGACAAACTCTTCACCAGTAAAGGCAAAGCAAATTGAAAAAGATAAATGACTGTTTCTCAATTGGAAACGAACCTAAATACTGTGGAGGGAGTTGAGGTGCTGTGCACAAATTTTACCTTATGTCACAGCCTAGTGAGTGGAGGATGGGGCGGCGGTGGGGGGAGGTGGCTCTCTCTGTTTACTCTTGGTGGGACTTTGTAAATGCTTCTCTAAATTTGTTTTTACAGCAGATGATTTTACCTTCACAGAATCAGAAAACAAGAAGGCAAACAGAGGCAAAGATTCGTGCCTTGGTTCATTTTCTTAAAAAGATTTTATTTATTTATTTGAAAGAGAGGGAGTGAGAGAGAGAGAGAGCATGAGCAGGGGGAGGGGAGAAGACTTCCCTGCCAAGCAAGGAGTCCGACCTGGGGCTCCGTCCCCGGACCCACTCATGTGCCCCAGGCATGGTTCTTTAATAAGTGGTTCTGTTGCTTTTTCCTACCTTCTACTCCCACTGCCTCAAACAAGGTGATAAGGGGAGGAATGCTGAAGAGAGAAGATGTGGAGGGGAAGGGAGGGTATTGGTGGTTGGCAGATGGTAGGTGTCTGGGTTGCACCGTGTTGGAACAGCTTCCCAGAACTTCTTATTGGGTAGAGCCACGATGCAGACATTTCTAGTAGGACACTTGGGGTTTAAGATCATCCACATAGGTTGGAGAGTCAGTCTGGACTGCCTCAGATTTTCTGTATTCTGCTCTCTGTATTGACCATGGCTTTTACTTACCATAACAGGTGATTCTCTCTGGACAGTATTTTCCCACTACTATCACCACCCAAGAAAAAAACAAACTTAAATATCAATTTCAGAATATTTTAGCTAATGCCATGTCTCATATTAGGTGGTTTATAATTATGGAATCACATACACTCCTATAACAAAATATTCTGTGTCAAATACCTTCATACTTTTAAATCTTCACACACACACACACACACACACACACACGCCCATACTTCTATTCAATAGGTCCACAGTATGCCAGAAGCAGGGCCATAGAGAAGTAGAAAGAGACCCTCCATGAAGAGACTTTTTGTCAACACCTTTCCCTCCTGCGGGAAAATTAATATAGTCACCATGGTAAAGGCAAGAAATTTGGTGTTATAACAATTTTCTCAACTGAGTCTCTGGATACATCAGACATTAGAAGATAAATATGAGAGTATAGCAAAAGTATAGAGACTCTCTACAATATCCCCTATTTTGTTCTCCAGATCAGAAAAATAGGCAGGAAGAAAATTTCCGCTTCTTGTTTTAGGTCCCCACTATGCTGATAAAGACTCCAATTGCAGAATCAATGGCATTTTGGTGCCTTTACTCTCTACTTACTTACATTTTCCTTGAGGGTATGAAATGCGCCTTAATAGGAAAGCAATTTCTTGGCATGCCTGAGACCCAGTTCAATGCCTGGCTTCTCACAAGTACTTGGTAAATGTTTTCAGAATAAATTTCTCATTTCAAACAGATCCCACATGCATGGTTCCCATGGAGAACCGGAACTGGGCAAATAAGGGAAATCAGTGGGGGTCTTGAAATTAAAAGAAGAAAGTAGCTGAGCGTCTCACGATGTTGCTCTGATGGAGTCCACTCTTTGAGGACACATATCTATCTTTCCCGTTGGCAGCTGCTTCTCTCCTGCCTGACCAGCAGAACACCTTTCTTGCAAGCAACTCGCTCTAGTTTGGATTTCTAAGGGCCTTTTGGCTCTAAAAAAGCCCATGTTCTGTGTGTGACTCATTGGCAGCAACGCTTTTCCTTCAGGGGAGGGGGGAGAAAAGAGAAGCAGCTAAAAACACACAAAAATGTCAAAATGACCAAAGCTTTTGGATTGGGGGTGGGGTGGGAAATAATGTGAGCCCTGGAGTTCTGGAGAGGTCTATGAGCACAAGAAATTTGAGGACATAGGTGAAATAATTAAAATAGTTATGGTTGATAGACACAAGCAAAAATGGGTAGCAAAGAGACTGGAGGGCAGCGTAGGCATCATTTGAAAAGTAGGGAAGTTTCCATTCAGTGTTTTTTCAAGGGAGTTCCAGAAGCTGAAGTGGGTGATTTCTTGACAACACATTCAGACCCCCAATTCAGTTGAGTTTAACTCGGTGAAGTGCTTTGTGAGTACCTCTCACACAGCCAGTGACAGAAGGTGCAGTGGTAAAGACAGCATATTAACCACAATTTTTATTTTCTGGATTTTAGCACTTTGACATCTGGGCATGTGCTGACCCTGGAAGGACTGCCTCTCTCCGAGTGAGCTAATTCCTGGAGATGACAGGCATCTACAAAGGCACCTTTCATGTACACACTAACCAATCCCTAGGCCCCTTCCCCAACCACCCACTTTATATGCTCCCACATCCCAGGCCATCACCCACCTGCTCTGACCACCAGAGCCAGGGATCAGGCAACTAGGCACAGCCCCTTTACCCCAAACTAACCAATTCCAAACTTACTTACATTTGCTTACCCATTTCCTCCGATAGAAACCACAGTAAAGCCCCCTTTGCCCACATTTCCCACCACTTTCCTCCACCTCCTGATTGGCCTCGGTACTTCCCACGCAGCGTGGCATGGGGTGCCCCCTCCGCTGGGGAGCCATGAGCTTTCTTCCTGAAAGTCATCGCCATGGCCGCGTGTCTTCCTGTGCACAGTTAAAAGGAATCTGAAGGCCCAGATCTGGGACACTGACCACCAGGTGGGGAAGGAAATGAACAAGGAAGAGCTGGCTGAGAACGAAGGCACTGGCACTCCTGTGAGTGATAACTCACAGAAATGGCTAATTGGCAGGGACCTGCAGAGATGTTCATGGAGTCCTGCAGCTCACTGGCCCGTGGCGGGCTCACCAGCAAAGAAGAAAATCCTGCTTCCCGTCCAGGGAGCTCAGGTCTCTGCTCTCCAGACTACAGGGATCCCCTGTAACCTCAGCCCCTCTGCCTTGCGTGAAGCCCAAGTCTATGGCCCAGGTGTCTGAAGTGTTTTTTGTTTACAGGCACCCATTTGCTGGAATTTAAGATTCTCTGGAGGAAATCAAACTCCCATCTGAAGCAATTTGGTGACAGTGTGAGCTGTGTGTGTGTGTGTGTGTGTGTGTGTGTGTGTGTGTGATTCAGTGTAGTTCCTGAGGGTGCGGAGCTGTTCCCAGAGATGTGTGATAAATGTCTCATTCAGCCAGACAGGGCAGGTGCTCAATTTGGAACATGCAGGTGAATGGCTGATGTGACATCTTGCTGGTACCTCTCGGATGCAGAGTTCCCCAAGTATGGAAAAGCCTTGGAAAATAACACGAAATTGCCTTGCCTGCACTCACACACCAGTAGAATGTAAATGCTTTTTTTTTTTTTAACTTAAAAAAAAGAAAAAGACACACCAGTTGAAGGCTTTTGTTCCACCCTAGAATGGAAATGCTACAGCAGCGCCGAGCCCAGTGATGTCGGTGAAGCATGGCACTCCGTGTACTTGGTTATTAATGCAGTCAGAGACACTGAGGAAGGCAGAAAATGTATTCTTAAATGATGTCTTCATGCAAAAGTAAAAGTAAATGACTTCTGAAGGTCTATTGAGCTGTGCGCTATGCAGCTGAGGGAAATTGAAATCAGAACTGCCATTATGGGTCTGGGTTGACTCAGATTCTCCATTTCAATTTCTTCACGGTGATTAATAATTGTGGGTTGAAGGGAAAGACAACTGACTTCCCGCTGCTTTAGTTTACCTGTCTCTGAAGTAGCCAAGATTCACGGGGACCTCTCCCACTCGCTCCAGGACGCTCATGGTTGTGAAGTGTTGACCTGCTCAGGGATGAGCCACTGTTGTCCCAGGCCAGTTCTCAGGGACGCGTGGTATATTGTTGTTAGCAGACAGGTATTAACCAGAAAAATACCACTCACTGGCATCACTCATGATGCCAAGAATCAGGAAGTCAATCTTAAGGTAAAGTCAGACAATTAAAAATCACATTTTTTTAAAATCACATTTCCGCTATGTGCCAGAGACTGAAAGAAGCCTAGAAGGCAGATAAAAATTCTCTGCCCTCAAGGAACCTCTAGGAGGAAACAGACCTACAAACCAACAATGACACTAAGTATTACGGGTAATGACTGTAGGAGCAGTAGGGTATGTTTCCAGTACAGGAACATAAAATTGGGACCCTGGATCATTATGATTTCTGAAAGGCTGAAAGCTACCAATATGCAAATGAGTCACATGCAGACTAACAAACAAAGCAAATCAGATTCCCTTAAAGTCTCTAAAATCCCCACATAACCAGCATTCCTAATCCAAGTTGTATATAGAATTCACTGTTAGATGTTGAATATTACTGAGGCTGGCTTCTCTGGCCAAGATGAAGTGAGCCCTCAGCCTATTTTTCCCACAAACTGTAGCTAAAAGCCAATACAAAATACCTCAACTCCTTAAGGAATCTGAAAAGCAAACAGTGGAAGGTAAGTTGGAGAGGAAAGACAAAATTTAAGAAAAACCAGTATTGGGATATTTGAGGTTATTTTTCCTCTTTCATGTCACTGTTTTTTTTTTTTTTAAAGATTTTATTTATATATTTGACAGACAGAGATCACAAGTAGGCAGAGAGGCAGGCAGAGAGAGAGAGAGAGAGAGGAAGGGAAGCAGGCTCCCTGCTGAGCAGAGAGCCTGATGCGGGGCTCGATCCCAGGGCCCTGGGATCATGACCCGAGCTGAAGGCAGAGGCCTTAACCCACTGAGCCACCCAGGCGCCCCTCATGTCACTGTTTTGACCTAATCGTGGCCCCAGTTATGGAATGGCACACAGACACAGACATCAGAATTCTGAGAGAAAACTCCTTTCTTGACCAGAGCAGGAAAGGGGGCCCCATGAGCTGAAGAGTGTGCCACACACTGACTTTTTTGCTTTTCTTCCCCCTCCTACCTCTCACACAGGAGTGGCCCCTGTCTGGAACTTCACCGCAGTGGCTATGGGCCTGAGCCCTTAATACCGAGGAAAGACTAATCTCTCTTGTCAGAGGAATCTGGCAGAAGGGTGCCCAGTTGTCCAAAGAGTATGGAAGAAGTCTCTATTATTGTTTTCACTCTTTTTTCCCCCTCACCATTTTGCCCAGAATGCAGCACCAGTCATTAGGAATTGGATAACAGAGTGGCCTGAATAAGTTCTCAGAACTTGTCCTTCTGGTCAGAAGAACCAGGTACAAGTATTCCTGGGGACCTGAGAGTGGGAGGGAAATCTGGGAGAGGTTAGAATTGGAGGAGGGAAAGCTCTAGTTCTGTGTACAAACCAACAGGATGCCTGGGCTAGTGAGGAAGCTGCATATGCATGAAAACAGACCCAAAGCAGTGTGGCCTCCGCTCAGATCGGAAGCCTCTGTCCCACAGAACTGATCTGTATCTAACTAGGCTGATTGCTGCTAAAGCAAGAAAACACACAAAACCAGCATTCTCTAGATTTCTCTCTGGAGGAAAAAAAAATCCAACAATTTCTGAAGGATTTTAACAGGACCCAGAGTCTTACAACATCATAATAAACTGTTTAGAATACAATAGAAAGTGAGTTAGCAAAGAACCAAGAAAATATGGCCAGTTCTCAAGGGAAAATCTATCAGCCAAAGCCAATCCACTCTAAAACAGCAAAATTCATGTTCTTTTAAAGTGTCTAGATAGACCGTGTTCTAAGACATTAAATAAACCTTAGATTTTTTTAAAAATTGAAAGCATACCAAGTTTGTTAACAATAATACATATGACTGCAACAGAATTAGAGAGAAAAAAAAAAAACAAACAAGAACAGAAAGGTATCTAGGACACACCCAAACATCTGCAAATTAAACAAGGCAATTCTAAATAGCCTTCTGGTTATCTAGTGGAAAGATGTCTCAAGGTAAATAAAGTATTTTTTAAATGAATAACAGTGAAAACACAGCTTATTGGCCATTGTAGGAAGTGCTTAGAGAAAAAAATACAGCACAAAATGCTCATATTAAAAAAGAAAGTCTCAAATCAACAATCTAAGCTTACATATTAAGAGACTAGAAAAGAATCAGCTAAACCCAAAATAAGTAGAAGGAAGAAAATAATGAAGGTAAGAGCAAAAATCAATGAAAGAGGAACCAAGAAAGGGAGAGAGAGAGAGAGAGAGAGAGAGAGAGAGCCTGTGTGTGTGATCATCAGCTAGCAGGATCAGGAATGAAAGAGAAGATACTGCTAGGAGAAGGAATACCAGGAGACCCTTGTCCTCAGGGGCTGGGTCCCTTAGAGAAACTAGAGGTTCCTTGGAGGAGATTATCAGGACTTTAGACCTCAGGATAAAGAGACACACTCAAGGAGGGGCTGTGGGTCATTAACTGCAGGCTCAGAATGGTGCCAGAGTGAAGAAAGGGTAAGCCAGGGTCTGGGGTCAGCTTAAAGGCCATGTAGGAGGAACAAACATGGTGGCCAGAACTGTGTTGTCCCGAGTCATGTTCAGCCTAGCTCTTGAGGGCGTTCTACTCTTTCTCATGACACCATGAGGCATGAGTGTTTATAAGCAGAGATTCCCTCAGGGGACACAGAAACAGAGAGTCTGTGAGAAGCATGACCTGATTTGGCCAGAGCTGGGTTGGAGGCAAGGAAGAAGTCAGCTCTTGTCACCCCTTTCTTTCAAAGAGGGATCCTAGTATAGTTAGGAAAGAAGGTAGCTACCACAATGGCTGGCATTTAGAAAGTGCTCACGATACACTGGTTTCCTCCCTCCCCCACTCAGCAGCCAAGCTACCTAAGGCCATGTGTCAGAAACATGGCCGAAAGAACCACAGCCCAGCAGGAGCCAGCAGAACCCATGGCCACCACGGTGGCCAGTCCCTTGAGGAGGATGAGATCTAGAAGAGGTGCTCCATAGAACAGGCTGGAAGTGGGGGGAGACAGGTGGACTGGTGGGCAGCCCCACAGCAGCCTGTTTGCACTTGAGGAAGAACCTCCTAGAGAGGACGCAGGCGGGGCCCACTATGGGGCTAACTCTGTAGAGAGCCGCAAAGACCTCCAGGGTAGAAGACCTCTCAAGAGAAGGGGTATGAGGGAAATGAGCTGAGCCCAGTAACAAAGTCTTCATTGCTGAAGGAAGTGGGGATTCCGAGTTCAGGGTGGAGGCATTCACACACCCCTGGCCGAGCCCAGCCTCTGGGAAGCAGGTCCTTGTCTGTTTCCTCTGAAGAGGAAAGACACTACATGTTTCTTTAAAGAGTAGTTCTGTCTTTAAATTTTAACTCAGGGGGGGTCACAAGCCAGCCTTGTTGGCATTCCTCCAATAGCCAGTCATGCAGCACTGGTCCTTCTCTCCCTGCACCTGAGTGTCACAGGGGGATCACGGCCCCATTCTGTAGACATCTGCAGGTGGGAGGCAGAAAGGCTGTACCTCCCACCAGAGGAGCTTCCCCGGCTGGGACAGCCCTGCAGACAGGGCGTTCTGGTGACGGACAGGGCATATGCAGGCCTGCAGGGCGCAGACAGCAGCCTGGTGCTTACCCGTCTGTGACACACCTTCTGGAGTTTCCCAGAAACACTGGGCAGCAACTCACAGGTGGAGGCGGTGTGAAGGTCCTGCAGATATCGGCCAAGCAGCCAGTCGGTGAAATTTAAATTGTCTTCCTAGTTTGACCTCATTTTTATCTGCTTGGTGGAGAAGCCTTGGAAAGATAAGGCAAGAACAGTAATGACCGGTAGTTATCATTCGTGGAGCCACTATCTTGGGCCAGAACTATGCTTAATGTTCTAACCATGTTATTTAGTCCTCATCACAATCCTGAAACTCTGCCTCTTTCTTCCCCTCCTCCTCCTCCTTCTTCCTTCCTATATGTGCATGCCTTGATTAAAGGAAACCTAGGAAGCAGAAATATAAATTTGGCAATGAATCTTTTCATTGGACTTGGATATTACAACAGGCAAAAATAAGCAGGTTCTCATTAAAAAAAAAACCTATTTAAAAAAGTGAACACTTGGTAAATATTTGTCAATTCAATTCATGAAACATATAGATGTTAAATGAAAATGCATATGCCCCAGAAATGAAAAAGATGACTTATTTTTGCCTAGCACACAGTACCACAGAAAGGCTATATCCCAGGTGGCGCCAAGCCCATGTTTTTTTTTTTTTAATTTTTTATTTTAAGTGGCGCCCCCTACAGGACATTCTTGGAACACTAACTGAGGGCCGGCCACCCAGCAGCCCTCAGTTCATTGTAAGTGAAAAATGATTTTTATATTTTTAATGCCTTTTTACCAATCTCTTTGGAAGAAGCAGATGAACATTTACAATTTTAACAAAGAATGTTTATTTTAGAACAGAGAAGCTCGATTAAAAGATCAGCTGGGGCCCAGAACACACATATTTTTTCTGTAGATGCAGCCAAATGTGAGACCGGGGCCTGCGCCTAATTCGTCAGAGCCAAGCAACACTCTGCAGGCAGGGTGCAGGGCACCCACCTACCTTTGCAACACTGCCTGCTTTCAAATGCAAACACAGCCAGCCAACTCCTCGGAGGAAGCCCAGAAGACTGGAGGGAAAGCCAAGCTGGCAGCGGACTTGGCCACTCTTGGAGCCAGAAGCCACCTGCACACGGCGTGGTGCAGAGGAATAGCCATTATGCCCTGGAACCATTTTCTTCTAGAAACCAGCTGTGGTGGGGCTCACCCCCAGGAGGCCAGAGCTGCTGTGAGAAGGAGGGAAGGAGAAGGGCCAGATCGCGGAGAGCTAGGGCCGTGCCTTAGTCTTCTGGGCCCCCAGGGCTCACTGCTGTCTGGTGACTACTCTACTGAATGGAATGCACAGATTCGAGCCCCAGCTTCACTGGGAGGTTCCTGAGGGATCTGGGAAAGTGGCTTCTCTTGGAACCTGCTGAACGACAAACCACCCCAAGCTTAGTAGCATAAAATGAAAATAAGCATTTATTATCTTCCATGGTTTGGGTGTCCACAGGGCCCTGCCGGGGAGATTTGGGTCCTTCTGCAATTATCATTACACGGTGGCTGGGCTAGGGTTCGCACGAAAACCTTTCCATTCACAGGTCTGCTGTCTGGCCTGGCAGGTCCTAAAGAGCTGGGGCTGGAACATCTCGGGCTTGTGGGACACCCGTCCCTAGCACAGTGTGGTCTCTCCATGTGGGCTTTCCAGCACCGCGGCTTCAGGGCAGCTGCACCTCTTACACAAAGGGCGCTCTTACACAAGGGCGCTCGTCCCCAGAGAGAGGCAGGTGGAAGGCGGCCGTCTTTTATGACCCGGCCTCACAGGCCACACAGTGACCGGTTCACGACATTGTTTTCCTGGAGGCCTTTGAAAGTCCTGCTTTATGTTCCAGGGGAGGGAATGTAGATCCCGCTTCTTGATGGGAAGAATGTCAAAGAATTTACAGAGATGTTTTGAAAGCCCCACAGAGCCTCAGTTTATCCACATTAAACAGGATACTATTACTCCTTGGAATAGATCTTTGGGAGGAGGGATGGGAGGATAAAGGGGTCTAATGCAGATGAACTCAGGTGGCAAAAGTTAAGGCACTGTCCAAACAAAGAAGATGAACAATTAGAAAAAGCTGTCTGGTGTTACTAATTTTCAAATTGGACCATATTATAATATTTCAAAGGCTGAAAAGCATAGTTTTCTCATTGACATTCTTCTCTTCAATAAACAGATCACCTAAGCCAAAAGAATATAATTTCTCCCATAGGATCAACAACAAAGCCATTTTGAATGAAAGAGAAATATAGTCTGTAAGCATTTGTGCTTTTTCCTGAATTTGCCCTTGATCAAAATAAGGTTGCCCAACATTGCTATGCATCTTGTTAACCCCATTGTCAAGCTCAATGTCTTGCAAATATGTTGCTGCTGAGTATGAATGTTTATAAAGGAAAGAATTTAGAAACAAAAACAGAACGGTCATTGGCCTGTTTTTCATGAAATATGATTGTTATTTTTATTCTACATGTAGCATCCCTTGATGCAGACCAGCTGAGCCTGAGGACCCAGGGGGTGTCCCTCAGGACCAGCCAAGAGGGCTCTTGGCTTTGCACAGGATAGAAATCAAATGCAAGCTGGAGAAAGTGCAAGCATGAGCAACAGAAGAGCAGACGGAGTGTCTGGGAGACTCCGAAAGGAAAGGGGAATAAGTCTCACTCTTGCTTGGGGTTGGGATTTATGTTGAAAGGGGTCTAGTGTATGTGTTCCTCCAGGAATCCAGGATAGGGTTCAACCAAAAGCAAATGCGAAGTGAACAAAAGGTGTTGTTCCTTAAGTCACTGAAGGTAGGACTGTTGACACCAGCATCAGCCGGGTTTGTTAGCAGAGAATGTGCTGGATCGTGTTTGGGATCCAGCTCTTTCTCGATGTTATCAGGTGTTGGGGGCCTAGGACAGAAGTTAGAGAATGATTCACTTTCTTGCTTCCCCCTTGAAGTGGGAACGCAGCTTCTTTGGCTTATTCAGAGGCAAGATACAGAACACGAGTAAATGGGGCCTGGCAGAAAACCAGCGGAGACAGAGCCATTCTAACATGGAGTCTGCTCTGCTTTCCTACCTCACCTTTGCCCATTTCAGTTGTCACGTTAATGACAATTCACTCATTTAGGAGTTAGAACTCTTGGTTGTAAGCATTTAAAAAAAAAAATGCGAGCAGACTTCACAGGAAGAAGAACTGCAGGGCACCTCCCGCCCGGGAGCCTTGGAACATGGCCGGCCTTCAGGCAGGGTCTGCGAGCAGAGCAGCGACTGGTGGGAAGTATGGTTCTTCAGGACCCATTCACTCATCCATCCTCCCTCCTTCCCTCCCTCTCTCCCCTGTTCTCGCGCTGTCTGTTGCATTCCACTCTTCCCGCAGATTGAGATCTTTCCTACTTCTTGGTTGATGCGACAAGCAGAAGGAGGCTGCTCCGTCATTTTCTGTTTCGAGTCCTCCATTCAGCAGGCTTGTCCAAACTAAATTAGACGGAATTTTCGGTGGAGAGGCTATGCTTGGCCCCGTGTGGGTCAACATCCGTTCACCTGGGGCGAAGGGTCAAGTCACAGAACGCAGCTGCAAGCTTGCAGGCGTTGGTGGGGGCGGGGGGCATCCCCCATTCTGGTGTACAAGCAATGTATGCTTTAGAGTCTGTGGGCCAGAGACAGACTAGTAGGGCTTTGCAAAATCTCTTCACTGGAAATGAAAAAGAAAATGACACTGAGGTGGATTACTGGGAGAGACTGAAGGCAGGAGGAGAATACACAGTGAAAATCTAGCATTCAAGCTAGCCCTTCTCAAAGGGAATCAAAAGTCTGCACCAGTCTCATTTTAATCAAATCAACACAGGGTTCTGAGTAAGAAGGGACATAGGGAAGCACGCATTTTATACTTTCATAGTAATATTCAGTGACTTGACCAAAGTCACCTCGTTGACCCGAAGCATCAAGGGAGCAAGACATCCGGGCATGCGGATGTCCTGGGAGAAGGGGTTCATTCTTCCCCCAGAGCCTGCCGTTTGCTGTTTTAAAGAGGAGAACTCTGAGCCAGCAGCGATTTAATCTTACGCAATAAAAGCTGCGGCTTCTGGGACTTCTGTCCTGTAGTCTTGGCAGGCAGCAGGATGGCCTGAAGCTTATCTCTGCAGCTCAACTGCAACACGGTGACGTTTGCTCTTCTGCCAGCTACTTTCCTTGCCCACTTTTCCAGAAAGGCATGAAGCTGGGAGGTCTGACGCAAACTGCTGCTATCTAGTTTCATGCATCTTTCAGCTACCTTCTCCAACTCAGTCATATAAATATCCTTCCATTTAGGTCTATTCGCCAGCCTGGTGCTTCCCAAAATGGTGGTGTTGCAATTCCACACACCCCCCACTCGCCCCCGGGGGGTGCAATGGGCTGTCAGCCCTAGAGCAAGTCATGTCTTACTAAAAATAGAGTCCCAAAGTCTACACACAACTTACTTTACAATACATGAATTAAACAGAACTCAAGTTAATCCCTGTGATATGTCACACTCAGTCACCCTGGACATACTCTCTTGTGAAAGCCCGTAATTGTTGGATGGGTGTGTATAGGCTTTATTTTCAAGGAAGCAATTTTTAGCTCTTAAGGGAAACCACAACTCATGGTGCCTTTCATGAACGTTCCTCTTCAAAGAGAGTACAGATTTAAGGATTGGGCAGGGTGCCCTCTCCCGCCCCCCACCACGGGTTCATATCCCAGTTCCACCTCTAACCAGCTGCCTGACCTTGGGCAAGTCGCTGAGCCTCTCTCTGCTTTCCCCCTAGTAAGTTGGGAGAGAATAAAAGTATGCAACTTGCAAGATGTTGTGAGGATTAAATAATTTG
Organism: Enhydra lutris kenyoni; assembly: GCF_002288905.1. NCBI lineage: Eukaryota > Metazoa > Chordata > Mammalia > Carnivora > Mustelidae > Enhydra > Enhydra lutris. Next base: position 33,762,548 of record NW_019154100.1, on the reverse strand, counting down.
TAGGAAAGACACAGAACAGTGCCCAGGGATCTAGTAAAGGCAAGTTTTAGAGTAGCTGTTGCTATTTATTACTGGGAGGCTTTTGCTTTCCTGAGGATTTTCCTAGATGCCCAGAGACCAGTAGTTTGGTCTCTGGGCATAAAGGACAAATACATCATACCTGCGCTGAATACTACCTGCACATAATTTACATAGGGTGCCTCCACCCGGATTTCTTCTGTTTTCAGTATACTTCAAATCCCATGGGCCTCTTCCTTGGCTACCTCCAGAAATATGTCTTGGGCTTGGGTAGCTCCAGGAAAACCGAGATCTGGCACAAGGAGCTGTTCTTCTAAATATTTCGTGACTCCCTTCACTGGCTGCTCACACTCGCACCTTGATTCATTTCTCCTTCCCTACATCCATCACTGTTCAGCTCTTTCTATTTCTGGCTATTCTGGGAAGTGGGGAGAGAGGAGATTCCTGCTCCGGGTTTTCCAAACTGTGGCAAAGCTGGGTCTGGGCCAGGGAGAGGAAAAGGAGTCTAGGAGGCGAATCCCTGGCACTCCAAGTTGAAGTTCCCAACTACTTCCCAACCAGCGTGGTGTACTACTGTGTGCTGTGGGTTAAGCTGGTATCTGTGACCAGGTCTAAGTGTTGGAGAGGCTGCAGAAGAGAGATTCAAATAGAGATGGTGTCCTGGACAGAAGCCTGCCTCTGATGTGAGAAAGCCACTCTTGGCTTTAAACAGAGTGACATCTTGCATTTCCCTACCTCATTGTTTTTTGTTTTTTTTTTTCCTTTTACCAAACAGATCCTACAGAAAATAAATTAATATATGTTGAAAGTCTATCATGTAACCAAGGAATACACATAATTTCTTTCCTCCCGAGGGTTGAGGGGTCTCAGCCTCACCATTTGGCAGAATCACCCTGGAGCTTCTAAGAGGTACTGTGGCCTCTCTTTCTGATTTCATGATTTTGGGTGAGGTCTGGGCACTGGCATTTCTTTCCTTTTTTTTTTTATTTTAATTTTTTATTTTTTTATAAACATATCTTTTTATCCCCAGGGGTACAGGTCTGTGAATCGCCAGGTTTACACACTTCACAGCACTCACCATAGCACATACCCTCCCCAATGTCCATAACCCCACCCCCCTCTCCCAACCCCCCTCCCCCTAGCAACCCTCAGTTTGTTTTGTGAGATTAAGAGTCACTTATGGTTTGTCTCCCGCCCAATCCCACCTTGTTTCATTTATTCTTCTCCTACCCCCTTAACCCCCCATGTTGCATCTCCACTTCCTCATATCAGGGAGATCATATGATAGTTGTCTTTCTCCGACTGACTTATTTTGCTAAGTATAATACCCTCTAGTTCCATCCATGTTGTCGCAAATGGCAAGATTTCATTTCTTTTGAAGGCTGCATAGTATTCCATTGTGTATATATACCACATCTTCTTTATCCATTCATCTGCTGATGGACATCTAGGTTCTTTCCATAGTTTGGCTATTGTAGACATTGCTGCTATAAACATTCGAGTGCATGTGCCCCTTTGGATCACTACGTTTGTATCTTTAGGGTAAATACCCAGTAGTGCAATTGCTGGGTCATAGGGTAGCTCTATTTTCAACATTTTGAGGAACCTCCAAGCTGTTTTCCAGAGTGGTTGCACCAGCTTGCATTCCCACCAACAGTGTAGGAGGGTTCCCCTTTCTCCGCGTCCTCGCCAGTATCTGTCATTTCCTGACTTGTTAATTTTAGCCATTCTGACTGGTGTGAGGTGATATCTCATTGTGGTTTTGATTTGTATTTCCCTGATGCCTTGTGATGTGGAGCACTTTTTCATGTGTCTGTTGGCCATCTGGATGTCTTCTTTGCAGAAATGTCTGTTCATGTCTTCGGGCACTGGCATTTCTTAAAGGCTCCCTGGTAGTGTTAATGTTGCCAGAGCTCCAGGGATGGGAGCGGGCTGAACTGTGCTATTCACTGACCAGCTGTGGCCATTCCCCCACGCCTTCTTCCCCTCACCCTTCAGGGTCAGGTGACACCAAAGACACCTCCCATAGAACTCAAAATCATCTATCTGTGTAACCTTTTAACAAAGTTTTATAAATAGTACATGGTCTATTGTTATCTACCTCATTTTTTTTTTTTGGCAGTATTTTCAAGACCTGTTTCCAAGATCCATCTTAAACTACTAAAGAAGAATTATTAGGGATACTCAAGAGCTATTTCTCCAAAATATGACTCCAAAAAAGAAAAATAAAAAAAAGAATGAAGGGTAAACTTTGTAAAAATGTATCTCTATTGCTTTTCCCACTTTTTTTTCCTACTGGCAAACTCTGTATGCTTCTCCTGAATGTCTTCTTCACAAATGCACAGGTTATTAATAATAAAAGAGGAATTTGAGAAAAATGTTTGTCTTCAAAAAATGAAAAATGGAAGCAAAAGCTAGAATAGGTGCCTGTGGTGCGTCAGGCCCTGAGACACCACCACCTGGTGTGGACATGGGTGCTGTGTGCAGTGGGGGGTGGGGGGTGGGTGGAGAGGTTGGAGTGGAGGCTGCTGAGGGTTTATTGCTGAGCCCCTTTTCAGGAATTGGGGGCTTGCCCTTGGGTGTGCACACTCTACGGAGCTGCCTTGCTCAGTTTTCCCTATCCCCTCCCCCCTGTAAGCAGCTAGCATCCATAGTTGTCGATGTGTGATCAAAGGGTCGTGTCTCTTGCCGCAATCTGGGATGATCTGGAAGGGCCATCCCAGCTCCAGAGCTCCCTGTTGGGCTGGCTGAGGCCTTCACTGCACCTGCGCTGTGGATCAATGCCTCTTCTGCCCAGTCGAGCTTTCCTCCCTCCCTGTTCCCTTACAGGTTCTGTTCTTGAGAACACCCCCCAACAAACCACCTGCATGTGCCCTCTCACCTCCGAGTCCACTTCCTGGGCAACAGGACCTACTACAGAGCTTTCCTTCAAGAGACGTATGGTCTAACAGAGAAGGTGGAGCAATAAACAGGCAGAGACTGTGTGGTAACTAATACGAAAGAAGGGAGTCTAGGTTACTGCATGTATCGCCCAGGGGACAGGGAGGGAGGGGGAGAAAAGTTGCTACAGGAACTGGTTTCTAAGCGAGGTGTGAAGGATGAGTCAGTTGTTCTGGAGAATTGCTAGGGGCTGGGTAGGCAGGAGTGGGACAGTTCAGGAGAAGAGCGCATGCATAGGTCCGGGGGGATTGAGGGCACAGAGTGTTGGGATAAGGCGGGGATGGGGCTGGAGAAGAAACAGAAGTGGGAGAGCACAGTATGGCACAGATCATGATGGCCTGGTACGTCATGCTGAGGAATTTGGGAGGGCTGAGATTTTTGCCTTTTTTATTTTTAAGGAGCAACACTGTCAAATTTGCATACCACATTCTCCGGACGATTGATGGGCAGCAAGAGAAGATGCAAAATCATTAATTTAGGAAGTGCTGAAGGCCGTGTGAAAAAGAGTGGTGGATCATGGCCATAAGGATGGAAAGAAAGGAATTTATTTGGGAGACATTCATGAGACAAATCAGTGGGATTCTGTGATTGATGGGATGATGGAAGTGAGAGAGAAGAAATAAGAATGACTTCCTCAATAGGAGGATAGAGGGAATTGTGGTGCCATTTACTGAGATTAGGACACTAGAAATGAAACAGGTTTGGATTTTTTTTTTTTTAAGATTATTTATTTATTTGGCAGACAGAGATCACAAGTAGGCAGAGAGACAGGGGGAAGCAGGCTCCTGCTGAGCAGAGAATCTGATGCAGGGCTGGATTCCAGGACCCTGGGACCATGACCTGAGCTGAAGGCAGAGGCTTTAACCCACTGAGCCACCCAGGCGCCCCCGGATTTGGGATTTTAAGGTGCCAAAAAGACATGCCAGAGTGATATCGAATGTGTAGTTGTGTATAGGGATCTGAGATTCCGGAAGGAGATCTGGGCTGGAGATGGAAATATTCATCAGAGAGCAGTGAAAATGTTCAGGGAACATATGTAGCATAAAAGGGGGGAGAAGCTGGTTTTTGAACCTGGGGGAGATCAACATTAGTGAACAAGGGGGAATTTTAAGGGAGATTGGAAAAGAACAGCCAAAGAGACACAAAAACCATGTGTGTGGGTCAGAGAAACCAAAGGAAGGGTGTGGTCAGATGATAAGATGGAGACTGGGTGGCCCATAAACAACAGAAATTCATTTCTCACAGTTGGAAGCTGGGAAGTCCAAGATCAAGGCACCGATAGGTTTGGTGTCTGGTGAGGGTCTCTTTCGTGGTTTAACAGACACCCTTCTTTATAGCATGTCCTTACATGGAGGAAGATGGCAGAGGAGCCTGCTAAGACTCTTTAATAAGGGCACTAATCCCATCCCCAAGGTCTCCGCCCTCATGATCTAATCTCCTCCCAAAGGTCCCACCTCCAAACACCCCGCCACACTGGGGACTACGTTTCAACATGTGAATTCTGTTTTAGGGACACTCCTTTGCATTAGTGAACTTTTGCTGCACCTGTTCTGGAGAATGGGACCAGGAGAATATGGAAGGATTTCAGGAAGCACTTAGGGTCCAGCTGCTGAGGGAAACTATGAATTCCTAGGGATTACTGCCTTCCACATAGTGGGATTTCTCCAGTGTTCCTCAGCAGCACTGGGTGCAGATCTGAAGTTGGACAGTACCATTTTGCCAGATTGGTGGGAGAGGAGGACATGCAGTAGGGGAGGTGGAGATCTTGGCAGACAGAGCTGCAGGGATAGGCCTTGGCACTCGAAATGGAATAACCAAGAGACTTAGAGGCCTTGGAGGTTGGGTTGTTTGAATTTTAAATGTAGAGCACAGCCAGTCAGGGTGATGACAAGGATCCAGAAGAGCCTTAAGAGTGGGTGGATGACACGGAGTAGGAGTACAGTTCACCAGAGAGGATGTTGGGGGAACTGAGGGGCTGGGTGTTGTTAGACAGGTGGTGTAGTCCCTTAGAGCACTGGAAGGAACTGAGCAGATTGGAGCCAGGGCTAGAGTTATGCCCATGGAGGACAGCTATGACAAAGGGTAGAGCTGCCTTGGAGTTCGGAGAAACTCTCCAGGAGGCAGAAAGGAGCTCTGAGGAGAGAAGGGGTGGCCTTGTCAGGAATGAACCTGTTGCAGAAGGGGCTTCTGGAGACTACTGAGAAGAACGGAGTGTATCAGGGATGGACTGATGGCCTCAAGGAGCACAAGGTAAGGTTGGGTAGAGGCAACAGTTTATGGGTGAAAGGCAAAATTGTGCAATGCATCCAGGTGCTTCCCCTGGAGCCTTGAGACAGGAGTCTAAGTCAGTCCCCTACCTGATCCGTGGCTGGAGGCAGGTGACAGACTCAGTGTTCTGGCTAGGGGTCAACAGAGGCCTGCCAGACGAGAGTAACTCCGGGCCCAAATCAGAGCCTGGGGGTGGAATTCATTGGCTCTCAGTATTTCTAAGGCCCCTGGGTGTGAGGGTTGCTTAGCATCCTTCAGGGAGGAGCCTGGTCGGGTCTAGATAGATCTATGGGGCTTTGAGAGCCAGGAGCCACGTTGGGGTGCTCTGGGCATGTCATACTCCAATCATTACTTCATTTATTCATTCTTTAATCCGTCTATTTATTCCTGATACTTACATTAGCTGTTTCTTCCCTTCCTCACTCTGAAAGGTGTTAAGATGTTCCTATTAGTACCTACTATACAGCATATCAGCCACATAGGGTTTCAAAACACGCTATTCCCCACCTGTAATGCCTTCTCCGTGTTTCCTTCCGTTCAGACAAAATCTATTATTCCCACAAGGCCTAGACCCAGTTTCTCCTCCTCCCTGCGAACTCCCCAGTCATGTCAGCCATGGGCTCTTCTCTTTGGAGCTCTTTGAGTACTTACACTCTGGATCACATATTTTCCTACAGAAATACATTTCGTTCTAGCTTACCCTGTGTCTCTAACTAAGCTGTAAACCCTTTGGGGATGGAGACTTAGTATACGAATTTTTAATGTCTGTAATGTCTACTAAGGCACCAAGGACACAGCAAGCCCTCAGCAACAGGACCTGCTGTTTAGGGAAACGTGCACCTCTGAGCCTGAGTGGTTCTCCACGATGCCCCGTAAGTAAAACTAATAATGCGCTCCCTGAGTTTCCCGGGAACACTCCATTTGAGCAGAAACAGTTTAAGTTATAAGGTCAGCTACCAGAAAGAGGGAAGATAAAATCTGAAAAACAATAAAGTAGCAATTTACATTTGTTCTCCCCAGAGACTAAAAGCATACATTATAACACACTGACAAATTAATGTTGGAGCTTTGCTGAAAGTTGACTGTTACACAGACTTTGTTGCACCCACCCATTTTAGGCTTCTGGGAAAGTGGGCTGGGATTTTGCAGGTTCTTCCTGTTAGGAGCTACTGCTGAGAAATCTAGAACTTACCCCCAACACACTTCTCCAGTAAAGATATAAGTGACCTAGTCCAAGAAAATGAGAAATAGAGGCCATAGTCAAGATTCTCCTTTTGCTTCACTCTGTGGGCAAGAGAGCAAGTGGGAGGAAATGGGGGAAATCGGAAAGTTTTAAAGGGCCTTTAAAATGCCAGCGTAGAGAAATAAGGAAACCGGTTCTCAGCATAGTCTTCCCTTGACCAAATTTTTCTTTTCATTGCTTATTTAACGTGTTTCACTGGTTGCTTATTTTAATATTGTTAAGCTTTATTTTGGGGCATTTACTTGTCATCTCTTTTATGCTCATTTCCCCTTTTTAATTACCTCTCTCTCCATCCCCAAAGTCTTTATAAATTATTTTTTTAAGTAGAAGTTTTTATTTCAAATGCCCGAAGTGTAGCTTCTAGTGAGAAAGGGACTGGGTTTGCATCCTGGGGACCAGACTAGGGATTCTTCATGAGTGGTTGCTCTGTTGGAATCTGTCTGCCTTGGCTCAGTATTTCTATAATGTCCCATAAGGAAGTACCTTCCTGCTGCATCTGTAACTCTTAAAAAGAAAAGCACATTAAAGGTGGCCATTGACTATAATGCTTAATCCATATTCATTACAATCATTAATTGATTCACGGGATCATCTGTGCACAACAATTTTTAAAATGCAACTTTCAGTTTTTTTGTTTGTTTGTTTTTTTAAAGCATCCACCACTATGTGGCAGGCACTGGCCTAAAGATACAAATATGAATACAGTGCATTCCGGGCTCTTGTGATAAATGCAAAATGAAATCTGGCATGTAACCTTCCATGACTGTTCTGGTTTCTGCTCTACCACCTACCCTGTGTGAAATATACTTTTTTGGGGGTTGGGATGGAGGGAGGAAGAGCAAGAGGATATGCATACTGTTTTATCCAGGTTTAATGCCCCACGCATGGGCATTATTTGTAGAGCTTGTGTGGAAGCAGGAACCTCAAGGAAGGTCAACTCCTCAGGTGGCTTAGAAGCTGGAATCACATCCAGTGTACGACTGGTCCAAAGAGCACACAGCTGTCCTTGCTTTTCTGTGATCTACTCCCCCACCTCCTCACATCCATTGGAGACTGTCAGCCTCTGGGAGGGCAGAGGACCTACCATCTTCCTTACTCACCATCCATTGCTTTGAACACTTACTGACCAATTACTCTGATGGAAGTAATTATTAGATACTTTACATACACTGTCTAATTTAATTTTTACAAACCTGTAGGACAGATGTTTTCATTACCCCCATTTTAGGGATGAGGAAATTGGCCAACGTCATAGGGCTGGCACATTTCAGAACAAAGGCTGGAACTTTGGCCTAAAATCACCAGGTTTCCGACCAATATCCCACACTGCTCCTCTCTGGGATTCTCTGCATGGTCTCTAAGCAAAGAAGAGGTCTCATCAGCCATTGTGGACTTGATCAAAATCCACTGGCTGGATCTTAAATATAGGTGTCCTCTGTTAATTCAATTCAACAAACTTCCATAGTCAGGCTCTGGGTTAGGTTCTGCAGGTTAGGTTCTATTCAATATGCAACTGAATAGAAAAGACTGTCCTCTAGAAATCTGAGACTGTAGGAGAGAGCTAGAACAAGGTGATTTCAACTGTGCTACAGAACACAGGGTTTTCAATCATCATTTGATTATATCATTTCCTGCATTCATTTACTCATTCATTCATTCAACATGTATTTTCTTGGGTGAAATGGTACCAGTTGAAGGGAGGCAGTTCCTGAATCCAGCCTACCATGTATAGGAGACAGACAAGCAATCCTGTTGTTCAAATACTAAACTTCCTTTTCCAGGTGTTTTTCCAATCATTAAAAACAGTTAGTCAAGAATTATTTGTATTACCTTTAACAGACACTGAAGTAGGGTACTTTTAATCTAATTGATCATCAATTCAAAATTAATCCAAGACGACAACATTGGATCCATCTGACACATTGTTTCAGAATTCAAGAATTGGAAAAAAAAAAAAAAAGAATTCAAGTGTTCCGATTTCACCTGCAATCACTTTTTTGAAAAAGTGTCTAAAAATAGTTGTTCCCTGTTCCAATAAAAACAACAGCTGTAAATCCTAATTCACAAAATACAGAGTATGAGGGATTACCAATTAGCATGGCAACGGTTTTTTTCCCTTTACAAAAGAATTCTCTGTCGCTTAAAAAGGCGTAACAGTGAATGGATGCCTGTATTAACTTCCCTAATAAAGATGTCACTTAGTGGAGCAACTTAAGGGTAGGATCCATAGCCACGTGAAGCCTCTGGAATTATAATGGAAATAATCAAAAGTGACTTGATTTACAAAATTGGGATTTAAGGACAACTTTCTGGAACAAGCCCACCGGACACTGCAAGGTAGGAAATCTTTTAGTTAACCCATAAAGCTGTAGGGCTTTGTGCAAAGAATTTGGGAGTTAAGTGGAATAGAGGGAGGAGGGAAACTGGGGTTTGCCTGGTTTTCTTAACCTTGCTGGACTTCCTTTACTCACGCATTCCGTGCTCTGTTAGAGAAAATACGTTCTCACTAAACTTTTGTATTTTATCAGCAAATAAAGTTTCTCTGCTTTAAGTCACGAGATCACAGCACGCGAAACTTACAGAACATACTTGTTGATAATCTTTCCTTCTCGGGCCGTTCAGTTTGATCACCTTCAACCTGGGTTCCCACCATGGTTTTCACTTTAGGATTGCAACGTCAAGCACACACTTACTTGTGCCTCCACGCTTATCACTTTCCCGGAGATACTCTGCTGCCATTTTAAATCGGGCTGCACCGTCGATCGAGTCCGTGGAGGGAACTGCTCTGGGCAGCGTCCTCTAGCAGAGAGACCACACACTGTGGAGTCCGGGAGACCACTGACTTTTTTCCGTTCGCCTCCCAGCGGAGGGGCCGCGGAGGGGCCCCGGAGGCTGCAGAGCGCCGGCACAGCGCCCGCCGTGGTCGTTCCCGAGAGCCTCCTCCCCCGCCCGGTCCACTCCCGCCACGAGCAGCCAGGGCCACGCGGGCTTCGCGGGGCTCCACGCGCACCCTGAATGGGGTCCGAAACTTCGCCGACAGCCCCCGCCCCGATACGGCCCTTGCTTCCTCCCAACCACTCCCAGGGGGAGGGGCGGCCGCTCCTGGAAGGCGTTCAGCGCCCGAGCCCCGACAGAACCCCACGCGGGCTCCGAGCAGGGCGGGGGTCGCGGGGCGGCCGCCAGGTCTTACCGAGCGCGCGCCGGAAGTCCGCGCGTGCGCGCTGGCCAGCCGGGAGCGCGCGTCCGGCGCGGAGGGGCGGCGGGGGCGGGGCCGTGGCCGCTCACGGGGTGTTCCCGCCCCCGCCCCCCCGGCGTTCCGCGGTCGCCGTGACAACCGGAGCGGCGGCAACGGCAGCGGGCGCGCGAGTCCGGCGCCGCCTCCCGGCCGTACCGCCAAAGCAAGGAGCCGCCGCCCGGCCTTGCTGCTCTCCCCGCCTCCCGGCCCGCGGGGAGGGAACGGCCCGCCCTCCGCCCGCCCGCCGGAGAGTGAGCGGCGCCTGGGCCGCCCCGCCAGCCCGCCGTTCCTCGGCCGCCGTCCGGGCGCGCGCAGCGAGCGGGCGCGACTATGCCAAGATGGTCCTGCAGGCGCGGAACAAGCACCGAGAGGCGGCCCCCAAGCCGCCCCAGCCGCCCCGCGCCTCTCAGTCGCCGCTGAGGGGGGCGCCGGACGCCGGCGCCGGGGAGCCCGGGCCCGAGCGCGCGCCCCGGTCCCCCGGGCGCAAGGGCGCCGCGGGCAGGAAGGGGCCCCGCGCCGAGCCCGCCGCGCCGTCCGCCGGGGGCGGGCTCGGGGGGCGCCTGGTGGCCGGGCTGCGCGGGGCGCTGGGCCTGCGGCGCGCGGGGCGCGGCGGGACCTGGACCACGCTCCTGCTAGGTGAGCAGCCCCACAGCGCGGACGCCGCCGGGGCGCGGAACTTTGAGGCGCGGGCCCCTTTCCCCCTCCCCTAGACTCTCCTCCCACTTCCGCGCCGCCGAGCCCCGCCGCCCGGTCCCCGCCAGTTTGTAGCCCTCTCCGACTTTTCCTGGGACGTCCTCACCTCCTCTTCCCCTCCCCCTTCGCCTGGCTCAGGCTTCCTCGCTCCCTTCCCGTCCGCTCTCCGTCTCCGTTAAAAAAAAAAAAAAAAAAAAATGGCCCCGAGATCAACAGCTGCCCGGCCTGGCGGCGAACTGACAGGTCTGCGCTAACGAGACTTGGGCGCCGCTGATTGGCGCGGACCGGCCGCTTTCCCGTTATCTCGGCCCGTGGCCGGAGGATGGTTTGCTTTTGGTTGGAAGCAATGCAGTGGAGCTCAAAGCAGAAGGACGTTCCCTGTCCTAGAAAGTTGCTAAACTTACAATTAAATTTTAGCGTGCTTTTTTCCTTCTTGGCCGCGAACACCGCCGGTGGTACTTAGTGATTCCTCTCGGCACGTCACTTTCCAGGTTGTGTTGTGTTTTGGGCACTGGAGCTCTAATCCTCTCTGCTGACCTGGGAACATTTGGTGTGGAGGACTTCCCTCCTTTTCCGCTGCCATGCACCAAATGGATGATGTGCAGCGATGTGCTGGGGAAAAAAAAAAGTTGAAACAGTCACAGGTTGTGGACCGACTTTAGGTTTCCTTTGTTTCCTGACTGACATTCCGATAAGGCGAGTTGTAGCAGTTTGGGTAATGGGCCTAATTTTTCTAAGCCAGTAAAATGTAATACTGCCTTTACTATATAATATCATTAATGGGCTTTGGCTACTGCATTATTTAACTATTGGTGATTAATGCCTAATTATCCTTTCAAATTCCCTTAGTGGCCCAAAACAATTTGGATTTCAATATAGGCTAAGGATTAGGACTCAGCAATTCGGCTTCCATCCACCACTAGAAGCCGCTCAGTCATAAAAGGCCAGAGTCATCTCCGTTTGTGTGTGTGTGTGTGTGTGTGTGTGTTTTAATGGGCTCAGAAAGGTTGATACTGTTATTTGGATACTTTTATGTATTGTAGATTCAAGCCAAGAAAATTCAGTATTTTCAGTATATTCCTCTTTTCAGTAGCGAGCCTGAAAAACCTTACCAGTGTGCAGGTTAGATAAGTTCACCTTGGGGAGGCAGCATGGTACAATGGATGAGACAAGCTCCAAATCCTGTGCAGAGTTGTGGTTTGGTTTAAGTTTCAATTTATTTCCTCTGTGAGCCCTTCCTTCTCTGTGACCTGAGAGTATCACCTCCCCTACTTACTGAGTAGAACTAAAAGGGGGTGGCTAATATATGGGAAGGCATTCTGTGTCTAAAGCCCTTACGTTTTAATTGCTATTATAAAAGCACATGCATAATACTGATTTGTGACAGAATGAAGCTGCATTTTTGTTGAGTGGCTAGTGTAGACATTAACCACTTCATAGTGAAATATGGAAGGGCACCACTTATTTTTCAGGGAGGTTACAGTAACATCCATAGGATAATCATCTTGCAGTTTTCTTGTAATTGCATTTACTTTGAATCTTTTATTGGATGGCTTAGCTTTGGATTTAGTAAGCATTATATTTAATGCTTATACCTAAGTGCAGTTTTGTATTAATAGAACACTGTGGCACTTTACTTGACTTCCCCTTTGGGTATTGGTAAGAGGTACAGGGAAGGAGCTGTCTCACATTTTTGGGTGTACTCTGGACACTGGTCGTTGGATGGAGGTTGGTTGATTTTCTACATTTACAAAAGGCCATCTACCGGATTCTGGAGAATGAATGGACATAGGATGTTTGGTTCTTCCTCTGGCCTTGTACCCTTGGGTCCTGCAGGAAGGAGCAGAGTTTAGACATTTTTGAAGGCTTCCTCATTCCCTCTCTTTTTGCTCTTTGCAGAATGAGTGTGAATTGAGTTGACACCATGCAAGTCTTTAGTGTAGGATTTTGCTGTTACAAAAATGGCTTCATTTCTGTTTGGGAAGAAATTTTAAAACTTGAAGCTCCCTGAGAGTACACATACTTAAGTGTTAGAAACTGACTAGAGGTTCTGGTTTCGGTTTCTTTCATCTCTTCCATATGTACTAAGCACTGATGAACTCACTACCTACCATGATGACCCTTTCTGCTGTTGGGCAGTGTTAAGCACTGTTAAAAAAATCTACTTAACAAACACACGTTTTTCCTATTTTTAGACCTTATTTCTATTTACTTAGCGGTAACAGTCATAAAGAATTGTTTTTCAAATGTTTGTTTTTTGAAGTGTCACTCTAACAGTTCCCTGTATCAGTCAAGGGGAGCAGCAATATAGTAAAGAAAAACCATGATGCTGTTTCTCCAACGTTATTGACCATAACTCACAGTAAGCAATACAATGCACATTAAACCTGCTCACACTTCTGGAAGTACAACCCAGTACATTTATGCACGTGTCTGATATTCCATTTAGGTATGTCGGTGTCCTGGTAGGAAACAGATTTAATAAATGGACTCTTTTTAGAAGTGAACAGTTTTAAGTAACCCATAAAAGACACTGAAACATCCCTGCCTGTCAGCAGTCAGAAGGTGCTACCGCCTCTGGGCCTCCAGGGGAAGGCGTGCTTCATCAGGAGCTGACCCCGGGGAGGGCTGTGCTATGGGAGCAGGATCTCCCAGGAAGAGGGACCCCAGATCCTCTTCTCCCACCTTCTCCTTTCCTGCTCATGCCCCTCACTGGCTGACCAAGTGGAACCCCTCTGTCAACGGACCCAGATGAAGCATTCTGTAGGCCTCAGAATAAGGCAGAGAAGGGAGGAGAATGGATTTAGAGACGTAGAAATGTGCGTATACTTGAAACAAGTGTCGTGTCATGATACTTACTTCTGTAATGTGCGGGATACTCTGATTTCCTATTCTGTCATTTTTTAAAAAGAAATGCCTTTTACTAACTCTCGAGTTTTATGACACAGTATTATAACTTATGGTTCGAAAACACTGCCTTAGAATAACTTTTCTGATTCTATACCTGTTTTAAACTAGTTGGGGGCCTGAGGAAAGCATTTAGCTTCCCTGAGCCTCAGTTTGTGTATAAGTAAAAATGGGAGGCCTGGATTAGACTGGTGGCTCTCAATCTTAGCAAAACTGGACTAGAGTCACCTGGAAGCTTTACAAAAAAATCCTGATAGCCAAGCCAGACATCAGACCAGTTAAGTCAGAATCTGGGGTAAGGTTAGGTAGAGGGAAGTGTCAGTAATTTTAAAGCCCTATGTCCTGCCTCTACTTAGAAGCAGACTGTCCAGCATCACGGGGCTGACATTCCTACATATCAGCGACCCCCTAGTACTAAGTGCTCCTTGCTTCCCGTCTTTTATTTATATTTTAAATTTATTTATTTTTAAGATTTCATTTATTTATGACAGAGATATTGAGAGAGGGAACACAAGCAAGCGGGGAGATGGAGAGGGAGCAGCTCAGCAGGGAGCCCGATATGGGGCTCGATCTCAGGACTCTGAACTCATGACCTGAGCCAAAGGCAGATGCTTAACTGACAGAGCCACCCAGGCGCCCCCCTCTTTTATTTTTTATTTTATTTTATTTTTTAAAAATTTTTAAAATTTTTTAAAAAGATTTTATTTATTCATTTGACACAGAGAGAGAGCACAAGCAGGGAGAGTGGTAGGCAGAGGGAGAGGGAGAAGCAGGCTCCCTCTGAGCAGGGAACCCAATGCAGGGCTCGATTCCAGAACCCTGGGATCATGACCTGAGCCAAAGACAGATGCTTAACCGAGGGAGCTACCCAGGTGCCCCTCCCCTCTTTTAAGGCAGACAGTCCAGTTTGCCCATTTCTCCTAGTCTCTGTTGTTTTCCCAAACCTGGGGCTGTAAGTTGCCATTCTTCGTCTGATATGGCTGTTAGTTTAGAGTTCTTTGTACCCATGTCTACTATCAAAAGAGGGTAGTGAAAAGGATAACTGGAGAGGGCTCTGTGTTTCAAAGAGAAATGGAAGGAGTCCTTTCTTTGGCGGAAGTGAAGAATATGCATGTTAAGCACGCAAATAAAGCATGCCTGTGGCGAAAGGTTACAAGGTAAGATGTCGTCTACAAAACATAATAAAATTGTAACCTGAATACGGAAGAGACAGATAATGAAAACTATTGTTTTTTCCCCTTACCTCTGTCCTGTTTGACTCGTTTGTTACGTGTCTGGTTCCTAAAGTCAATGGCAACTTCACCCTACTGTAAGTGGGTCCTTTATTGGCAAGGCTTCTCATATGCACCGTGAGGACATTTTGGATTGAGTAATTCTTTGTTTGGCTGGAGGCGGGGGAAGCTCTCCCGTGCATTGTGGGATGGTTAGCGGCATCACTGGCTTTGAAGTAGCATAGACATCTCCGTACTGACCTGCATCTGAATCTTGTTTCTACACTTAAAAGCTATAGGTCCTTTAATATTTCTGACTCTTGGCTGCCTCATCTTTAAAATGGGGTTGATAAATGCCCCACATGGTTATGGTAAAGAATAAATAATATATGTAAACTGCAGCTTTACTCGTGTTTACCAATTACTGAATGCCTACTACGTCTGATGCTAGTTTAGGGGAGTAAGTTGGAAAAGAAGACAGTTGTAGCCTCTGTCTCCATGGAACTCCATTCTAAAAGGGTCAGGGACAAATAAAAGTAATAGTACCTTGCAGTAAGTCCAGTGGAGGAAAGAAAAAGTAGCTGAGATAGAAAAAAAACAGGAGATACCTGCTTAAGAATCAGAAAAGTGTTTGGGGAGGTAGCCTTCAAAGTGAGCCCTATAGGCAGAGAAGAAACACACTGTCCAGAGGAAGAGAAAGGGCAGTGTGGATGTGGCACACAGCATTTGCTGTGGTAGGCCACAGCTTAGCCTGTCCTACACGGCAGGGGCACGGACTGGGTCTCCTTAAGGAGCTTGGGTTTTATTCCTGGTATGATGGGAAGCCACTGAGGAGTGTTGATAGGAGAGTAGCATGATTTAATTTTTATTTTGAGAAATCCACTCTTGGGGAAATGGGTTGTGGAGTACAAGGGCAAAGCAGAGAGAAACCAGGCAGGGGAGGCTCTGGCGGGGATCTGTAAGAGAATGGTTGGCTGTGATGAAGGAGAGGAGATTTGAGATCTGTTTTGGAGAGAGAAATGGTAGGAATTGCTGATGAATTGGACTTGTATTGAAGGAAAGGGAAGAGTTATGAATCATTTCTAGGTTTTGGTTGCTGTAACTGGGAAAACAAGGTGACATTCAGTGAGATCGTGAAGATGAGGGGCATGGGTAAGGGCATAGGTTTGAGAGGAAAGATTGAGAATTCTATCCTTGTTATGGTACCTTTGAGACATTTTGTGAGGTGTCCAAGTAAAACTGTCAAGTGGGCCGTGGGGCATAAGAGAAGATGTCAGAATGAAAACACAATAGGGCATCACCAGCAACTGGGTGGTATTAAATTAATGGGAGTTGATATTAGCATCTTTTACTGATCCCAGGTTTACTCTGTGCCAGGCATAGCTCTAAGTGCTTTAGATTAACTCATTTATCTTAAACTCATTTCACTGCTAACTCAGTCCTGACCATGACTTTGTGATTGTCATACCCATTTTATCAGATAGGAGATCTGAGGCACACAAATGTTAAATAACTTGGCCAAGATCATCCCTAGAATGTGGAAGGGTCAGGATTTGAACCCAGGCAATATGGCTTCAGAGTTCATGCTCTTAACTGCTATGCTGTATTTCACCTTCTCTAGGGCGGGTATAGCAAAAGAAGAAATGAAGCCCCAGGACTCAGTTCAGAGAAACCGCCAACTTTAGTGTTCAATAAATGTTAGCTTTCTTGTTCCTTCCTAGGGGAAATAAAGAAAAGAGGGACCATGCATAGAGATATGGGAATAAGAAGTGGGCATATTGGAGTGGCATAAGGGACAAGAAAAACTGAGGAACTGTGAAGACACAGGGACCACTGGCCATCTTAGTGGGATGGCTTTCAAACAAACACTTAGCTACAACTGAGCATTAGTGCTAAGGGTGTAGTAATACATAGATGTTGGGCCAGTACATTTCCCTGGAAAGCCAGTGAATGAAATGGGAATTTGGGATTTAAAGAGTTTCTTCAACGTTTAAAACCAGTGTTTTTCTTTCTGAGATAGATTTCTGGTTAACTCTAAAGAACTATTTATAATAATTTAAACAGCTTTATTATTAAACTAAACAATTAGAAGGGTTTTGAATATGTTATATTCATGTGTGCTCAAATAACGAATGTGATGAGTTTAGATTGTGTAAATATAAGGATATATTACCAATTTGTGATTGATTTTTGGCCTATAATATGGCATCAATACTAAAAGCAGGTAAAACTTTATTATACACATGCATATTTAGATGTTGCTAAAATTTGAACTATAGCTGTTTTTATAAGTTCTATACACTTAGCCTGTTAGGCTGTATTAATGTTTCTTAAAGTTTATCTTAATGAGATTTACATTATCGCAGAGACTGTAAGTCTGTGTGCCTGTTTCTAAGTGGGGTAGCTTTAGGCTTTATAATTTACATCTTTAGTCCTAAATTCCTGCTTTGCTAGTTTATCTTTTGCCATCAGATTATACTTTACCCAAATCGTTGGAACATTACTCTTCCAGGGATGAGTTTGCTAGTTTTCTTTGGTTACCATTCTAAAGGGTATTAATCATCAAAGCTGGTAAAAATTACATCTGTTTCTAGGTCAAGACCTTTATGCTGCTGTTTAATTCCATAAAAGACAGTCTCATTCATAGGAAAGATCAGTTCTCCATGAATGATCTTTCATAATTCAAGAATCATTGAATAGGAATAAATTTAAAAGTGGAAGAATTGATTTTTAGAGTACATAAATCTACAACTATTGTTAACTTTTTTTTCCCGCTTCAATACTATTTTTTTAATTTTTTCAGCATTGTTATTCTTCCCCCCGAATACATTTACCCCTGAATACATTCCCCCCTGAATACATAAATGAGCAGCTCACACATCTTCACGTTTGTCCGGAATATTCTTTCATGTTTGATTCCTTTCCAAAGTAACCAATTGCTGGGTGTGTTTTTCAAGTTTGTCACTGCACATGATCAATGCTTGGGCAGCATCTTGTAATTTTAACTTCTAGCAGCAAATATTAACATAATAACCTAGTCACCAAGATCACTCACAGAAGTTCTATTGTGATTCATTGAACTGACCAAGGATGGGGTGAGTTTTTCTTCTAGTTTATAGTAGTACCAACTGTATTTTAAACACAGTTTATAAATTACTTGGCCAATTACTTTTGAAAACTTGCCACCTTGACAAATTTTTAACTTGGGAAGTTTGTTATAATTGAGAAGAGTGAGGCTTTAGTCATGTTTTTATACAACTCAACTCAAATTTGCCTAAAATGCTACTGCTCTGCACTGGATTTGTCTATTACTTCCTAACAGTAATCACTGCTTTTTGTAATGCAGCTTTTCACTGCTTCAGTTGTCAAATCTCAGAATCTTTTCTCCACATTTTAATAATAATTATAAAGAACTTATGTAACTAGCACAGTGCCACTGTTTTCTACTACATTTAAAAGTTTTTTTTTTTTTTTTAATAAGACTTTATTCCTCATTCTTTTGTCATCTTTGATCTCCATGGAAATATCATAAAAAATCTAGAACTGAAATGTTAGTTACTGGAATTTTACATGTGAAGAAAGTAAAGTAGGCCAGGTGAGTGGCCTGACATCATTAGTGAGTTTGCAGGGGGAAGTCTGAGATCTAAGTTAAGGTCTCTTGGCTTGTTGAGCATATCTGTCAAATTGTAGGTTTCAGATCTATAGTTTTAGGCAACTGTCAAAAAACTATCAAAGATACATTAATGCAGGGTGCCTGGGGTGCTGTCATTTGAGTGTCTCACTCTTGGTTTCAGCTGGAAATCTCAGGGTCCCAAGATGAAGCCCTGCCTCCAGCTCCGCCCTCAGTGCCTTGTCTGCTTAGGACTTCCTCTGCCCTGGTGGCCCCAAACCCCCTCCTCTCAAATGAATAATCAATCTTTTTTTTTTTTTAAAGATACACTAATGGGAAGATGACCTCCTATATTCTAAGACCTGATAACTCTCTTGGCAAGAACACTACTTTGCTGGCTTCTGCTTATTTGGGGGAATCACTCTGTTATATCCTTATGGTTAACCTGTTAGTTTCCATTTTGTTTTTCCTAACTATTTTTTTAAAACGACTAGATTCTGAATTATTTTGTATTGGTTGGTTGTTTGGCATTAGTATAAAACAGAGTAAAATAGTAATCAGTGGTATCATGGTTTTCTTAACCATTAAGGAATAGGGTATTTGGGATATCCAAGGGCAGTTTGCAACTTGTGGGGGACTCTATAACCTGAAGATTTGAATGATTTCTTGATTTTTTGTTTTTAAAGATTTTATTTATTTATTTAACAAAGAGAGAGATCACCAGTAGGCAGAGAGGCAGGCAGAGAGAGAGAGGGGGAAGCAGGCTTCTGCCGAGCAGAAAGCCCAACGCGGGGTTCGATCCCAGGACCCTGAGATCATGACCTGAGCCGAAGGCAGAGGCTTAACCCACTGATCAACCCAGGCACCCTGGAATGATTTCTTGATTAATGAACTTGTTAAAATCTCTTGCCTAATGTGATAGGCCTGGGTTTATATTGTATATGTGTGGGTCCTTTTTCCCCTCTAAAGAAGAGCTGCAGCTTCTACGCTTTTTCCATTAGGTTTACTAAAGTTTTGCAGTTTTGCTATCATTGTTCAGAAGCATTTAATGGCCTAGCATATTATTTTGGGTCTATATTTATCTAGCTACTTGTACTTAAAACACTGAAATGCCTTTCTTTCAATAAAGAGAAAGCTACTTTGTGAAGATTAGTAATGTAGGTTACTGTTTGATTTTGAAATATTTGTGTTCACATTATGTGAGGATAAGATTTTAAAGGAAGTTAGAATTTATTGCTGTAAAAACCCATATGCTGGGTAATTGTTCTATTAAGTATTCCCTACTTTAATATATGTATATGCATAAATGTTTAAAAATGTGAAAATTTACTTTGTATATTTCTCTGTTTAGAAGCCTAATTATATTCTTTTTGAGGGTGATGATATACATTTTCTATACTCTGTTTTCATATATTCATTTTAAAATAAAACTTTGTCCTTGATTTTTAAATTATTTCTGAAGAATTTCCTTCCATATGTGAATGCATTCTTTTGGTTAAATGTGCTTATTAATATTTTCATGCCCAAGCTTCTAATTCAAAGGACATCAGTGGTCAGAGTCACAGAATCCAGGCTTTCCTCCAGGTAATAGTATGTCCCACTCATGTGACCTTGCACCTCCTAGGAAAATAAGAGTCATATTAGACTCATGAGGACTCCCGGATCGTTTTACTTAATATGTGAAAGTGTTCTGTAAACTGCAACTGAAAAACAGATATTAGACATTGTCATTGTAATTGAGAGCTTCCTAGATTTTTCCATGTATAAGGTACTGTTTTGGTTAATGCCAAATATATGGAGGAGATTCAAATGAACTAAAAAAAATCAGCCTTGCTGCCATAATCACATAGACCCCTGAATTCTAGAACTTGGTAGTAGTGTCTTCGTACATGACTGAATTTTAAAGCAGTCATGGTCCTTGGGACTCAATATCTCTAGTAACAAATTGAGTGCATTTCTTTTTTTCTCCATTCAAAAAAGAAAACAAATTAAAAGGGCCAAACCTGCAAAGACTTTTAGTTTAGGGAGCAGGAAGATCAAAATGAAAACAGAAAATAACCAGGCAGGCATCTTGGAGAGTGTGAAGTCCGATGTATTAGTAGTAATTGTAGCTATACAAGGTCTTTAAGTGCAAGGGAGAGAGATAACTGAGGAAAAAATGCTTATTCACATTTGGTAAAAATGAGACTCAGAGAGGCTAAATAACTTATAAGTCTTAAAAAAAATCCAGGGACCTATTTCTTTTTAAGAGTGACTTTCTTGCCAGGGGAAGTAAAGAAGGATTTGATTTTTAGTTTTAATTTTTTTCCCTTTCTTAATCATTGTTTTCTGCTCTAGGATTTTGACAATTTCTCCTTCGGAGTGTCTTTTGAACTAATATTTGCCTTTTCCTAATAAAAATTGCTAAAAGTGTAGATTTCCAAGCCCCAATTGAAAGCTTTTGAATCAGGGTCTTTGAGAGTGGGGGCCCACAAATGCAGTCTTAATATGCCTCTTCTAGATAAACACTCTCAACCCTAGTTGAGAACATTAGAATCACCCCCTGTGCCAAACCTAGCAAATGTTCAAAGCTCCCAGGTGACTTCACTGTGCTGTCAATGTTGACACATTGTCCTTAAAAGAGTTTCTGTATCATCTAAGGGGCCTTGTTAAAATGTACATTTGGAGTCAGGTTTCTGGGATGGGACCCGAGAGTCTGCATTTCTAACAAGCTCTCAGGTGATACAATTACTGCTGGAGGACACTTGGAATACAAAGAGCCAATCTCACATTAAATTTTGTGAAGTACCACCTACATTTTGTTCCTGTCATTTTTGTACCAATGATAATTAACCTTGACTATACACCAGAATCACTTGTGAATTAAAAAAAAAAAAAAATTCCTGGGGCACCTGGGTGGCTCAGTTGGTTAATCTCTGCCTTTGGCTCAGGTCATGATCTCAGGGTCCTGGGATTGAGCCCCACATGGGGCTCCCAGCTCAGCCGTGAGTCTGTTTCTCCCTCTCCCTCTGCCCCTCTGCCTGCTTATGCTCTCTCGCTCTCTCTCAAATAAATAAATCAAATCTTTTAAAAAAAAGTCCCTGGAGTTTTAGATATAGGGGCTCTGGGTTAATACTCAAGTATCTCTAGTTTTATTTAGTGCCACTGATGATTCTAATGCAATCTCAGGGTTTAGACCACTATGACTCCGTATTACTGCATGGTGATGTAATCTCTGAAACTTGCTTTGGTCTTTTATTGAGTGGCTCAGTGCTTTCCAACCTTTTTTATATCATGGCACACATGGAAAATAAGAATATTTATGTGGTATGGAGTGGGGAAGTGGTGTCTTCAGAGCTTGGAGGTTCTTGGCCCCCAGGGACTCTAGTTCTCTCATCCTTAGCACTCCAGGCCCCACTGGTTGAGAAGCTTTGTAAACTGCGTTCCTCGTATTCACGGAGCTCTGAGAGCCGGGCACACTATATGTGTGTGTGTGTTTGTGTGTGTGTGTGTGTGTGTGTGTGTAGTGAGTAGGCCCTCAGTAAATGTTGTCTTGTTATTGCCTTTATCATTTATATTCTGTACTGTGTATTAGTGATGGGAGTTCTTTGTTTGTTTGTTTTGGTTTGGTTTTGGTTTTTTTTTTCCATGTTGGAGTCCAGGCTACATGCGGCTTTCCTGTAGCTGTCTTCTTTTCTGGCTATCCACCATAAATCCTCACCTAGATAGTAATCATATCTTGAGCCTTGTCCCTCCCTCCCATCCCACTTTAATAGATCCTGCCTTGAGAAGGTCACTACTAATCTGCCTTTTCAGATTTTTTTGCAGTTCGTAGACTTTGTGCCCTTTGCTTCAGTGCCTAATGTGTTCTCTCATTATTTTATATCCCTAAATCTTATCTCTCAAAGGTTTTATTTTTAATGTTGGCTAATTTTCTTTAATGTTGTTGGTTTCTAGGAAAATGCGTTATGCATCTAGTTGGCATTTAGATGCTTGTTGACTTTAGAGCACTTATAACTCTCAAAAATTCTAGGTGCTAGAAAGAAGATGGGATCTGAGCTTGTGTATACATGACTCTTTTCCCTTTTTAAACTGGGTCCTACAGGATGTCTTTTCACTTGTTGCTTCACTACACAGAAACTGGCCTCTGTTTCATTCTAGGTA
The DNA here is from genome assembly GCF_002288905.1 of Enhydra lutris kenyoni. NCBI lineage: Eukaryota > Metazoa > Chordata > Mammalia > Carnivora > Mustelidae > Enhydra > Enhydra lutris. Next base: position 33,740,280 of record NW_019154100.1, on the reverse strand, counting down.
CTATAGACTGAAAATATGATTTCTTCGAATATTAATTTTATTGTAATATATATACCTTCATGTACTGGGAACCCTTTGAGCAGTTTGGAATGCTTAGATACTATCTTTAGGAATGTACGTTTTTGTTTAGTTGAGTATGTTCTGTAGTTTCTCTTACACAGTGATCATCATTTAACATTTCAACCCAGTGAGGTGCCAGGCATAATGCTAAGGGTGTCGATATTAAGATGAATTAAACACAAGCTCAGCCTCAAGGCCTTTGCATTCTAGCAGAGGAAGCTGTTGTGTGCATGACTAGCTATTTAGGTACTATAATAAAGGTATTTTAGCTAGGGTGGCAGGATAAGCTTCACAGAATGCCAAGTTTGAATTCCTGTGACTTTGAAGGATGAAATAGGAGTTTACCGGCAGAAGCAAAGGCGTAGCCTCATAAAACATGTGGTATTTTAGGGAATGGTTGTCCAGTGCAGAGGGCAGGAAGGGTGTGTGGTGCGGATTAACTGGAAGTTGACTAGAATGTGGGCTCCATGGTCTGAGCTATGGGAAGCCATGGAACTTTTCAAAGAGGGGGATGAGATGCTTTAACCTGTACACTTAGAAATTGACTTCATTCTGTAGGATGGATTGTTGATGGGGAACAAGGAGACTATTTACTGGTGTCTTTTCCATTTGGAAAGAAACTCTTAGACTCTGAATAGATCCTTGAGAAATAAGAAACAAGAAATTTCCCTCCCTTCTCAGTGGAAGAGGTTGAGTATAGAACTTGTCAAGGTTGACTTGGAAACCTTGTCCAATAGATTTAAGGGGAGGATCCTTAACCTCTTTTTGTCATTTGTCACTTGAGAGTTAGAAAGGCTAATACTCTTTAGAATGCTTTAAGTATGTATTAACCTCGATTTAGGAATAAAATATATTAAATTTCACAAGTCATTTTGGACTTAGAATATATTTTTCCATATAAACATTGTTACAAGACGAGGTCATCAAATGCCCATGTGGGAGAGGAGGCAGTTCTTCCCCAGTGGAAAAAAATAGAGGTTTTGAATTAGAACCATCTGCCGCCAGGTGGTTCTTGCCATTTATTAGCTTTGTGCCTTCCCTTGGGGGAAATGACCTCTGGAAGGCCCAGTTTTCCATTTGTAAAATAGGATAAATACCCCCAAGGCCGTGTGAGAATCAAATGAGAGAGTTGGTGAAGTTGGCTCTGAATTTCAAGTCAAATACTGGTTAGGAAGTACACACATAAGGGCAAAACGTAACCTGGATGGGATAGCGTGGTCCTTATCAGGAATGCCTATTGCTGGTTGCAGTTGCAGGCGAGTCTCCTCTGGGGTTACCACAGAAGGGCAAAGGGAGAGGCCCTTTGGTTTTGTGGTTATATGGTTTTGTGGTTCTTGCTTTCCTCCCTTGAGGAGGAGAAAGAAAGAAAGGGCAGTGGGTCTCTAGCCCTAGAGTGCATGAAACTGAGTTGGGTATCTTAAAAATGTAAATCACAGGTGGCTCTACTTTCCAGCAATCCTGATGGCAGTGTGAGGGTTATCCACAAAGAAGCCCAAGACTTCAGTCATCTTCTTAGGAGGGGCAACTTGAGGAAAGGGAGGATGCTGGGAGAAGAAGTGAGTGCAGGCAGGGTTTGGGTGCTGGGTGGAGAGAGAATAGGGTTTAGGAGCCCCTGAAGATTGAGTGGAACCTATGGAAAAGCCCCCTCTCCCACTTCTTTTCTGTTCCTCCTGCCTTCCCTCCTGCTGCTGACCACTGTGGGCCAGGCATTGGGGTAGGGGCAGGAGGCATCCCCTCCCTAATCTCCCAATGCACTGTACTTGCTGGTGTGGGGCCATCCAGAGGAAAAGACATGATTTAGATTATTTCATTTTCCTCCTTAATTTTATCAGGTTGTGTCCATAATTCAGCAAACATTTGAATTGAGCTCTGTGCTCAGCTTTGTGCTAAATACCATAGTATAACTTTCTGATAAACATTGTTTCTGTCCTCAGGAAGTTACATTCTAGTTTGTTTAAAGGAGATTCTAATAACAGGAAGAAAACAATTTTCAGTGGAGAGGCTATTCATCCTATGAAACTGAAAATCGATACATTGTGACATATAATCTGGTATAAAATTTCTTTAATCAAAAAGTGGAAGGAGTGTCTGGTTTAGTTTCAGAGTGTTGGTAATTTCGGTGCTTCCAGCAAAACGTTAAGAACCTTTCAGAATTCTCAGCCATAGGATTGCAGTCTTTTGAATTAGATTAGAGCAAACCTTTCCTTGAATGCTTTTTTTCTTATGGGATAAGCTTAGATTTTTGAAATTTCGGTGTTGGTTTTTTAATTTTTGTTTTTGTTTTTGTAATGTTCTGATTAAAACAAAACCAAAAAAATGCTATATTTACCATAGTCCCTTAGAATGGCAAAAAATAGCATATGTATTAAAATGGAAAAAGGGATTATCAATTTTATTACACTCACAAAAGACTAGATGGGGTTGGTAATCACTGGACTAAATTTAGAGAAAATCGTTTATAATCTTTTCTGTAGGCAAGGAAGCAAGAAAAGCTCTAGGGGTGCCGTTAGGAATTTTTTGTCATTTTATGTCTTTATGCTTAAATTATATGCTCACAAGGCTGTATCTGCTTCACTGGGGCTTTCGTTTTCAAATGACATATAGATATACACACATGTACTTACTTCAATTTTGAATTAATTAAAGCGTAGCTAATATCTTTTTCTCTTTGAAGGGGCAGGGAGAGAGGAGGAGAAGGGCAAAGGGAGAGAGAGAGAATCTTCAGCAGGCTCCATGCTCAGCATGGAGCCCTATACAGGGCTTGATTTCATGACTCTGAGATCATGACCTGACTCGAAATCTAGAGTAGGATGCTTAACAGACTGAGCCACTCAGGCGCCCCATAACTCTACTTTTTCTTTCTTTTTTTTTTTTTTTTAGAGAGAGCATGAGCAGGGGGGAACAGCGAGCAGAGGGAGAAGCAGGATCCCTGCTGAACAGGGAGCCAGATGTGGCACTCAGTCTCAACACTTTGGGATCATGACCTGAGCTGAAGGCAGATGCTTAACTGAGCCACTCGGGCGCCCCTCTACATTTATATATAAAACTTAGTAGTTTCTGTAAAACATACTGTTTATATCAGTAGATGAATTGCAACTTTCCCTTCCTTTTATCTTGGGGGGGGGGGAAGAAGGAGGGGAATAAGACACTTTAAGGTAAGGGGAAGCCTGGCTTTTGTCTTTCCACAGCCCCCCTCCCCTGCCCCACCCCATTCTCCTCAAGGGCCCATGCAGTGTAAGGCTTTCTTGTAAGAGTTCTTGTCCTCAACTTCGCTTTCTCTGTCTGCTCACTTTGCTTACACAAGTTACTCAAGTTAGTTCTGGTAAAGTACTTAAAAAGTATCTGACATGTAATAAGAATGCAAATGTTAACTGCTTTATTATTATTACTACTAAATTGAAATGAACAAAGAAATTAAAACTACTGGGCAGGTTATGAATTGACCCTGGAGGCTGTGAAAGAGCTCCATTCAAAAGCCCAGAACTCTAAGAATTGTTTAGTACTTGAGCTATTGAATTAAAGGAAGGCACCAAAAGCCACTTGGTACCTTTGTTCTTCTGCAGAATTGTGGTATTCTGAGGAACTACAGAGGTGATGGCCTTGAGAAATCCTGTTTATCACTCTGGAATTGTGAAGGTTAAAGTCTAACTTAAAAGCATATGTGAAATGCATTGCCCTTGAATTTAGTAGAAGACCTGATGCATTCTTTTACCAGAATTACTTAGTATTATTCTAGAAATGTATTACTGTTGTCAAATGACAAGAAACCAACAGCAAAATTATAAAATAGGAGCAAAATTATCATTTTTAAATAATATCGTTCCAAATAGACGATTGAGGATGATAAACCAAAAAACTCTAAGAATTAATGATAGTTTAGTAAATGAGTAAAACAAGTACATTGCAAAATAAGTACACTTCAAAAATAAATACATTAACAACATCTAATAAAGTATAAAAAAAGATTTCATGGATCTTAGTAGAAAAATGTTAATTAAACTTACAAGAAAGACTTAAGAAATATGAATAAACTGTAATAGCTATATTAATTCTACTGATAAGATTTTTGTCAAGGCAATGGAAAAAGGAGTTGAATAATTGAAGGTATATACCATGTTTATGATTATAAACATATGGATTCCTACTGTCAATGTGTAGATTCTTTCCAAATTAATTTATAAATGAAATCCCAATTATAATCTCAAAAGGATTACCAAAGTATTAGTGTCAAGTGTTATATATGATAAAGATGGCATTTACATTTTATGAGAGGAGAATGATTTATTCAGAACACAATAGATTATTGAGAAAATCAAGCCTAAACTTCATTATTGCAGGGTTAAGTCTTTAAAGGTAGAAACCAAAAAGGAAATGGATGGTAAATTTGTCAACAACAACAACAAAAAAAATCAAAATTTTGAAAGCTCAAAGTACCATATATAAGCAAATGTCAAATGACAAACATGGTTAAATATTTGCAGTTGTAGTGATCTAGAAAGAGTAACTTTTGTCTTGTATAATCATTAAGATCTCCTAGGTAGAGTGTATTTTTTAATTTTTTAAAATATAAATACTTCTTGGGCTGCCTGGTGGCTCAGTGGGTTAATGCCTCTGCCTTTGGCTCAGGTCATGATCCCAGGGTCCTGGGATCAAGCCCCGCAGTGGGCTCTCTGCTCAGCAGGGAACCTGCTTCCCACTTCTCTCTCTGCCTACTTGTGATCTCTGTCAAATAAAAAAATAAAATCTTGGGCGCCTGGGTGGCTCAGTGGGTTAGGCCGCTGCCTTCGGCTCAGGTCATGATCCCAGGTCCTGGGTTTGAGCCCCGCATCGGGCTTTCTGCTCAGCAGGGAGCCTGCTTCCTCCTCTCTCTCTGCCTGCTTCTCTGCCTACTTGTGATTTCTCTCTGTCAAATAAATAAATAAAATCTTTAAAAAAAAAAATAAATAAAATCTTAAAAAATATATATGAATATTTCTTTAAGAATAAAGGCAATAAGTTCCAGACTGGTTTTCATTTCTAAGCGCATTTTCATAGTTCAATTCCTTATTAGTTATTTAATCAGAAGCCTGCAGTAAGATGAATCTTGTGGCATAAGAAAATTGGTATTTTCTGGATTCTTCTAAGTACATTCTTTTTACTTGGACAGAAAGCAACTATTGATTTTCCTATGAGACTGATTTTATTATTACCTTGTTTTCTCTTCCTTACCTTTTCTTTCTTTCTTCCTTTTACCCTGATAAGAGAAAAAAACTCTAAAGGCCTGAGATATAAGGGAAGTCATTTTAGATTTCTTTCTAAGTCAGCATGACTATACATAAACTTGGTTTAAACCAAAAGCCTGATTTATGGCCTGCCACGCATACATTATACACCTGCTTCGTAAATGAGTAGCCTAAAGGAAAACCATCTTGTCTTTAAGATATCGATCAGTGCTCCTACTCCCTGCATTCCTTGACATTAAAACTTGTGTTGCCTGCCTGTATGCTAATCTATAATCTTTTGAGCTTTTACAAGATGTAAAAAAGTATATAACAGTAAAACCTGTTTATTCCACAAAGCACTTTCTTCCCTGTGAAGAGTGTGTTTCCTGGGCAGCTGTCCTAACTTGGCCTCTAGTAAAGCTCCTACTTCTAGAGATTCTAAAATGTTTGCTTGTTTTGCATCAACAACCCCTCCATCTCTTGTTTTTATTTCATTCTACATTTGTTTAAAAAAGTAGGAAAGCTTATCATAAAAATCCAGATATTGCAACAATATACAAAAAGTGGTAAGCTCTCGTTTTATTCATCCCCAGTCCTGTACCCTGAGGTCACCATATTTCTTTATTCTAGAGTTACCTTTCACCGCTGGTTCTGTCCCTGTGGCAGTGCTATTTGTGGAAGTTTCCATCTGAAGGTTTCTTGTGTAGTTTTTGTCAAATAGTAGGCCCCCATTTTGTTGATTGACTGAATGAATGAAATTTGTAGATATATGCCTAATTCTTTTATAGTCCAGGCTGTTGGATTTTAAGCCTAGCCCTGGGGTTTCTTTCAAAGAGTCACTCTCTTTCCCCAGTTGCTAAGAGTCCAACATCATCCCAAATGCTTATCTTTATAATGCTTTTCCATAAAGTGAAAACATTTCTTTATGCTAGCATACTAATTTAAATTTCTTTTTTTTCTTTCAGCTGCCTTTGCAGCAGTGTTGCACTGGTAAGATTGTTTTTTCCTCTGGTGTATTTTATGCAGATGGTTACAATTCACCAAAGCAATTTCTTGTATATATAAAGAAATAATTTCAGGATGATAAGGGTGAATATATATTATTACATGCAACAAAATAGTCTGAAGTAGTAGTTTAATTGATAAATCAAGGTCAGAATAATGTAATTTTTTAATAAAAAAAGAGATCCATTATTAAAGAGGTTATATTTGAGACTCTATTTCACTTAACGTTAATATAGTGTTCATGTTGAGAGGAAGATTAATTTTTTTAATCTTCTGGATAGAGTGAAATATGAATTTCATTAATCAGACATTTCTGAGATGGTAACCCAATGACATTTATAGTTCAATTTATAATTTTATTGTACTTGACTTAAATTATTGTTATTCTGGTTCATTCTAATTTTAAGATCTCATTTGAATGTGTTTTCTATTAGAAATTTTAGTGGAATGTTACGACAGAGTGGAAAAATAGATACACATACACTGTGTTTGAAGTTTATTACAAAATTATGTGCAAGTTTCTAGATACCTTTATTTTTGCTCTTAGAGTTTCTTTTAAAAATAATACTGAGTATAAGCGTCAACACTTGGTTTGTCACCCTTTTGTTTTTACAGGAGCCATATAACACACCTCTTTGAAAATGATCGTCACTTTTCTCACCTCTCAACATTGGAAAGGGAGATGGCTTTTCGCACTGAAATGGTTAGTTTTTATGTGATATTTTTGGGCTAAAAACTTTTAAGCATTTTCTCATGGAAATTCAAAGATGTTCCAAAAAAGAAAGAGTGGACACCTCCCCTTACCCATTCTGCAGCTTCAACAACCGGTGACACAGCCATTTTTCCTTCGTATACACCTCCACACATAGGAGACCTTAGACATCATACCATTTCATCAGTAAATACTTTTGTATGTATCTCAAAAGAAAAGAATTTTTTATTACCTACAGTACTATTGGCACACTTGAAAACAATGAATAGTGATCTCTTAATACCGTTAAGTGTCAGCCACTGTTTAAATGACCGATTGGCATTTTTTTTTCTTTTTATAGTTGGTGTGTTTATAGTCTGGAATCAGGATTCAAACCATGTTTGTACATTTCATCTAGTTGATGCTTTTCTTAAGTCTTTTAATTTATAAATTCCACTTCCTGTTTTTATTGCTTTACTATTTAGTTATGGAAGAATCCAGGTTATTTGTCTTATAGAATTACCCGTAGTAATTTATGTTATTTATTATGTTCACTGTCCAAAGTTCCCTGAAAATTGATAGATAAAAGACTTGATAGCTGAAGGCTCAATTTTTTTTTGGCAGGAATATTTCATAAGTAATATGCATTTACTGTACCATACAAAGAGGCACACCACATCTGATTGTCTCACTTTCTGTGATGTCAAGATTGATCAGTGGCTTTAGGTATTGTCATGTTGGTCCTTCTGTTATAGCCTAGCTATCAGCCTAGATCAGGTAATTCATTAAGATTACCAAATGGTAATTATCTATTCTATTATTTTTTCCCCTCCATTTGTTAACTGCAATTCTTCTATAAAGAAGAATTTTCCCATAATATTTATTTGGTTTCTATGATGTATAATTCGTACAGGTATGAGAGGAGAATACTTGATTTTTTTCTTTTTATTTATCACTTTTTGGAAAAATGAGTTGGTTTCCTAGCATTTTCTTCTGGTAACCAATTGAGTACCTTCTTTCAGATTCTATCATTATTATCTAATGGATTTTAGCATGTTTTGTGAACTTACCCATCTTTAGCTGACGAGAGCCTTTGCAATTGACTCTGTGTCCTTTTGATATGACCTCACTAGTATTCTATAGCTTTCTTACTTTCTAGTACTATTAAGACATTTTCTCTATAGACCTGGAATCCTCCCGTTTTCCAAGAAGCCCCAATTTCTTTCAGTGGCAGATGGTATTCAGAGACCACAAATTTGGTGCTAGAGATCTTTATTGCTACTACATTTGACCCTTAGAACAACAAGGGGTTAGAGGTGCTGACCCCCGTGCAGTCCAAAATCCATGTATAACTTTTGACTCTTCCCAGATTTAACCATTAGTAGCGTATTATTGACTAAAAGCTGATACCATAAATAGTAAGTTAACACATATTTTTTATGTTATCTGTATTCTATACTATATTCTTTCAACAAAGTAAGGCAGAGAAAAGAAAATATTAAGAAAATCATAAGGAAGAGAAAATAAATTTATAGTACTGTACTCTATTTATTGAAAAAAGTCGAGGTGTACGTGAAGCTGTGTAGTTCAAACCTGTGTTGTTCTAGGGTCAATTCAAATTTAGGATTAAGTGGTTTTTACTTACTTTGTTTTAAATTTGTATCTACTATTAGCCCAAGAATCTTGGTTTCATATTACTTATTTTTGTGAAATAAAAGTACCAAAGATTATTAAAACTAAGATGATTGAAAACATTTTAAAACTTTCTTGCATTCCTTTTTGACGTTGGGATATGTGCCATTAGGGATGTACAGTAGAATTACTATATCTTAAAGTTACTTGAAATCTTCTTCTAATTTGATAGTTAATTTCTCTATTTTATTTTTATTTTGATATTTAGGGACTTAAAAATTTTCATTTTACAATTAAATAAGATGTTTACATGATTCCAAAACAAACCTACGAAACAAGATAGGTTGTTGTGGTGTTCTACAGCTGCTGTAACAAATATACCATAAACCAGGTGGCTTAAAGAGCAGAGATTTATTCTTTCAGAGTTCTGGAGGCTAGAAGTCTGAAATCAAAGTGTTGGCGGGTCTGTGTTCTCACTGAAGGCTCTAGGGACAATCCTTCCTTGCCTCTTCCTAGCTTCTTGTGCTTCCTGGCAATCCTTGGTGTGCCCTGGGTGGCATCGGAAATGCTATCACTCCAAGCTGTGCCTCTGTCTTCATGAGGCACTTTTCCCATTGTTTCTATGTTTACATTTCCCTCTTACTGTAAGGATACCATTTATATTAGATGACCTCATTTTAATTTGACTACATCTGCCAGAAACTTACTCCACATAGGTTCATATTCCCAGGTTCCCAGTGGATATGAAATTCAGGGAGATATTATTCAACCTAATACAGTTGGAAATATTTTAAAAAATACTGATAGGAAAGCTAAACACCTTAATATCAAGAACCATTTTTTTCCTTTTCAATAAATATTGGGTATGCAAATTGCTTTCCTATTGATGAGCCTTAAATTCAGTTTGGAGTTTGACAGCTGATGGGTGCTGGCTACTAGTGCAGCTCTAGGCAACACTGTACAGAAGGTGAAGTTTGTTTCTTGTGTTCATCTGTCGAACCCTGTTCTGCTGCTTACCCCCTCACAAGGGGAGCAAGTACTAGTACTTGTTTATTTTTTTGATCCATGCATTATTCCAATCTTAATATCTGTCTGAATTCCCTTAAAATGAGAGTACCTCTACTGCACTCCTCCCCGATTCACACAGCCCCAGTCCTCCGGGATTTTTACCTTATTCTGAGCTGGAAGGAAGGAAAATAGTCTGTAAAATTAGTTGGCATCTGAATGTAACTTACATGTAATATATTAACATGTAGCCTTCCTAATATATTTGAATTTTTACATGTAAATCTGGAGGAAGGATGACTGATAACAACATTTTGGGGATTCATATGGGTAGTAGGGGAAACATTTTTGGCTAGGGGAGATTTCTTGGATCCCAGTAACTTAAGTTCCATAGTAAACCACTCACTTGTCCTGTTCATAAGATAGCCTTTTCTAACACTTAAATTAGTAGGGATATGGAGTTTTCTTAAGTTACATATGTTGTCTGAATTATGTATATTACTTTTTTAAAAAAAGATTTTATTTATTTATTTATTTATTTATTTGACAGAGAGAGAGAGAGAGAGACAGATCATAAGTAGGCAGAGAAGAAGGCAGAGGGGAAGGGGGAAGCAGGCTCTCTGCTAAGCAGAGATCCCGATGCAGGGCTTGATCCCAGGACTCTGAGATCATGACCTGAGCCAAAGGCAGAGGCTTAATGCACTGAGCCACCCAGGTGCCCCTGTATATTACTTTTAAATGTTGAAACTCTTTTTGAAGATATTTTGAGTTCAATTATTTTAATTAAGACAAGGTTATACTAAAATATGTAGTTCTTTTTTATAACCCAAGATTCTATTAGTGATCAAACACCATGAGAATAATTGTAGCTATTATTTGCTTGATTGCTTTGTTTTTCAAAAACAGTGTATTTAATTTTTTAAGCTGGTAAGAGGCATAGAAATTATGCATTTTAATTATAACTATAACATATGCTTGTTTCAGGGACTGTATTATTCCTACTTTAAGACTATCGTGGAAGCACCTTCATTTTTGAATGGAGTATGGATGATTATGAATGATAAGCTGACTGAATACCCCCTTGTTATTAACACATTGAAAAGGTTCAATCTTTACCCTGAGGTAAGTCACTTTTTCAATTGTGTGGTTTTTTTGTTTTGTTTTGTTTTGTTTTTACTTTTTAAAAGTGTTATTGCATTAAATACTGATTCTAAATGTGAGATGTATTTCAATATATTATATTTCACCTCATTTTTTAAGAAAGATGTGTATGTTTTCTTGGAAAGGAATATGGAGAAAAGACTATTATTAATTGTGGTGGGCTTTAACTGATTTCATGGAAACCATTACGATTGCATGGTCTAGAAAATTTGAAAAGTATCTAGATTTGGTGTGTTTGTAGAGATTATAGCAAGGAAGCACCATTACATGTCATTTGCCAAATAATGTTTGTTCCCTCTCTGGGATTCTTTACTTAATTGAATGCTCTTTTTTGGGTGGAGTGGGGGAAAGGGGATTCACCCAGGAGGTGAGGGAGGAAGGCAGTGATATCAGTAACTTTTTTGGCCTCTCCTTTACCATCCCTGCCCTAATTTGACACATCCCTAAGCATTTTCCAGGGCCAAGCTGAGAGGTGACTTCTTCAGCCAGATCCTCCCTGACTTGATATGAGGGTCATCTGTTAACACACTGTCCCCGTGACTCCCCCTTCTTAGCTTACTGATGTTGCTGGACAGCAGGTCCCGTGCCAGGGCTCTGGCTGTCTTGGTCTCTGGGGATCTCAAGCCCAGGCTCAGTACCTCAACTTATCTATTGGGGCTCTCAGGCATTTCCCATTGAATGAGAGAAGTCCTGTTTCCGTCTAGATCAGTGACTAAGCTGATTGATTAAGGAGGAGATGGAGATAGAGGAAATAGAGACAAATAAATAACCACCAAGGTGCAGTATTGGTTCACTAACGTACTGTTTACTGAGTACTTTCTATGACCCTGTACACATTTACTGCTACAGAAATGGGATCACACATCTTTTTTTATAAGTGATTTTTTGTCTTTTAGAATATTTTTAACAGTCTTGTGTCATCTTTTCTTCCTCAGGATCAGTTTTAGTGGCTATATATACAGTCTTCTATTGTTTATTTAGTCCATCTTTTGTGAAAATGTTCATTGTTTTCAACTTCTAAAATATTCTAGAGCTGCCATAAGCATCCTTGAAGCTAAATCTCTGTACATAGCCTTATGTTTTTTAAACTATAAATTTGTTGATGTGGAACTATATTTAGTTCAACAGAATATATACTTTAATGATTTTGGTATGTATTGCCAGAATGCTTTCTAGATAGGTTATACTAATCAAAGTTACCATTGGCAGTGTTTTTGAAAATGCTTATTTCCCTGAATCCCTGCCAATTTGGTAGACAAAAAAATTAAAATCACAGGATATACTTCGTTCATTGCTATATATTTGTGTATATATGTATTTCATTCAATGCTATACATTAAAAATACATCTGAAATTTCAAAAGCAATTGCTTGCTTATGCCCTTTGTCTATATTTTTATTAAAGTAGAAAGGAAGAGCTCATTTATTCCATGCCAGATATTAATACTGTGCTATATGGGAAAACATTTTCCCACCAGCTTTTTGTTTGTCTTTCAACTTTGTGTGTGATCTGTATGTATTCTTTCTGTATAGAAATGCTGTTATCTATTCACATCTGGAGAAATTAGATCTACTCAAGAAGACAGAGTATTTATTTGTTCAACTCTTCTTTTATGTACCTTACTAGAATTTTATATCTTTCAAAAATATAAATCTTGTGTGTTTCGTGTTATATTTTATTCTTACCCATCGGTGGAGAGTTGAACACTGACCAATGAAGAATCTGTGTAGGGGATTGTGAGGCTTATTTTACTAGGTTTAAAGGGAGCTAAGTAGATGGTAGAGGGAAGGAAAATTTGATAACTATCAAAATATCTCAAAAATATTTTAGTAATGAAACTTGATGATAATATCTTTTCTCTAAAAAAATCTAAAAAATGTCTTTATTTCTTTAAAAATAGGTAATCTTAGCCAGCTGGTATCGAATTTATACCAAAATAATGGACTTGATTGGTCTTCAAACCAAGATATGTTGGACAGTGACCAGAGGAGAAGGACTCAGTCCTATTGAAAGCTGTGAAGGCAAGTTTCTTTCCTTCTTTCCAATTTCTTTCCAGTTCTTTGTTGGAGCACGTTAAACTTACTGCAAACTTAGTGATATAAAAAACTATTTTATTGTGCTTATGGATTCTGCAAGTGAGGAATTTGGGCAGGGTATAGCAGGGTTGGTTTGTTTCCACCATGTCAGAGGCTTCTGCTAGAATCAGGTGGCTTGGGAAGACTGAAATTAATTGGAGACTGCTTCACTGACATTCTAGCTCCCGGCTGGGGTCCCTGCGAGGCTGGGCTCAGTTGGGACTCTCAAATGGGACACCTACATAACGCCCTTTCCGCACACCTTGGGCTGTTGTATAGCATGTACCTCAGGGTAGTCAGGCTCTTCATGGGCTCCAGGTTGGACACTGCTTGGCCACTTCCAGCCTTAGAAATCCCATGTATGACTTCTGACGTCTTCTGTTAAGGCAGTCACCAACCCAGCCGTCATTAAAAGCAGGAGCAGAGACACACCCCCCTCCCTTTACAGGAGGCGTGTCCATGAGTTTGTAGCCCTGTTTAAAAACCACCGCAGCTCCTGCCGTGTTCTCATCTTTGTTCCGCCTTAGTGTCACGTGTTCGTATGGGAGCCAAGGCAACCATTTAATATATCTGTGCCATTTTCAAAATAAGCACATTTTAATATAAATTGCCAGACATACAAAGTAATTTATAGTTAGAACATAATTTTTTTTTTTTAAAGGATTGGGAGATCCTGCTTGCTTTTATGTTGCTGTAATTTTTATTTTAAATGGACTAATGATGGCATTATTCTTCATATATGGCACATATTTAAGGTAAGACCATTCACTGAGAATATTTTGGTATGTGTTATAATACTATGTACAAAAAATAGTGAGATAAAGATTAACTTGCAGTTCAGTTTTATAACTGTTATATCTAATACATCTACTTATAGTTATAAAATTCTTTCCTATTTGAATGATTTCACCATTGGCATAGTCAGCTAAACTTAAAATAATTTTAGATGCTTAAATAAAGAGAATGGTGGAAATATTGGATAAATTTTAAATATTCACAGGCTTTTGAACATAAACAGTATATTGTTTGCATAAAATATAAGGACCAGTCATCAAATGGTATTAATGACTATTTTGCTGACATTAAGATGGAAGTATATTCTATACAGATATTTAATATCTGACCTGATTAATAACATCATAGTCCAGCAATATTCCTTAAACTAAAAAGATTGACAAATTTTTTAAGGTTTTTATGTTTCTTCTTCTTTTGACAATTTGTTACATTGTACACTTGTTTAAATATTTAACTTGAGAGTATCTTTAGAATTTTTTTTTTTTTAATTGCTTACTGATTTCTTGTTAGTACAGAAGTATGAGCATAGGTATATGATTTTCAACTTGGGTTAATGAGTTTGAATCTACTATTATTCCATTATACTTGCTTTGGAAGTATGGCATTTTCAGTTTAGTACCTCAAAGATCTACTGCATTCCTAGCTCAGTGTTTGAGCAGGTAACGGTTACTTGTTAAATATTTGTCAAATGAGGAAGTTATTAGAAGATCAATTTAGAATATATTTGCATATAGATTTAAGATACTTTGATGCTAGTATTTCTGATTTAGCTATAAGAAAGTTCTTTTAATTATGTAACTGGGGGAGACGGAAATGAAAATGCATGATTAAAAGATGAAGTGGTAAATTTTTGTTTTTGAAACAAGACACAAAGATAACCAAAAGTATACGGTAATCAGAAGAGGAAGCTGACTTGAAAGACTGCAAGGCCAGTGTGCCTGGTATCATGATGAGCCAAAGGTCTCTACTTTGGCTGGGTGGTTGGGGGGGGGTGGTCTACTAATGGATAGCTTTTCTACATTTGGGAGATTTGATTTTGAGTAAGAGAAGTTAAAATATGGAACATGGCAATGTTGCTAAATCGCTGATATATATTATGCTATTTTTTAAAAAAAGAAAGTTTAAAGAAGAATTTCTAAACGTTTACTAAACATTCAGTATCGTTTTCTTATAGTGCTTGTTATAGCCATCATTTCAAAGGCCAAAGGTACACCGTCTGCTGTGGAGAGCCTGATGCCCTGGTTCTGACTGAGAGGTTCTAGGTGGTTTGGGCCCTGACCTCGGATTTCTCGGTCTTCAGCCCCAACAGTCCCCTGACAGCAGTTTTCTCCCTGCATAGGAGATACGTGTGCATTTGTCTAGTCAACATAAAGTACAGACCAGGTGGCCTCTTTTGGAGATGGCACCACTATGTGGTGGGGTGAGATGGGAGCTGGAGCCGTGCCGGGTGTGTGTCAGTGGGACATAGACAGCAAGGAGAAAGTGCTTATAATGCTGGAGGCAGGAGACATTTGTTCTGTGTGGAGGGTTCCTTTAATTGTGTCTTGGAGCATCAGAGCGTTTTGGATAGGTTGGGGAGAAAAGAATCCTAGGGAGAAGCAAAGGTGGGCAACCTGGGATGTAGAGAACGGATCAGTTTTGCTAGGATACAGATTATTGAGGGCCGTTGTAGAAAATGAAGACTGAAAAAATGGGTTGGGCTGGTTGACGAATGACCTTGGCTGGTCTGAGACTATTCCAGAGCCAGTGAGAGGAATCAGAAATCTGACCAATAGAGGGGCAGGATTCAAGCTGAACTATGATCTCATGAGACCATTGATTTCACCTCTCACCGAGGTTAGCCAGTGACTACTTGAGCATGCTGTCTGCCAAACTGCAGGGTGATTTTAGAATCAGTTTAATGGGTTTGGCCCAGGACCTTTTTTTTTTTTTTTTTTTAAACAAGAAAAAGAAGAGATTATAAACATCAATAAGAGAGTACACAACACTTTCTAAGATGGGTGTTATTTAATGCAACTTCTGTTTGTTGATTGTATATACATGTCTACATGTGCATATGCTGAGTTGTAGTGTAAAGTCTCATTTCTTGTAGTTTGAGTGTAGAAAAAAGATCTGTAGACCACTGCTTAGGGTAGCAAGAGGGGTGACTTTGCTTAAAAGCATTTGAGTCTTAGGGCACCTGGATGGCTCAGTCAAGCGTTTGACTCTTGATTTTGGGTCAGATTATGATCTCAGGGTTGTGAGATCGAATCCAGAGTCTGACTTTGTGCTGGCTGGGTGTGGAGACTGCCTAAGATTCTCGCTCTCCCTCTCCCCTGTGCCCCTCCCCTCCTGCTTGTTTAACCCTTGCTCTCTCTCAAAACAAAACAAAACAAAAACAAAAACAAAAACAAAAGGCATTTGAGCCTTTCCAGAGAGCTGTTTTTTGGTTTCTCTTTCTGGCTCAGAAGGCTGTAACCTGTTTCAGCTTCACCCACTTGACTGCTCTGGTCCCTTGCTGGCCCCCTTCGGGTGTCCTTGACTCTTAGGCCCTCCGGGGTGCTCTGCCATATGCCGGTGCTGGGCTGTAGACACTGCAGTAGTGGCACAGGTTTCTCTTTCTCTAGTTCTCCCTTTGCTCCGTTTGCTAGTGTTTTGTTTTGTTTTAACCCTGGTTAATTACTTTAGCTCTATCCAAATACATCCTAAACTCGTTTCCTTCCAGCCCCAAATGAGCATCCAGTTCTCCCACATTATAGAGCCCCTTGTATTCTCGGGAGCCTTGGCTATTGCCCTGTGCCTTGAGGAGGGTGGGTGTGTAAATTAGATTCCAGTGGTGATCCTGCTTTATACTCTGTTGAATAAAATCTTCTGTCACTTCTTTAATCAGTCTTTTTCATCATTTTTTAAAATGTTCTTGACATGAGTATTTTTAGAGGTCTCAAAATACTAGGTATTTTGACAAAATTGCTAGGTAATTCTTATTGTTTTCTTCCTTGGTGGTTAGTTTTGCCACCCTTCTAACTTTTAAAGTGGGATGAAGCTGCAGACTTCTTAACATGTGGGTTAAGAATAAAGAGGAGGATATCTATAATTGTGGTTAGAATCTTTTTATAAATTGTATTATATAAATTTACAGGCAGATTGAGTATGACATTTTTACTCCAGAAGCATATTTCTTTTAAGATAGTACAGATATAAGTTTTCTGAAGTCAGATAAGCCAATCCATTTCACAGAAAATGAAAGTGGAAGAGAAAATAGAAAACACAGCCAAATGGTGAAGTGGGGTTGGGCTGCCAAGCTCTGACTTGAGGAGATGAAGTCAGATTTTTTTTGCAAATACAACTTATTCATGCTGTACCTCATTTTCTGGAATTCTCAGTATTTTAGTATTTTTAAAAGCAAAACACATTGTTTTTATTATTTTCTAAAAGCCATGTTGTTAATCCATGATTATAGTTATTTATTTTATAAGATGCCCTGACATGTGTCAGCTACAGTTTCTGGAGGCCAGTTTCTTAAGACTCGGTGTGTGTAAGTCTCTATTCTGTAGGGAGGAGGGCTCCCGGAGGGAACCTTCAGGGACTGTTAGGAGCTCCGCTGAGCTAGGTAGGATGGGGAGTTCAGCTTCCAGGTACTGGGGTAGTCGTTTAAAGCAATAAGCTAAAAACAAAGGAGTTTAGCCTTCTATTACTTACTGTGATGGTGTAACAAGATTCTAAAATTGGAAAAAACACAGACTCCCCTGGTCCACTTCCCCCTCTGGAACAGTACCCGGGCTGAGATCGAGGGATTAGTGCAGACATGGGGGTCATCTCGCTGTTGAGGAAGCCCTGAACAAAAGGCTCCAGCATTTTATGGACACTGAGGTAGGAGGGGGGAAGGCGAGGGGAAAATGGCTAGGAATGGAAAAGTACTGGGTACTGAGTCAGACTGGGGAAAAGTGTCTTCAGGGTTACCCCCTTTTACCCTTCCATAAGTGGACTTCCACCCAAAGTCTCAGATAAAGAGACCTAGAAATGAAGGTGCTGGGGTTAGGAATGCAAAGATGTGGAGGGCATGACTGGCCAGGGCATCCTGAGTCCTCAGAGACTGCATTGTACTGACCATGAACCATGTGTGTGTGAAGCGGGTAGCTGTCTCAGTGAGGCCTGTCAGGTAAACCTTTGTCATTGTGTATGGTTGGGCCTCAGAAATCATATATAGGTTTTTAATCAGGAGTCCAACTACCTAGGACATTAGTAGGCAAGGTCATGAGCTAGTCCTGGCATGTAGGGCAGGCGGATCTGGAAGAAATGCAGTGTGGGCCTGGTCCTGAATGTCCAGCAGAAATGTTGTGATGGGAAGAGTTGTCCCCTGTTTCCAAATTCACCACTATGTACCCTGGCTCTCAAGAGCATACCAAAGCAGAACAATTTCTGTAGGTGAAATGAGTGTCTTTAGCTGATGCCAGCAGTAAGGCATGTAGAAGCCAAGACAAAATATAGACAACAATCTGTCCAGGCTCACTGGGGCATTATTCTCAGGTTAAATAAAACATGAGGATCTGGGCACGAGTCCGTACTTGATTATGGTCTGACTGCTTTCTGTTGTTGGTGTACATCTGTCACCTTGGCATTTTCCTTCACTATCCCTTATGATGGGATCTCTTATGCCATATTCTATGTATTCCTCTTTCTTGGTTTATTTTTTTACTCTGGCACATCTTCCATCTTCTAGAAGTTTTTGAGAATGAATTGATGGAAAGTAAATTTTTGAATCCATGTATGTTTGAAAATGCCTTTATTTTGTCTTCATGTTTGATTGATAGTTTTGCTTGAGTATTGAACTCTGGATTGGAAATCATTTTCCTTCAGAATTGTGAAGTCCTCACACTGTTACTGCTTCATGTGGTGCTATTCAGGCATTCCTAAATTATTCGGAATCCTAAATTTTTGTATGTGACCTTTTCTTCCCTTTTTTTTTCTGAAAAACTGTAGAATCTTCTGTCTCTGTGGTTCTGAAATTTCACAACAAGTCTCGCTCTAGATCTGTCTGTTCCCATATTATCTTGGGCATGTGACATGTTGTTTCAGTCTTGCACCTTATGCCCTTAATTTCAGGGAAATTTTCTTGGATTATTTCTTCACTTACTTCAGTCCTTTTGTTTTCTCTTTCAGAACTTTTTGTTATTTGGATATTGCATTTCCTGATCCTCTAATTTTCATGTATTTTCCCATTTTTAATATCATTGCTCTTCTATATTCTGGGAAATTCTGTCAACTTTATTTTTCCAACTCTTCTATTCAGTTTTTCATTTGTTATCTTCTAATTTTCAAGAATTTTTATTTGTTCTTTGAATGCTCCTTTTTTAAAAAAAAAACAGTATTTTATTTTTGTTTCATGGATTCAGTATCTTTCTTTCTGAGGATACTAGTGATTTTTTTCCTCCCTAAATAATTTGGTATCTTCTAGTTCACTTTTTTAATTCTTTTGGTCTTTACCTACCATGTTAGAAGTTTCCCTTAGCTATCTGGCTATCCTAGGCTTTCATGATTGAGATTGGAGGACAAAAAGCTGTATGGGAGCTCCAGATTGTGGGTGGAACCTGTTAACATTGAGTTTTTATATAATTTGAATAAATGATGTGGGAAGAACTTAGAGTGACTGCCAGTTCTTTGGTTTGCCTTTGGATGTAAAAGAAAATTTAATGTAACAAAGGTTTTTCAGGGTTGTAATAGGGAAATGAAGTGTTTCATAAGTTAACTGGAATACAAAATTATAGAATTTTTAAGAAGCGCCATGGTTGGAGGGAAAACACCTAAATGAGGTAGGAGACATTGTCTTCTATGTGAGAATACAATAAATTAATGCTTGCAAGTCACCTAGAAGAATGCCTGCTTTCAGAAAGTAGTTTTTAATTGAATGAAATGAATAAACAAATTATTGGGGAAAAAAAGCCTAACCCCTTGATTATTATTTACAAAAGACACAAAAATGATACATTATCTGTCACATAAGCTTTGTTAGAATTTTACTAATTTAGGAAATATTTTTTTCAGGGACTCATCTGAAGCATTTACTCTGCAGATTCCACTTTTTTTTTTTTTTTCAGATTCTAGTCTTAAGATTGTTTATTTACTGAAGAAATATGTATCTAGCACTTTAAAAGGTAACTCTGAGGAAACAGAGTCACAGGAAAGTTACTGATCCTAGAGGTCAGACTTGGGCAGCAAACGGTGTGGTTAAATGTCATTTGCTGAGATAATGACCTAAAAAGGGACAGGTTTTAGAGAAAAGATGCCAGTATTTTCAACCAATAACTTTCATCAATTTATGCATACTAAGGAGAAATACTTGTCTTTTAAATATTCATATACAACTGTTAGACCAAATGATTAAAGATGCGCTAGAAGGCCGAGTTAATAGAACATTCCAACAGCAAAAAACAACAAAACTAAACAACCCACAGCAACACGGAGTTGAAAAAGTTTGAGCAGGTGTAATTCATAGCTTACTTAAGACATGCTTTTAGCCAAAAATCCAGACTGCATAAACAGTAATGCTCGATATTTTAATGAAGCATGAACAACAGACAAATCTCAAATAAAACAATGGAAGCAAAGCTAAATTGGCATAAAGAATAAGAAGTTCAGCTTTGCCTTAAAATAGGTACAGGAAGGGGGAGGTGTATATTGATTGATGTAAATAATTGACATGAAAAGCTACTCTGTTCTGCCGGAGAGTCTAAAAAGGACACTGAGTCACTTCATAGATAACTTTGGCTGGATCATGAGAAGAAAATAGAGAAACTGGTTATATTAACTGACTATTCACTCTCACTACTCAGGATAGAAAGGAGAATGTTAGCAAAATTTAAAGGAAGGTTTGGCATATAGATTAATCTACAATGCCTTCAGGGCTTCTGGATCACATCTACAAATAAAATAGTTAAAAATTCTTTCTGGGGGGGCAGTGCGTTAAAGCCTCTGCCTTCGGCTCAGGTCATGATCCCAGGATCCTGGGATGGAATCCGCATCCGGCTCTCTGCTCAGTGGGGAGCCTGCTTCCACCTCTCTCTCTCTGCCTACTTGTGATCTCTGTCTGTCAAATAAACAAAATAAATAAAATCTTAAAAAAAATACAGTTAAAAAAATTCTTTCTGGTATCAAAGAAGCGTGAACTTTCAATGACCAAAGAAAATAATAGAGTAGAAAATCAGAAGATGAATACATTATGCTCGGTGACTGGTTGGTTCCTCCTATGGAAGAAAAGGCATTTTCTGATGACTAGCTGTGTCTACAAAAGAATGGGCAGGATTTTCTGACAAGAGCTGAGAAGCCATGGAGAACAGAGTGGAGACAGAGAAAGGTAAATATTCAAGAGGAGGAAGATCAGAGACAGATCAGAGTGGTCACAGTGATACAGAGCAGCAGACATTAAGTCTAGAGAAGCTCATAAAAAGGATCATTAGAAAGTTCTCAAAAAGCCACCTCAGTGCAATAGAGGGAATGGAGAAGAGGAACAGGGGATCCTGGACCCTGACTCTGTGAGTTAAGACTCTAGACATGCCCTTGACGAAGGAGAACAGCTGTGAATTATGGAGAATGAGCTGGAGTACTAGGAGAGAACTTCTGTGAGGAGGCAAGTGAGAGAAATGAGCTCAGAGGAGCAGGCTTTCATGAAGGGTCCCAGATGATGTCTGAAAGTAGCAATAGAGGAAGCTTCAGCCTTATCTCTGGGCCTTGAGCCATATAGGTGCATGGTGCCATGAGAAAGGGAAACTTCTTCTCAGAGGAGGGTAGGGTTTCATGGTAGGAGGAGAAGGAAGCATCTGAGTAGAGGCCAAGGTTTCCTGGAAGGAAGTTGTTCCCCATGCAATGGAGCTTCTTGAGGGCACAGTAGTAGGTCTGGATGGGGAGTCAAGCAGTGTGGTGGTTGGGTCACAGTAGACACTCCACTGAACCCATGGCTCTGATGATGAGCAGGTAGTGTGTCCAGGCCAGTGATCAAGGATGGCAGTGATGAGAAGTGTGGTGTGTTTGTCTGACAGTGTCCCCTCTCCTCAAAAAGGAATGCCAGCCTACTTTTGGTTGGATAGTTTTTATGTTTTCATTTACTGCTGAGATACTTTTTGACTCTGTGCCATAGACAAGGCTCAGGCCCAGTATTAGGCACTATGCATGCTATGATGATGACCTGGGAAGTTCAGTCTAGTAAATAAAATCATCTGTTTCTTGGCCCTGGTGGACAAAGAGTTAAATTAAAGGCCTTAATTAGTTGCCTGGAAGGACTTGATTAGACTGGAAGGACTAAGCTGAGACCTTTTCTTGCCTTCCTGATTATCATTCTTATTCCTCACCTTTACTCTCTGCAGCTTTCTTTTATGCTCTAGAGAAGCCAGAGGATCCATGTGTAAATTTAGGGGAAGATGCTTAGCTCTCAGCAGGTCTGCTGGGCACTTTTTCATCTGGCTAGCAAGGTGCTTGTGCCTTACCTCTCAAACTTGAGACTGGAATTCTCTTAATTCAATTATTTCTACATTATTCTTTCATTTTCTCTTTCATTAGCATTCATGCAGCAGAAGTTATTTAATTTAACTCACTCCAAGAGTTATTTAATAACGTTCTGAAGTAACTGTGATTACTTTTTCTCCTTGAATGTTGAACTTTGTACATCTTGTGATTTTTTGGTAAATCGAGATACAAGTATCAGTGATTAACCAAGCCTGCCAAAATATGATGATTGATTTGAATCCATGATACTTAGAGATGTGAGAAAGAAGAGAATTGTAAATTATTAAATGTCAGAATTGAAAATTTTTTAAAGATCTTTTGCCCCTTCATTTTATACCCAAGGAAATTGAGGCTCAAAAGGTGAATGAGATGGATGAGTAAATGTGCAAACTTAGACTATTTTAAAATTTGCACAATGGGAGCTTTCATATTTTCTGATGGTGGTAGTATTGCCGAAGAATCTTCTTTTTTTAACCACTAGGGAATGCTGAAATATCAACTGATGAACTATGATGGAAAAAAAAAATCAGTCTTAAGTTTTCTGATTATTACATCTTTTCTGTTTAGCAAAATAAAATGACCTATGTGCTAGTCTATAAGGATTGGCAGGAAAGGAGGTAAAATGCTGGGGATGCTATTTTAGAGTTATTTTAAGTCACACCACTTCATAATGATCGTAAGTCAGATATTTATTGTAGATAAGCAAATTTTGTTCTCCCCTCCTAGCTATGCAGGGCATGAAAGTGTACCAGAAAATCTGCCTCCCTGGTTAGGTAAGCAAAGCTGTCTGTGTTTGTGGAAGATGCTGGGTGACGACCTGTCTGGCAGTTACTTAGTGAACAGAGAGTGATGTCACACTGATTCTACCTTTGGGAAGATGTCCAGTCCCAGAGCCCCACAGGTCATATGGCAGTCGAGTATGGATCAAAGACTTCTTGAGCAGACCTCATCATGAGATCTGGTTGGGAAATTGGACTTGGGATTTTTCTGTCCTTGTCCTCTTTTTATCCCTGTCCCTTTCTTTACTCTGCCATTAAAAAATTTTCGATCTTGTAAAATTTCAGTTTTGAATCTTTTTCTGTTCAGGACATTTTTAAAAGGGAATTTTATATTAATTTCCCAAAGTGGTGGTGTTGTTTTTTAATTTCTCTTGTGTAGGTTGTTTTTGGATTATAACCAGAGAATGAGGAGTCTTTCCAGCCAGGTGTTCCAGATGCTATACAAATCATGTATATTTTCTGTATATATAGTCAAAATACTATATAGATTTATAAAATTGAGTTTATTGATAATCTCATTCAAATCTTTAGTATGCTTTCTTTAGCTTATATGACCTGCCAAAGTCTGAAAGTGTTAAAATACTATACTATGATCAGATTTTATCATATCCCCATATTTTTAGAAGTTTTAGCTCTAGATATCTGGTGGCTGTATTGCTTCTCCATAACGTTTTTATTTCAAGAAATAGAATTGAATAAATGGAGAGAGACATACCATCCAACTGAATGGGCAGAATTACCATCACATAAATGACAGTTCTTCCAAAATTATATGTAAATTTAATGACCTTCTGATCAGAAATCCAGCACTTTTTTATGTGTGTTTTGTGTGTGAGAGGGGGCACTGGTTAGAATTACCTAAAAAATGTTAGAATCAAAATTAACAAGATAGTAAACAATGCATGTTGGAGAGGATATGGAGAAAGAGGAACCCTCTTACACTGTTGGCAGGATGCAAATTGGTGCTGCCACTTTGGAAAACAGTGTGGAGATTCCTTAAATTAAAAATAGAGCTTCCGGGGGCGCCTGGGTGGCTCAGTGGGTTAAAGCCTCTGCCTTCGACTCGGGTCATGATCCCAGGGTCCTGGGATCGAGCCCCGCGTCGGGCTCTCTGGGCAGCGGGGAGCCTGCTTCCCCTTCTCTCTCTCTCTGCCTGCCTCTCTGCCTACTTGTGATCTCTGTCTGTCAAATAAATAAATAAAATCTTTAAAAAAAAAAAATAGAGCTTCCGGGGAGGAGTCAAGATGGCGGAGAAGTAGCAGGCTGAGACTACTTCAGATAGCGGGAGATCAGCTAGATAGCTTATCTAAAGATTGCAAACACCTACAAATCCAACGGGAGGTCGAAGAGAAGAACTGCAATTCTAGAAACAGAAAATCAACCACTTTCTGAAAGGTAGGACTGGTGGAGAAGTGAATCCAAAGCTACGGGAAGATAGACCGCGGGGGAGGGGCCGGCTCCCGGCAAGCGGCGGAACAACGGAGCACAAAATCAGGACTTTTAAAAGTCTGTTCCGCTGAGGGACATCACTCCAGAGGCTTAACCGGGGTGAAGCCCACGCGGGGTCAGCGTGGCCTCAGGTCCCGCAGGGTCACAGAAGGATCGGGGGTGTCTGAGTGTCGCAGAGCTTACAGGTATTAGAAGGGGGAAGCCGGCTACAGAGACAGAGCCAAGGAGTGAGCTCTGAGCTCGGGGTTACCTTGAACCGGTCGCAGGCTCGGTCAGCTCGGAGCGCGGCCGGAGGCCAGGGTGACGGGAGTAATTGGGCGCTGTTCTCTGAGGGCGCACTGAGGAGTGGGGCCCCGGGCTCTCGGCTCCTCCGGGCTGGAGACTAGGAGGCCGCCATCTTCATTCCCGTCCTCCGGAACTCTACGGAAAGCGCTCAGGGAACAAAAGCTCCCGAAAGCAAACCCGAGCAGATTACTCAGCCCGGCCCCTGGTAAGGGCGGTGCAACTCCGCCTGGGGCAAAGTCACTTGAGTATCACTACAATAGGCCCCTCCCCCAGAAGATCAACAAGAAACCCAGCCAGGACCAAGTTCACCTACCAAGGAGTGCAGTTTCAATACCAAGGAGAGCAGCAGAATTCCAGAGGAGGAGAAAGCAAAGCATGGAACTCATGGCTTTCTCCCCATGATTCTTTAGCCTTGCAGTTAATTTAATTTTTTTTCTTTTTCAATTTTTTTTCTCTTCTTCTGCTAAATTTTTTTAACTTTACCCTTTTCTTTTTTTAACGTTTTTTAACTAGTTTATCTAATATATATATATTTTTTCCTTTTTATATTTTTTCTTTATTGGTTTTCTTTTTTTAATTGTTTCTTTCTTTTTTTTTTTTTTCTGAACCTCTTTTTATCCCCTTTCTCCCCCCTCACAATTTGGGATCTCTTCTGATTTGGCTAAAGCATATTTTCCTGGGGTTGTTGCCACCCTTTTAGTATTTTACTTGCTCCTTCATCTACTCTTATCTGGACAAAATGACAAGGCGGAAAAATTCATCACAAAAAAAAGAACAAGAGGCAGTACCAAAGGCTGGGGACCTAATCAATACAGACTTGGTAATATGTCAGATCTGGAGTTCAGAATGACAATTCTCAAGGTTCTCGCCGGGCTCGAAAAAGGCATGGAAGATATTAGAGAAACCCTCTCGGGAGATATAAAAAGCCCCTTCTGGAGAAATAAAAGAACTAAAATCTAACCAAGTTGAAATCAAAAAAGCTATTAATGAGGTGCAATCAAAAATGGAGGCTCTCACTGCTAGGATAAATGAGGCAGAAGAAAGAATTAGTGATATAGAAGACCAAATGACAGAGAATAAAGAAGCTGAGCAAAAGAGGGACAAACAGCTACTGGACCACGAGGGCAGAATTCGAGAGATAAGTGACACCATAAGACGAAACAACATTAGAATAATTGGGATTCCAGAAGAAGAAAGAGAGAGGGGAGCAGAAGGTATATTGGAGAGAATTATTGGAGAGAATTTCCCCAATATGGCAAAGGGAACAAGCATCAAAATCCAGGAGGTTCAGAGAACCCCCCCCTCAAAATCAATAAGAATAGGTCCACACCCCGTCACCTAATAGTACAATTTACAAGTCTTAGTGACAAAGAGAAAATCCTGAAAGCAGCCCGGGAAAAGAAGTCTGTAACATACACTGGTAAAAATATTATATTGGCAGCAGACTTATCCACAGAGACCTGGCAGGCCAGAAAGAGCTGGCATGATATATTCAGAGCACTAAACGAGAAAAACATGCAGCCAAGAATACTATATCCAGCTAGACTATCATTGAAAATAGGAGGAGAGATTAAAAGCTTCCAGGACAAACAAAAACTGAAAGAATTTGCAAACACCAAACCAGCTCTATAGGAAATATTGAAAGGGGTCCTCTAAGCAAAGAGAGACCCTAAAAGTAGTAGATCAGAAAGGAACAGAAACAATGTACAATCACAGTCACCTTACAGGCAATACAATGGCACTAAATTCATATCTCTCAATACTTACCCTGAATGTTAATGGGCTAAATGCCCCAATCAAAAGACACAGGGTATCAGAATGGATAAAAAAACAAAACCCATCTATATGTTGCCTACAAGAAACTCATCTTAAACCTGAAGACACCTCCAGATTTAAAGTGAGGGGGTGGAAAAGAATTTACCATGCTAATGGACATCAGAAGAAAGCAGGAGTGGCAATCCTTATATCAGATCAATTAGATTTTAAGCCAATGACTATAATAAGAGATGAGGAAGGACACTATATCATACTTAAAGGAACTGTCCAACAAGAAGATCTAACAATTTTAAATATCTATGCCCCTAACGTGGGAGCAGCCAACTATATAAACCAATTAATAACAAAATCAAAGAAACACATCGACAATAATACAATAATAGTAGGGGACTTTAACACTCCCCTCACTGAAATGGACAGATCATCCAAGCAAAAGATCAACAAGGAAATAAAGGCCTTAAATGACACACTGGACCAGATGGACATCACAGATATATTCAGAAGATTTCATCCCAAAGCAACAGAATACACATTCTTCTCTAGTGCACATGGAACATTCTCCAGAATAGATCGCATCCTCGGTCCTAAATCAGGTCTCAACCGGTATCAAAAGATTGGGATCATTCCCTGCATATTTTCAGACCACAATGCTCTGAAGCTAGAACTCAATCACAAGAGGAAATTTGGAAAGAACCCAAATACATGGAGACTAAACAGCATCCTTCTAAAGAATGAATGGGTCAACCAGGAAATTAAAGAAGAATTGAAAAAATTCATGGAAACAAATGATAATGAAAACACAACGGTTCAAAATCTGTGGGACACAACAAAGGCAGTCCTGAGAGGAAAATATATAGCGGTACAAGCCTTTCTCAAGAAACAAGAAAGGTCTCAGGTACACAACCTAACCCTACACCTAAAAGAGCTAGAGAAAGAACAAGAAAGAAACCCTAAACCCAGCAGGAGAAGAGAAATCATAAAGATCAGAGCAGAAATCAATGAAATAGAAACCAAAAAAACAATAGAACAAATCAACGAAACTAGGAGCTGGTTCTTTGAAAGAATTAATAAGATCGATAAACCCCTGGCCAGACTTATCAAAAAGAAAAGAGAAAGGACCCAAATAAATAAAATCATGAATGAAAGAGGAGAGATCACAACTAACACCAAAGAAATACAGACAATTATAAGAACATACTATGAGCAACTCTACGCCAACAAATTTGACAATCTGGAAGAAATGGACGCATTCCTAGAGACATATAAACTACCACAACTGAACCAGGAAGAAATAGAAAGCCTGAACAGACCCATAACCAGTAAGGAGATTGAAACAGTCATCAAAAATCTCCAAACAAAAGCCCAGGGCCAGACGGCTTCCCAGGAGAATTCTACCAAACATTTAAAGAAGAACTAATTCCTATTCTCCTGAAACTGTTCCAAAAAATAGAAATGGAAGGAAAACTTCCAAACTCATTTTATGAGGCCAGCATCACCTTGATCCCAAAACCAGACAAGGATCCCATCAAAAAAGAGAACTACAGACCAATATCCTTGATGAACACAGATGCAAAAATTCTCGCCAAAATACTAGCCAATAGGATTCAACAGTACATTAAAAGGATTATTCACCACGACCAAGTGGGATTTATTCCAGGGCTGCAAGGTTGGTTCAACATCCGCAAATCAATCAATGTGATACAACACATTAATAAAAGAAAGAACAAGAACCATATGATACTCTCCATAGATGCTGAAAAAGCATTTGACAAAGTACAGCATCCCTTCCTGATCAAAACTCTTCAAAGTGTAGGGATAGAGGGCACATACCTCAATATTATCAAAGCCATCTATGAAAAACCCACCGCAAATATCATTCTCAATGGAGAAAAACTGAAAGCTTTTCCGCTAAGATCAGGAACACGGCAGGGATGTCCGTTATCACCACTGCTATTCAACATAGTACTAGAATTCCTAGCCTCAGTGATCAGACAACAAAAAGAAATTAAAGGCATCCAAATCGGCAAAGAAGAAGTCAAACTATCACTCTTTGCAGATGATATGATACTATATGTGGAAAACCCAAAAGACTCCACTCCAAAACTGCTAGAACTTGTACAGGAATTCAGTGAAGTGTCAGGATATAAAATCAATGCACAGAAATCAGTTGCATTTCTCTACACCAACAACAAGACAGAAGAAAGAGAAATTAAGGAGTCAATCCCATTTACAATTGCACCCAAAACTATAAGATACCTAGGAATAAACCTAACCAAAGAGGCTAAGAATCTATACACAGAAAACTATAAAGTACTCATGAAAGAAATTGAGGAAGACACAAAGAAATGGAAAACTGTTCCATGCTCCTGGATTGGAAGAATAAATATTGTGAAAATGTCTATGCTACCTAAAGCAATCTATACATTTAATGCAATTCCTATCAAAGTACCATCCATTTTTTTCAAAGAAATGGAACAAATAATCCTAAAATGTATATGGAACCAGAAAAGACCTCGAATAGCCAAAGGAATATTGAAAAAGAAAGCCAAAGTTGGTGGCATCACAATTCCGGACTTCAAGCTCTATTACAAAGCTGTCATCATCAAGACAGCATGGTACTGGCACAAAAACAGACACATAGATCAATGGAACAGAATAGAGAGCCCAGAAATAGACCCTCAACTCTATGGTCAACTCATCTTCGACAAAGCAGGAAAGAATATCCAATGGAAAAAAGACAGCCTCTTCAATAAATGGTGTTGGGAAAATTGGACAGCCACATGCAGAAAAATGAAACTGGATCATTTCCTTACACCACACACGAAAATAGACTCAAAATGGATGAAGGACCTCAATGTGAGAAAGGAATCCATCAAAATCCTTGAGGAGAACACAGGCAGCAACCTCTTTGACCTCAGCCGCAGCAACATCTTCCTAGGAACATCGCCAAAGGCAAGGGAAGCAAGGGCAAAAATGAACTATTGGGATTTCATCAAGATCAAAAGCTTTTGCACAGCAAAGGAAACAGTTAACAAAACCAAAAGACAACTGACAGAATGGGAGAAGATATTTGCAAATGATATATCAGATAAAGGGCTAGTGTCCAAAACCTATAAAGTACTTAGCAAACTTAACACCCAAAGAACAAATAATCCAATCAAGAAATGGGCAGAAGACATGAACAGACATTTCTGCAAAGAAGACATCCAGATGGCCAACAGACACATGAAAAAGTGCTCCATATCACTCGGCATCAGGGAAATACAAATCAAAACCACAATGAGATACCACCTCATACCAGTCAGAATGGCTAAAATTAACAAGTCAGGAAATGACAGATGCTGGCGAGGATGTGGAGAAAGGGGAACCCTCCTACACTGTTGGTGGGAATGCAAGCTGGTGCAGCCACTCTGGAAAACAGCATGGAGGTTCCTCAAAATGTTGAAAATAGAACTCCCCTATGACCCAGCAATTGCACTGCTGGGTATTTACCCTAAAGATACAAACGTAGTGATCTGAAGGGGCACGTGCACCCGAATGTTTATAGCAGCAATGTCTACAATAGCCAAACTATGGAAAGAACCTAGATGTCCATCAACAGACGAATGGATAAAGAAGATGTGGTATATATACACAATGGAATACTATGCAGCCATCAAAAGAAATGAAATCTTGCCATTTGCGACGACGTGGATGGAACTAGAGGGTATCATGCTTAGCGAAATAAGTCAATCGGAGAAAGACAACTCTCATATGATTTCCCTGATATGAGGGAGAGGAGATGCAACATGGGAGGTTAAGGGGGTAGGAGAAGAGTAAATGAAACAAGATGGGATTGGGAGGGAGACAAACCATAAGTGACTCTTAATCTCACAACAAACTGAGGGTTGATGGGGGGAGGGGGGTTGGGAGAGGGGGGTGGGGTTATGGACATTGGGGAGGGTATGTGCTATGGTGAGTGCTGTGAAGTGTGTAAACCTGGCGATTCACAGACCTGTACCCCTGGGGATAAAAATATATGTTTATAAAAAATAAAATTTAAAAAAAAAATAGAGCTTCCCTATGACCCTGCAATTGCACTACTGGGAATTTACTCCAAAGGTACAGATGTCATGAAAAGAAGGGCCATCTATATCCCAATGTTCATAGCAGCAATGGCCACAGTCACCAAACTGTGGAAAGAACCAAGATGCCCTTCGATGGATGAATGGATAGATGTGGTCCATATACACTATGGAGTATAGATGTGGTCCATGTACACTATGGAGTATTATGCCTCCATCAGAAAGGATGAATACCCAACTTTTGTATCAACATGGACGGGACTGGAAGAGATTATGCTGAGTGAAATAAGTCAAGCAGAGAGAGTCAATTAGCACATGGTTTCGCTTATTTGTAGAGCATAAGGAATAACACGGAGAACATGGAGAGATGGAGAGGAGAAGGGAGTTGGAGGAAATTGGAGGGGGAGACAAACCATGAGAGACTGTGGACTCTGAAAAACAATCTGAGGGTTTTGGAGGGGCGGGGGGTGGGAGGTTGGGTGAGCCTGGTTGTGGGTATTATGGAGGGTACATATTGCATGGAGCATTGGGTGTGGTGCATAAACAGTGAATTCTGGAACACTGAAAAGAAATTTAAAAAATAAAAATTTTTAAAAAATGTTAGATGGAAAGAACATAAATGTCCATCAACAGATGAATGGATAAAGGAGATGTGGTATATATATACAATGAAATACTATGCAGCATCAAAAGAAATGAAATCTTGCCATTTTTGATGACGTGGATGGAACTAGAGGGTATTATGCTTAGCGATATAAGTAAATCAGAGAAAGACAATTATTGTATGATCTCCCTGATATGATGAAGTTGAGAAGCAACATGGGGGGGTTTGGGGGTAGGAAAAGAATAAATGAAATAAGATGGGATCAGGAGGGAGACAAACCATAATCTCACAAAACAATCTCACAAAACAAACTGAGTGTTGCCAGGAGGAGAGGGGGGTACGGAGAGGATGGTGGGGTTATGGACATTGGGGAAGGTATGTGCTGTGGTGAGTGCTGTGAAGTGTGTAAACCTGGCGATTCACAGACCTGTACCCCTGGGGCTAATAATACATTATATATTAACAAAAAAATAAAAAATTTAAAAAATTAAATAAAATGTTAGAATACTTAGGGGTGGAGAATTTTCCTTATCATATGTTAATATTATAGTAATGAAAACATTGTGATATAGAAAATATAGAATTAAATCAATTGACTGGAATTAACAGATTCTAGTATTGTGAGAAATTAATGTATGATAAAGGCTGAATTTCATTACACTGGAAAAAGGAATGTTTATTAGATAAATGGTCTTAGCATAATTGGCTATCTGTTTCAAAGAGAACAAAATTAGGGCTTTATACATACATTTCTCTAGGTGAAAGATTTAAATGTAAAATACAATGATACTAGAAGATTTAGAACACTGTGTCATTTTGAGGTAGGAAAGATCTTCACAGACAAAACAAGGAATGAAGAGGAAATAAAGGAAAATATTGACATTTAACCACATAAAACTTAAAATTTCTTTTTGGCAGAATACACCATAACTTATATCAAAAGACTTAATCACACATATAACAGTCAAAAAATTGATACTCTTAATCTTTGGATAGGGAAATAGACGATCCAATGGAAAAATGGACAAGAATGTAAACAGGCAGTTCACAGAAGAGAAAATGCACATTGTCCCCAAAACCCATAAAAACGATGCCCCATACTAGTAGGCAAGAGGTACAAATCAAAATAACAGTGAAAAAAAAAGTTTCCGCCTACCCAATGGGCAAAATATGAAAGGGTCTGGACACATCAGATGATGTGTTCTGGAGAAGCAGACACCTCATACACTGTGTGTGTGGGGGGGTGTGTGGACTAGTATGGCATTTTCTGGTTCACAGTCTTTGACTTGGCAGTCTCACAGTTAGGTCTGTCCTGTAGGAATAAAAACAACAATATTTACATGTACAAGGATATTTATTTTAACATGTTTCTGTAATAGTAAGAAATTTAAAAATATCTATATGTTTGATAATAGGGAAAGGTCTAAACAAATTATAGTACATTTGTCCTATGCAATGTTTGACATCTATTAATAAGGATGCCTCGGGTTATGTGTATTGATTAGGAATAATCTTTACAGGGGCGCCTGAGAGGCTCAGTGGGTTAAAGCCTCTGCCTTCAGCTCAGGTCATGATCCCTGGGTCCTGGGATCAAGCCCCGCATCGGACAGGCTCTCTGCTCAGCAGGGAGACTGCTTCCCCTCTCTCTCTGCCTGCCTCTCTGCCTACTTGTGATCTCTCTCTGTCAAATAAATAAGTGAAATCTTTAAAAAAAAAAAGAACTTTGATTATGTCTATCATCACTGTAGCCCCAAAACCTGGCATAAGATAAGCATTCAGGGGCGCCTGGGTGGCTCAGTGGGTTAAAGCCTCTGCATTCGCTCAGATCATGATCCCAGAGTCCTGGGATCGAGTCCCGCATCGGGCTCTCTGCTTCAGCAGGGAGCCTGCTTTCCCCTCTGTCTCTCTGCCTGCTGCCTCTCTGCCTACTTGTGGTATCTGTCAAATAAATAAATAAAATCTTTAAAAAAAAAAAGGAATAATCTTTATAATAGATGAATTAGAAAAAACAAATTTTAAGGAGGTGTTAATAATGTGATCACATTAATATATGGGTATAGAGAAAGATTTGGGCAGGTGGACACACACAGAAATGTTATTGATTATCTTGGATGAATAGGATTGAGAGAAGGGTGGCAATGAGGAGAACAATTTTCAAAATATATAGACCTTTGCACTTTTCTGCCTTGTTGGCATAAGTTCAAAACATTACTATTTATTTATTTTAACCCATAACTCACACTTAACTAATTTCTTATGACTTGCCATGAAGCCTGGTGTTGGCCTGTTGGTTGATTTTTTAAGGTGTGCTGGGCCTCTGAGGGGAGAGCCCTGTCTTCCGCTCCCCAGCCTGTATGACTTTCTGACTCCTTTATCTGTCCCTCTTATTTCTGTGGATTCATCACTTCAGCCATTTTCTGGCCAAAATGTTGTTTCTTTGCCCCTTTATATTTCATTTGTGCTGGTCTAGGTTGATAATCAGTAAAGAAAAATCGCACAGTTGTTCCATTAGTGTCCTGTAAATTTGTGGTCTTCTAGCTTCCCATGATCCCTTAACACGACTCTGCAGCCCTTCTGTTTTCCCTTGTTACCTCTGTCCTTAAATGCAGGTGGTATTTCAGACAACCCCCTTCCTCAAACTTCTCGTGCTGCCATCTCTTCTCTAGAGCAGCAAGGGGCTGGAGACTCTGTAGGGAAAATGGCAACTCCATAAACCACTCGCTGCTGAACATGCAGACTTACCCCTCGTCTTGTGCTGAGCCTGACCGGCCCCCTGTGCTGGGACTGCCAGCCCCCCTGTCTCCTGGGAGGCTGGGAGGGATGCGGAAGGGGTGTGTGCTCTCTCCATGGGTTAGCCCAGCCATCTCCTCTATCTCCTCCGTGTTTCCTCATTTGTACATCCCCTGGAATAAGTAGCATAGCCTAGAATACCTGTGTCTGATTCCTTGTTACCTCCCTGGCTTGTCTGTGTTCTACACATGCTTGTGTAGAAAGAAGGAAGGATATTTGGGTAAAATAATGAGAAAACAGCATGAGTTAAAGAGAGTAGAAGATCTCAAGAGCAAAGTGAAAGAAATGACAGAACAAACCTAGAACAGCCTTTCTTTCCTATATCCAGATGCTTCTGGCCAGGGTGGGAGGAGAGTGGGGGACCTGCATTACTCTTACCCAAGCAAATGAAGGTTTATTTGTTAGGACAGCCAAACTATGGCATTGTGATTTCTTAGCTAGAGTTAGAAGCCTGATGGTCCTATTTTGATATTTGTGTACTTTTACACGTTTCTAAAAACAGATGAAAGATGAAACTTTGTAAACTGTGTTCTCCAAGCATGTTCTATAGGAAAGTAGCTTGGGATGGGTCTTGGGAAATACCAAATTAATTAAATCTTTAATGTGCTGGCTTGCTTTCTGAATTTCCAAGTGTGGTGTTTTCTACCTTTATGACCACAAAGACTTTTTCTGCACTTCTGTCCTCTTTCCTGAATGTATATCATGTGTCCCTAGAAAAATAGTTTGGGAACTGCAAGAGGACACAAATATGTGGCACTAAAGAAGAAAAAAGAGAGAAAGAAAAAGGTCAGGTTGCACGATGCCCGGTAACATGACTAGTCACCATTTTTTATTCACTGTCTTTTTTAGAAGATGGAAGATGCCTTTTTAAAAATGAAACTTATTTTGACTAATGATACTATAAAGGAAATAAACTGTTTTGTAAATAAGCATAGTAGAATTCTAGTGTGGCTAACACTTTGTGTAGAACTAGAAGTTTGTCATATTCTATTATTTCATGGTTTCATTAGGATCGACCTGGATTTTTGTTCTTTGAGTTATGTTCTTTATCTTCTTTTCTAGCGGCAGCCGATTGGGAGGCCTGGTTACAGTGTTGTGCTTCTTTTTCAATCATGGAGAGGTAGGTTGTCAACACCTATTTTCAAAATTGTATTTTTAGAAATACAAGTTTCTTCTTGAAGTAGTAAGTCAAATATTCTTTAAAAATTTTAGGAGATTATACCTCCAGAACTACAGGTTTCTTTTTTAATTTTAATTTAAATGTAGTCCATGGTAGCATTCTTTAAATGTTTGGTCTTATTTTAATTCAAATTTTAACACTAGTACTTTCTTAAGTTAACTTTGCATGAACATTATATCCTTTATGTGATGTATCTCTTAGTGATTTGAAGTAATAGTGGCTCTGGGTCAATTCTTTATATAATTTCAAAGTGTGAACGTTCATGTTTAGCTATAATAGAAATAAGTTGACCATGGATAAAGTTAATTTACTTGTATGGGAATAACTTTTTTGGTAGGAGCTATATAGTATGTTTCTATTTTAATGCATCTTATTACACTTGGTTGTATTCTTAAGTCTCCTTTTCAGAATATTATATTATACCTGTAAACTTGCACATATCCAAGGGTTTTCTAAAGAGAACACTATTGTAAAAAATATTGACTCTGGATCCAAGCTACCTGTGTTCAAATCCCGGCTTTACTGTTAGGCAGCTCTGTAACCAGAGCAAATCATTAACCTCACCTGCCTTAGTTTCCACTTTGTAAATGGGTGTAATGATGGTACTTATCTTATGGGATTTTTGAGGACTTTAAATGAATCATAAGTGTAAAGTGCCTGGAGCAGTGTTTGGCACATAGTAACCATTATGTAACTGTTACTTTATATTATTATTAATAACTTAATTTAGATAAAATTCTAATAAAAATTCAGAATACCAATGAAATCCTTCCACTGTATCAGTTGTAGTTGTAAATGAATTTTTATTAATATATCTCTACCTGGTTTTCTTTCATGGTAAATCTTGTGTGAGAGAAAGAGAAGAAAGGTCTTCAGCTTGTTTTGTGTGAAGTAAATTAATCCTTATGCATTTATAAACTCAGTGTGTATACTATTTGAATATGCACATGTTACAAAGCCTAAGAGTAATCATAATAAAACTGAACTGTAAAGTCAAGGTTGAACTTCTTTTTTATTGTTCAGTGGATTACTAATGGATATTGAACCAACACATGTTTAATATTTAGAATCACAGAAATTTAAAGCTAAAATGGTCTTATAAATTAGAGCATTTGAGACAAATCATTGCAATATGGCATGGTCTGACTTTTACAGAAAAAAAAAAAAAAGGATTTTTTTTTTTTTGCCTCTTCTTGACTGTGGATGCTTTTGAATGTCATAGCATAGACACAGAACTTGTGGAGGTTCAGATCCTGTGAGAATGACCTAAGAAATTG
Source organism: Enhydra lutris kenyoni (assembly GCF_002288905.1). Lineage (NCBI taxonomy): Eukaryota > Metazoa > Chordata > Mammalia > Carnivora > Mustelidae > Enhydra > Enhydra lutris. Next base: position 33,703,976 of record NW_019154100.1, on the reverse strand, counting down.
GAAGTAACTTCTTAAGAGTGAAGGAAAGGAGCAGCTTTGAATGTTTGCAATAAGACATTGGAGGAAAGAGAGAAAAATTTGAAGTCAAGGTCTGCAGTTTTAACGACAACTATTTGTGAAGCAGAAAGGTCTACTGTGTTATCCTCAGTCTAAATTAGAGGCTGTCAATTCCTGATCTTACGTTTTTCTTAAAATTTTGATACTCATGTAGCATGAGCATCATTCCTTACAAAGTCTTTTCAGTTTATACCAGTGAAATTTGGACTATTTCAGTTCATTTTTCAGGTTGATAGACTTTTTTTTTGGATACCTTTCAGCTATTTGGTCTGTTTATTTTTTTTATTTTTTCAAAATCTTTAAATTTTTTATTTTTTTAGGAAATTAAAACAATTTTTTTAATTTTTAAAAAATTTTCCCTTTTTTTTTATTATGTTAATCACCATACAGTACATCATTAGTTTTTGATGTAGTGTTCCATGATTCATTGTTTGTGTATAACACCCAGTGCTCCATGCAATCCGTGCCCTCCTTAATCCCCATCACTGGGCTCACACATCTCCCCACCCCCCTCCCTTCTAAAACCCTCAGTTTGTTTCTCGGAGTCCATTGGTTCATCTCCCCCTCCGATTTCCCCCCCTTTCATTTTTGTCTTCCTTCTCCTAATGTCCTCCATGCTGTTCCTTATGTTCCACAAATAAGTGAAGCCATGTGATAATTGACTTTCTCTGCTTGACTTATTTCATCTAGCATCATTTAGCATGACCTCCTCCAGTGCTATCCATGTTGATGCAGAAGTTGGACATGCTTGCACATCACTTTCTAGTTAGGAGAGGGTAGACTAATGTGATTAGAATTAGAATTTCAGTTTTACTGAAATAGTCAAGTAGAGAATCATACTTATATCAGTAACTTAGCTTTCGAGTAGAAAAGGGACCATTTGTAAAGACATTAAAGTTGAGGGAATAAACTGTAGCTTTGGGTAAAATAAGAACTTAAGTAACTAAAATAATTTAATATTTATTTTGGTTTTCAGACTGTGAGATTGAGACCCAATTATTTTCCTAAATTTTAAAAATGTTGCCCCAAGTCTATAATTTTTATATGAGGGAAGTATCTGCTGTGGTAGTACCCATTCCCACATTTAGTGAACTCTGTTCGAGTGTCACAATGTACTCACTGAAATTGCTGGTGGGTTACTGACTGGTACTTGGTATCCCTTTTTCTTAAGAGAGTTATGCTAATCATGCCAATGAGTGGTTTACATACCAAAAAATAGTTGTGAGTTGTTACTTGCTTTTTTAAGTTCTATTTCCATTTTTCAGTTCACTCTGTATTTGAGTCTAAGATAGACTATGATGTACTTTTGAAAATACTCTTTCACTCAGATGGTTTTACAAGGGAAAATTTTGGCCTCAACAAAAGAACTGCAAGATGTGTAATAAAAAGGGATTAATCAAATGATTTAAAACAGAAGTTGAAACCTTCAAATCTGGAACCTGTGAAGATGTAAGGAAGAACTCACTGATTGCTCATAGTAATGATCAATAATATTGAGGCTATACATTTCATAATAAAAATTATGTTGATGTTTTCACTTATCAAGCTTTTTTTATTAAATATTGACTCTGTCCCTGTTGAGAATAATTGCTAAGAGAAACGCCAAAAGTTTTGCTCTGCCTTTTAAATCCTTCCTTATTACAAGATCAGATGTATGTTCCATGGCTTGATGCTGTCGGATTTTTATCATGCTGACTGGAAAGCAGTTAGAGGAGTATATGGAAAAAAATGAGATATAATATTTATCTTTAATTTTTGACTATTAAAAATTCATTATATGTGAAGTAATTTTGTTTAACTTTTTCATGATGAGATTTTTAGAAAAGTTATTACCAGGCAAGATTGATGGTGTTTTATATAAAATACGCTCACAGATAAAAAGATAGGCACATTTATGAGGAGGAAAATCCCCCCCTTTTTTTTTGAAACCTAAGTAAATCTAAGTAGTATATGAAAGAGGCATATTAGAGGCATATCTAATTAACCTTTCTTTGTTACCCATAACATATTTCTGACCCATATTAGTTTCTTAAGTATTTTTTAACTGAACTGAGATAATGTACATGTAATTGTCCTTGTTTCTAATTGGTTATTGACATATTTATGTTATTTATGTAAGATTTGGAAAACAATTCTTAGAACACTTTGAAGAGAGTCTCATTAATCCTTAGAATGTTCTTGTATGGTAGATAAGTAGTAAATAATAATGTTCCAGTTTGTATAATAATTGGAAGCACTGAAAGGTTAAGTGTTTGAATCAAGGTTGTGAAGCCGGGACAGGATTCTAAGTTTCCTGATTAATCAGTAATCTCTCCAAACTTCTTTCAGCACAGATGGTTCTTAGGGAAGCAGGATTTCAAAGATAATACCACGGTTTATCTTTCACAAGTGAAAAGTACAGAGATCTTTCCTTGCTAATTTGTGAAACTTTTTCTCTTCCCTTTCTCTCTGTTTCTCTTTCTTCTTCTTCTTCTTCTTCTTCCCTCCTTCCCTTTGTCCCTTTCTTTTTTCACTTTCTTGTGGGGTCCCATTTGGGCCAGGACATTTATTCTGGCTCTTCTTTTTATTCAGCTCAATAAAGACAGTGTATACAGAGGGCTTACTGAATGCCAGGTACTTGTAGATGCCTAGGATTTGTTGATAAGTCAGTAAAGCAAAGATCCCTGTCTTTGTAGATAATCATGTGAAAGTGGGACCATCTTCTACCTAACGTGGGGGAATACTGGCTTATATGGGGAGCAGCAAGGAGGCTTTTGTGACAGGAGCAGAGAGTGGAAGAAATGAGGCCAGTTAGTAATGGGAAGTGGGATATGGAAGGAGCCTTTTCTCTAGTCCTTGCTTGTCATTGTAAGTTTCATTTGAAGAAGGTGGAAAGGCCATTGGAGGGTTACATGCAGAAGAGTGATGCAGCTTAAATTATTTTTTACATTAATTTGGAAAATAGTATGAGTGCAAGATGCATTATTTATTCAAGCTATTGAGAGGTGTGCTTATGGATTTGTGAATTTACACTAAACTTGCATTAACTCCAAAAGTCCACAAAAAAAAAAAAAAAAGAGTGTGCTGATCTTAGATGAGTATATATGTATTGCTTAGATGAAAACTGCCTAGAATGTAGTAGAACTAGCCTAGCCTACAGCCCACTTCATGACCTGGGCCCCTCTGGTTCTCTCACTGCTGTCCAGGCTGTTTTCTTTGCTTCAGTCCCACCATCCTTCCTTCTCTAGTTCCCAGAGAGGACTATTCCTTTTCCTTCCTTAGGGCTTTGGTACACACTGTCTCCTTTGCCCTGCATACTTCCTTCCCTTTTTATCACCTAGTCTTTCACATCTGGATATTTGTGTTTGGGTTTCAGTAATATTTTTTGTCCTACTGATCTGGGTTTCCATCTGGTATAATTTCTCTTCAGTCTTAAGAACTTTATTTAACATTGTGGTGAAGATCTCTTGCCAACAAGGTCTCTTAGCTTTTGCCTGTCTAAAAATGTCTGTATTTTGCCTTCATTTTTTGAAGTGTATTTTTGCTGGGTAAGAATTCTAGGTTGGTATCTTTGCCTTTCAGCACTTTAAATGTCATTCTATTGTCTTCTGGTTTCCGTTGTTTAATGAGACGTCAGTTATCGTTCTTATTGTCACTCTGCATGTGGAGTGTCTCTTCTCTGGTGGCTTGAAGACTTTCTTTTTATATTCGTTTTTTATTTGTTTGATGGTAATAAACTTAGATGTGGTCTTCTTTGTATGTGCCCCGTTGACAGCTCACTGAACGTCTTTGTTCTATGGGTTGTTGTTGTTGTTTTTATCAGTTTTGGAAAAATTTTAACCAGTATCTTCTCTTCATATATTTTGTTTTTCCCATTTTCTCTCTTTTTTGAAGATCTAATTCCATGTTGGCCACATATGTTTTTTTGAAAGCATTTGTAAGTGCAAGATTTAACACAGTATTGTAGTTAACACTAAGGAATGTAAAGCATTCCTTACTATTATAACTAGTAAGTCTGTGTAGCATTCAGAAGTGGGACAGTTTGTTTTAAACCTAAACATTATACCAACAGCAATTTATAACTAATCCTACAAATGTCTCCTCTAGTCAAAACTCTTGGAACAAACCTTAAATATGATCTCTCTGATGCTAACTATAATTTATAATTCAGTAGTTAGTTATACCCCTATTTAGTTTTACATTAAGGAGAGAAGTATATTACATTATGGTAGATTTCTAATAGTATAAGTGAGCTATTTTGAAAGTAAAGCTTGACAAATGAAGCTCCCTATTACTAAAATTCCTTGGTTTTTGATTCTCGAGTAAATGATTTAAAATTCAGGCTTTCTAAGGAGACAATAGGAGCTTGTTCTTATCAATATCTAGGCAGTATTATGCCGCAGCGTTATTCAGTGCTTTGAAATGTGTGCTAAAAATTATGTACTCTAAGAGGACAGTTAAAGGAAAGTCAGATATTCATTGAGTTCATTTTCACCATTGAGGAATGTCTTGTATTTTGCCTGAGTGCTTCATACAGTGATATAATGCCTTGTGAAGGAGTTCGCACATTTATTCCCTTCTTTAATTCCTGAATTTCAAGATAATGCCTTTAGAAGGCATTGGCGTTCTGAACTGTCCACCTATATAGAGAACTGTATTATAATTACGATATTTATTTGTTGAAGCTTAAGGTATGATTAAAGCAAATCTGTTTACTGTTTTCAGATTACGTGGGGTCATCTGGACCAGCAATTATGTTTGTAGCAGATCTAGTGAAGTACGTTGTGTTATTGGAGAAACAATAAGAAGCTTTCACATATTTACGTTCATTCACTCTTAACATTGTAGAGGCGAAAGATCTTGCTCTTTGTTTCAATTCTGTAATTTAGCCTTCTCATCCTACTTTACAAAGGGTGTGATTGAATTTGAGAGAATTGAGTGCCTTTAGCTATTAAAAGAAACAAATTTCTAAGGGATGGCAACATAGTTGAAATTGGGTAACAAAACAATGTGAGTGAACAGTCTGTATGAAGAAAATTCTCTAATTGTACATTACAGGGTTAAAATATTTTCTCTTCTTGTTTTTTGCGCAGAGATTGATAACTTTGTAAATTGTGGTTATATATCTCTACTATCAATCATATTGAAATTTCTAGTTAATTTTGTGAACCAACAGATTTTTAAAATTGTGTTCCAGTAACAAAAAATACACATCAAAAAAGACTTCTTCAATTTTTTCAGAATTCTCTTGTGTGTATACTTCATTTATAAATATTTATGTTAAATCTCATAGAGGATAGTGAATTTTGGTTAAAAAGAGAAGTAAATTGGCTCAAATTTTCTATAGCAATAGTAGAAAGATTTAATAGTCCGAGATAGAGCTAAAATAAAGGAAAGGCTTATTTCCAGTATGGTCTTTGTAATTCCATATAGTTTTTAACTGCTTGACTTGAAAGATGTCGTGATTTCTTCTAGTGTGACTAGCTTAGTTGGGGTAATATCAGATTATTTATATTTCATCCAGTGTAGTGTTCCTCTAATTGAAAGGTAGACTTATTAATTTATTAGTGTAGATGCAAAAAATGGTACACTGCTAAAATTGGGATGGAACTTTTTTTTTTTTTTTCATTTTACTTATCTTAGAGCATGAGTGTGTGTAGGGGGAGGGGCAGAGGGAGAGAGAGAATGGGATGCAACATTACTTAATTATGCCCGAAGTGAGTTCTTCAGTAGAGATGGTACATGACATTTTAGGACTTCTGTTATTTTGTATTTGAACCCCACTTCCCCTTTTAAATTTTCGTAGCCCAGGGTAGTTTGGGCAAAGGAGAAGTAAAAACAGAAATCGAGTGCTCTTTTTTAGGAGCATTGTGAATAGAAATGCTAACGTTGATGACTGCAAAGAGTTTTCAAGTATTGGTTATGGATATTTTGCTGAAATTCAAGTGGAAGGGCAAAGTAAACTGGTTTATACACCAATTCCAGTGAAATGTTTTTAGTTTTGGCAGAACATTTTCTGGCTGGTACTTTCCCTACTTTCCTTTTAGGCTCTAGTTAAATTTTTTTGGTATTTGCTGTCGACAGTTCGTGTTAATATTTTACAAGATCTTATGCCATGTGTGTCTCCCTCTCAATAATGTTTCCTTCTCACTTTTCAGTTTTGCTCTTGGTGGAAAACCTAGCAGCTTGTTTTCCAACGTACCATTTAAATTATGTGTGAAAAACTTTTTTGTGTTTATGAATAGCTGCTTTCGATTACTATGTCTTACTTAACAAATTTCACAAAGAGACCATACATTACGAATTGTGTTTTCAGTGCACTCGTGTGATGTGGACACCACCCCTCCGGGAAAGCTTCTCCTACCCATTCCTCGTACTTCAGATGTTGCTTGTGACTCACATTCTCAGGTAACTTTGACTCTCCTTAGGTCTTTGGTGTGTTTGTTTTGCACTGAGTAAACTTAAGCTAGGATTTTTTTTAAGTTTCCATAATAAAAACAGTCAGTGTAATTAAGAAAAATTAAGATGATGTTGGTAAGTTGAATTCATGGTTATTTTAAGCATGTCACTTCAAAATATTTACTACCGAAAACATTTCCTTCGTCTGCCCTCCAGTCTTCTTCCTTTTTCCTTAGTGGCCCACAGAGCTGCTCAAGGAGCAGCAAATTTGCTTTCACTTCTGCCATCTCCACTTTCCTATGTCATTCTCTGCCACTATCACAGCTTCCCAGAAAGTAGGCAGGAGGAAGGGGGAAGACTGATGGCAATAGAGAGTGACCTGTATGATAGAGTCCTTCAGAGGAAAGAACAGTTTGTAGAGTAATCGTGGCGAGGTATGTTAACATGTTATTCTTTTTCCTATATTTGCTTAGCATCCTTGAGCATCAGATAGTAGGCTTAGAAAGAAACCACTCAGTAGACCAGAGCTAAACTAGGAAAACTCCTGCTGGAAATTCAGGATTGGATTGGGTTCTCCCATGTTCATCTGGCCTTCAGCTAGAGACCTTACAGAGATTCAAGCACCATATGAGTGGAAGAGAATAGGACTGAAAACAGTTCGCTCCCCTTTCTGTCGACAAATACTGAGTTTGGACAGATGCTACCTTGATTCAGAGGGTAAAAATAAAACAAAATGGGGACTATGGAAAAAATTAGAATGAAGCATGATGAGAATCTGAAGATGGCTCAGACTAAGAACTCCCTTTAAGATCTGCAGAATTTAGGAGAAGCTGGTGGAAGTCTGTTACACCAAACCCTTTGGATGGTCCATTTCCCCCTGTGCTGACTTTAGCAGCAGTAGAGCAATTATGTGGACTTGTCTCTTAGGTAGTATTTCTAGACAGGCCTCTCTCTGAATGTGGGATGTACTCACTCCATTAAAACTTTCGGGTTTTTATCTAATAAAGTGATTTCATAGCTCACAAATAGGTGACCTAGATTTTAAAAAGACTTGATTGAGGGACATGATAGAAAGAGTTGGATTAGAATAGCAGATGGGGATGTCCTTGGAGAAGGGATACTTAGGGAAGTAAAGAAAGGCATCTTGTGGTGCTTAGTGCCCCAGTAGGTTTATCCTGAGGAGCTTTTCTTTAAGGTGCAGACCTAGTAACCTTGAGATGCTGCATATACACTTCACTTTGCGAAGGCGTTAAGTGTTTTGGGGGCTTCACATGAGCTCAGCGATTTAGGAGAAAAGTACTTCTTAAAACTAGCATGAGAGGGGCGCCTGGGTGGCTCAGTGGGTTAAGCCGCTGCCTTCGGCTCAGGTCATGATCTCAGAGTCCTGGGATCGAGCCCCACATCGGGCTCTCTGCTCAGCAGGAAGCCTGCTTCCTCCTCTCTCTCTCTGCCTGCCTCTCTGCCTACTTGTGATCTCTCTGTCAAATAAATAAATAAAATCTTTAAAAAAAAAAAAAAAAAAAACTAGCATGAGAGATAAAATTACCTCACCTTTCTAAAAACCCCCTAAACTGCAAGTCAGGACCAAAGAGAGGCCTTGACTCCAGATTGGCCCCTGGCCTTTGCCACCTCTTCTCTTTTGTGTGTTCTTCCGTGCAGGACCCAGCTGTCCCCTCACATCCTCCACGGAGTTGCCCACTGCTCGGCCCATATTCTCAATTCTCTTTGTCTGCAGAACATTGCTAACACTTGGAATATGCTGCTCTCTCTGGTTTTTTATAGACATTCTCTGTCTCTCCAAATGAAGCTATTGGATGCAGCATTAAATATGTTTGATTATGAATTTACCAAAATAGAGTTTGACAAAATTCAATGGATGTACTGACCCAGCTGCCCTCTCTGTCTTTGGCAAGCTTTGTTTTTACAGTAATAATGGGCATTTAGTTTTCATGGAAAGTTGTTGTAATTGAGTGTCAGGAAGTATAATTTCGAACCCACTGGTTCTTCTTATGTCTGGTTTATGTTATAATGAGATCATGTTTAGAGATCCTAATTTGCAGCAGTTTGGGCCCATGCTAGAATACCCTGTGGTCAAACTTACTGATATTTATTTTCTCTTCCCAAGGGCTACAAAACTTTACAGGGGAAGCTTGATTGCACTCTGCATTTCCAATGTATTTTTCATGCTTCCATGGCAGTTTGCTCAGTTTGTACTTCTTACTCAGGTAAGGTACTTGGATTTTTAAGCAGAATTAAGCTTGGTGTATTTTATTTTGTGAACTCATTTGTGTAAAATTATAGAACTGAGATCTTATATGATTCTAAGTCCTAAAATGTTTTCAGTTAACACTTTTAAAGAAAGTTCAGGGTAGGGAAATACGTGAGATTTATTTACTAGTGAATATTAGTTATTTACTTACTAGTAGAATGCATTTATTGAATTCAAATCAGTAAGAATCCTTTGTTATTCAGTATTGTTAGTGTCCTTAAAAGAGGACTAGCGCTATAACTTCAAGCATTTCTCTTAAATAAATGTAGTTCTTTTATGACGAATGCTGTGCATTCTTACACATAGGATAAATGCATGTAGGATAACATAAGACAAATAAATAGTTCTTATTCATATAACTCCTCTACCAGTCTGTAATTTGTCATTTTTCTGTGCATTCTTGCCTCCCTTTCCCTTCAAGTAGAGGTGTTTGGAGCTAGGTGAAGGTGCCTGCTGAGAGAGGGAGTAAACTGTGTGCCAGGCTCTCCCTGTGCTGCTCCCACCCCCAGCAACTTCTGCTTCCTCGCTCTGCTGTCCTTATTCATGTTCACATAAAGCAGCTTGGAGTTGTTCTGCAATCTTCTGGGACATGTCTTGCTTGAATCCTAACTCTGTCCACTAGCACTTTGACCTGGACAGACTGCTTAGCTGTGCTTAGTTGCAGTTTTCTCATTGGTGAGATAAAGAAAATAAAAGAATCTGCTTCACTGGGTTAGGATTAGATGAGAAAATGTGTATAAGAGTGAATGCAGTGCTGGTACTTAGCAAGATGTCAGGAAGGTTAGCTGCTTTTTTCAGTATTTTTAAAAAAGAATCTATTTGTACTTAATTCTTTCTTTGATCCTACCTTTTAGATTCCTTTGTCTTCTTTAGCGTGGTGACATTTTAAATGTTCCTGGTTAAAAATGTCCCTGAAAAGAAAATGAAACAAAAAAAGGTCCCTGAAAGACACTTCTTAAAGATTCTACCCTTGTAGGTCCACAGTGTATTGCTTGGTCCTGGGGTAGAAAGGGACAGTTCCCATGTCTTCCAGCTAGGGGTGATGACCTGAGTTTTGGGGGGGTGAGTGGGAGAAGGTGTTTCATGGAGTGCGGGGCTTATGTCGAGTAACAAGGCACACTTCCTCACAGCTACAGTGTCATACGAGTCTCCTTCAGCAATGCAGTGTTCCCCATGGATAAATCTGGGGAAAGGGAAATCTTGTTTTTCTTGCTCATGGGAAAAACTGTCTTAGATTGCTTGGAGGTAAAAAAAAAAAAGAATGAATAAAACTTAAGTTATATCTTTAAGTATTCAGCTACTTTGCTGCTTATTTATACCACGTTTGTGTAGCAGGGGAAGCATGGGATTTAATCTGAGTTGCTTTCTCCACGAAGAAGGGTGGAGAGGCATTGTGTGGCATAGTAACTACATTTTACTAAGAGGTACATCATCATCATTTAATCAATTAATTCACCTAAATAACTCCAGTACTCTTTGAATTCTTGGTCAACACCTACATAGGTTTCTTCAAAACTCTAAAGAAAGTTAAAAGTAATGAAAGTACTCCTTCTAATTTGAAATTTGATAAATTTGATTATAACGAATACTTGAATGTTTATATAAATGAAAGAACACTAATGGAGATTCTTGTAAAGAATGACTAATGAGCAGAACTTAATGCATTTTTACACACATGCATTACGCAATTACTTTTGAGTTTAATGTACCTTTCCCAATTATGTATTAATTGTCATCTGTTATAATTAAATTTTCATATTTCTTGATGGGGCAAAAAGCACTTTGTAATTGTACATGTTGGCAGTAGAGTCACCCTGACATTAAAGTGAGTATTGTTTTTGAATAATCCACAAAGTAGATAATTCACAAGGTTAATTGAGAGAGCTGTTCATGGAAGAAAAAAATTTAATCTGTATTTGTTATATTAATATATTGACTATATTCAGTAATAATTTGACAGGTCAGAGGAAAATTAAAGAATTCCTTTTGAGGGGTGCCTGGGTGGCTCAGTGGGTTGGGGCCTCTGCCTTCGGCTTGGGTCATGGTCCCAGGGTCCTGGGATTGAGTCCCACGTCAGGCTCTCTGCTCAGCGGGGAGCCTGCTTCTTCCTCTCTCTCTGCCTGCCTCTCTGCCTGCTTGTGATCTCTGTTGAGTAGACGAAGTCTTTAAAAAAAAAAAAAAAGAGAGAGAGAAAAAAAAATTCCTTTTGACTATAAATACAAATCAGTGTGAGAAAACAATAAAAAATAATCTTTTTTTCATTCTTATAGCTATTCATTACATATGTAATTTTTATTTGTAATTTAACTTCTTTTTAAATTTCAGATTGCTTCATTATTTGCAGTATATGTTGTGGGATACATTGATATATGCAAATTACGGAAGATCATTTATATACACATGGTAATGGTTTAAATTTTTTTTTCCATTTAGTTTGACCTTAAAACAAACTCCTGATTAGTATTTGTATTGCACATGGTTGAAACTAGTTGTGACAGGATTCCATAACTAAAACAAGTGTCATCCAAATGCTGTGATATAATTAAAGGCCATGTTTTAAATAGGCCACCCAGAAAATTTTAATTTGGGTCATATTATCTGATTTGAGATTGTGCCTGACTTGCTATAAGTAAAAGAGATAATTCATGAGAGAAAAACAGGGAATGGTATATTATCTAAGAGGCTTCTGTTAAAATGAAACAGAATGTTTGTTTGCTGTGCACCAACTATCCAGGTGTGTGGGTCATACTGCAGAATAGAAATACAAGGATCCCCACATACATGTTAATCACACTTTGGTAGAGTGGAGGAAGGTGAGAGGACAGAGGATAAATAATAAACACCGTAAATGGGCAACTTATATATAGTATGTTAGAAGGCAATAAAGGATGATAAAAAAAAAGAAAAGAACAACTCATGGTACCCCAGGGAGATCAGGAGGGCCAGTGTAAGGGGGCAGGGGATTAAGATAGCAAATGAGGTGGTGAGGGCAGGTCTTACTGAGAAGAGGAGAATGTAACAAAGATTGGGGGGAGAGGGGGTAGTTAGCTAAGTAGATGTCATGAAGAATATTCTTGGTACTAAGACTGGATGGTTGATTTTGGGAAATGTTTACCCTTTAAAAACATGTCTTCTTGTCATTAGCTCTACAATTTTGATGTTTTCTTTTTCCTAAAATTTTGATGTTATTATAATATGCCACATTATTTTTTATTCTCTAATAATTGATACATATAAAAGGACATTATAATATGTATAGGGAAGTTATGAACAAAATTATCATATGAACAAGTTTGAGCCCCGCCCCCAACTGAACACTAGAACTGTCACTGCTTAGAAGCCCTTGTGTGCCCTGGGGATGTCCCCTCACTTCTCCTAGAGAGAACAGCCATCCTGACCTTTTAAATTATAACTAGTTTGCTTTTCTTTATGACTTTACCATATATGTATTCCTAAATAATACATCTTTATTATTAAATATTAGTATTGTTTTTAAGTTTTGTAAAAATGGTATCTGTTTATCAGACTTATATTTTTATTTAGGTTTCTGAGATTTGGATGCTACGGATTTCAGACATTTTCTTCCCTTTATATTTTACATTCTATAAATAAAGCACAGTTTATTTGTCCATTTTCTTGTTGAAAGACATTTAGGGTTTTTTTTTTTTCCTTATTTTTTTCTTCTTTGAATAACACTGAATGTTGTCACACATTCCTCCTGAGGCATAAATGCTAAGAGTTTCTCTAGGGTCTTTACCTGGTAGTAGAATTCCTGGGTGGTAAATTATATCCATGTTCATCTTTTTAATTTAATCCTACGTTGTTTTGCAAAGATGATTGGACTACCTTGAACAGTAATGTATAATATTTTAGCTCATATTTTTGTACATCTTCTTTTAAAATTTTATCATAAAATGGGTGAGTATAAAATGGTATCTTATGGCCTTAATTTGCATTTTCTCTGATTCTCAATAAAGCCAAAGGTCTTTTGATATGTTTATGGGCCCTTTGTGTTTCCTTTTTTGTGACATTCCTATTTTTGTAGCGTTCCTATTCAATTCATTTTACCAGTTTCTCTCTTATATCCAAGAGAAAATGGCATCTGTTTTATTTGCTGCAGTATAATCTACTGTTTTCATTATTTATTTTTATGCATTTATGCTTGACTTGTTCCTGATTTGACCAGCTGCTTTAAGCTGGCTTCTTTGTCCTTTTAACATATCCTCAATCTTTGAGCACTTCTTAAAAGAAATTAATAAAAGCTAAGCTTCCTCAAACACTTTTCCGTGTCTGGTTGCGTGATCCTATGTGTTTTTCCCTCTAATATGTTACTGCGATGAATTATATTAATTGATATTCTGCATTAAGAAAACCTTGCTTTTCTGGGCTAAACACAACTTTTATATATTGCTGGATACACTTTGCTGCTGTTTGTTGGTATTTTTAAATCTTTGTTCATGAACGGGGTTGGACAGTAATTATCCTTCCTTTACACTTGGCTTTTTTTTCCCCAAAACTGTCTAATATGGCTGTTGTTTTTTCCTTTGCATTGCAGTAAAAAATCAGAATAATTGGTTAGCATTTAGAGTCAGTCAGCCACATGGCCACATAGGTAACTGTGGATGAGTTGTTTGATTCAATTACAGTTATAAAAGTACTAACATTACAGAGGTTTAATTTGTAGTAGGACCTATCTTGGGTGAATGGTTTATGTTTTACGGTATGACTTACTAACTATGGAACTGGTTTCTTACTGTGGAATATCTTCTTCCATTATCCCTTTACAAATGTCTAAATCCCTATAGTTACATAAAGGAAAAAAATACAGAATTGTTTCCAAAAAGGAATTTTTTTTCACATTTTTTTATTGTGATAAAATACACATAACATTTCCTGTCTTAATCTTTATAAGTGTACGTATCAGTGGTATTAAGTATATTCATTCAGTGTTTACATCCACCAGTGCCGTCTCCCAAACTCTTTTCATCTGGGGAAACAGAATCTCTATACCCATTAAACAATAACTCCCTATTCTCCTTCCCACTGCCCCCAGCTCCTGGAAACCCCCACTCTGCTTTCTATGTGTATGATTTTAACTCTGCTTGGTACCTCATGTAAGTGGAATCCTGCAGTATTTGTCTTTTTCTTAATGTGCTTTTTTACTTAGCATACTGATGTGCTCAGGATCCACCCATGCTGATGCAAATTGAAGGATTTCCTATCTTATGGCTGAATAATTTTTGCATCATGTATATATGTGTGTGTATGTATATATACACACACATACCACTGTTTCAAAATCTATTTATTCACTGATGCAAATTTATGTTTCCATGTCTTGGCTCTTGTGAATAATGCTGCAGTGACTATGGGAGCGCAGATATCTCTTCGAAAACTTGTTTTCATTTTCTTTGGGATTGCTGGATCTTATAGTAGTTCTAATTTTAATTTCTTAAGGAACCTCCACACTATTTTCCATAGTGGCTGTACCAATTTACATTCCCACCAACAGAGAAAAAGGATTCCTTTTTCTCCACATCCTCCTCAATACTAACCTCTTGTCTTTTTTATAATAGCCATTCTGACAGCTGTGAGGTGACAGCTCATTGTGGTTTGGATTTGCGTTTCCCTGATGATGAGTGACGCTGAACACCTTTTCATGTACCTGTGGGCCATTTGTGTGTTTTCCTTAGAAAAGGTCTGTTCAAGTCCTCTGCCCATTTTTAATAGGATTATATGGGCTTTTGATTGCTTTTTGGCTATTGAGTTGTGAAAATGACATACATATTTTGAATATTAACTCTGTCTGCTAGATGGTTTGCAAATATTTTCTTCCCATCCTGTAGGTTGCGTCTTCCTATTGTGGATCATTTCTTTCTCTGTGCAGAAGCTTTTTCTTTAGGTTGATACAGTCCCACTTGTTTATTTTGCTTTTGTTGACTATGCTTTTGAACTTGTGCAGGACTGTCTACATCTGGGCTGGTGTGTGAGGGATGGGCAGCGGCTGCTGAGATAAGAGCTGAAATTCACTGCAGATAGCTCAGTTTCCCATCGAAGCGTTCTCCTGGGAGTTGCAAGTCTTGGGAGACTCCTGAGTTCCCACATAGTTCCATTAAGACAAGTTTGGGCAACATAGTTGTTGTCTAGGTGAGGAGATAGATTCCTGCCATTTTCCCAAGATCTTCTGGCTACACTTGGCTGATTTGGTATCAGATTTATTTTAGCCCTATAGAATTAATTGTAAAGTGCCCCTACCTTTCCTTTCTGTGGTAGATTTTGTGTGAGATTAGAAAGAATACTCCCTGAAAGTTTGGTGGCTCTCGTCTGCTAAACTATATGGGTCTGTTGTTTTCTTTGTGGACAGATTTTAAATTATTGATCTAACTTATTTCACAATAATAGAACAGTTGAGATTTTTTCTTGAGTAGTTTTTGGTAACTTCTATTTTGCTAGGAATTATCCCTAAGTTTTAAAGTTCGCTAACATAAGTCATTCACAGTGTTGTCTTATGTTTTTGAACCTGCTAAAATACAGATACTCAAAAAAGACACAAATACTAAATAATTTGTAATAATCTCGATTCTGTACCTTTTAAGTTCTCAATTTTCTTTATTAATTTTCAAATTTACTTCCTTGAATTTAAATTCACTCATGTTTTTGAGCACCCAGTTGTTTGTTAAACATTTCTGAGGTTCTAAGGAAACGGCAGTGATAAAAACAATACAAAGGAGAAAAAAAAAACCCTTCTTTCATGGAGCATATATTCTAGAGTACAAAAAAACAAATATGTAAGTTAAACAGTTACGTTAAATGTTAGTAGGCATTAGTGAGGAACAAGGAGTGTGGGATTTGCTGAGTATGTAGGGGAGGTCGGAATTGAAAAGGGTGCAAAGACAAGGCCGCTCTGAGAAGTTACATGGAGATAGATTCAGAAGTTGAGGTAGCCAGCCATTAGGGTAAGAGAAACAGCAAGCAGAAGCGCTCTGCCGTGGGGGTGTACCCGCTGTGTTCTAGGATGTGCAAAAGATGGCTGGATTGGAGCGAGATGGGGAAGAATAATGTGAAATGAGGTCCCAGATGTTAGTGGGGTAGGCCCTAGAGGGTCTGGAGGTGTGGGAAGGGCTTTTGGCTTTCCCTTAACTTGAGAATCAAAACCTTTGGAGCATTTGAGCACCGCACTGACCAGACTGGCTGCTGAGGTAGGAATGGACCTCAAATCTCTCTCCAGACCTTTAGCACCTCCTTTTTTGATACTGCCTTATATTTTTTCTTGAATACCCTTGGCATTGCTTTACCTGATTCTTGGTTATGAATCTATTTATGCAAAGTGATGTTATTCTGCTAAATTTTGCCAAAATTGATTTGGAAAGTTTAGAGTTTGTCTTAAATTTCAGCTCTTATGGGAAAAAGCTATTGTTATAAAATTTTGAGGATTTAGTTGTTTACCTGTTCATAAGTACAGGAGAATAACATACCATGAAAAGTTAAGTTCGTTCCTGGGAATGCAAGAATGATTTGACACCATTAGAAATTATATCAATATAACTTACCCATCAATATATTTTAAAAAGATCAACAATATGATCATTTCCTTTGATGTTATAAAGGCATTTGATAAGTCAGTAGCTATTTCTGATTTTAAGATCTCAATCAAATGAAAATAGATGAGTGTTTCATTGCAATCTTAAATATATACATATACGTCAATTCAAAAGCTAGTAGCATCACACAAAATGATGAATCAATATTTGTATTCCCATTAATGCCAGAAGCTTGACAAATATGCCACTGCCATGCATATTACTTAGGTTTATTCCAAGAATATTAACTAATACAATTGACTAAAAAATAAGGCTTTTGAAAATTTGAAAGGAAGTTGAAGAAATATTGTTTGTAGGTGATATGATTTCGAATACCAAAAAACCAAAATTAATAAACTAATTACTACTAGAAACAATGAGTGTGTTCATTTCTGCGTATTTAACATAATGTTTCCATATGCAGTCAGAAAATATGATGAGAGGCGGGTGCCTGAGTGGCTCAGTGGGTTAAAGCCTCTCCCTTCGGCTCAGGTCATGATCCCAGGGTCCTGGGATCAAGCCCTGCATCAGGCTCTCTGCTCAGCAGGGAGCCTGCTTCCCCCTCTCTCTCTGCCTGCCTCTCTGCCTACTTGTGGTCTCTGTCTGTCAAATAAATAAATAAAATCTTTTAAAAAAGGGGAAAAAAAGAAAATATGATGAGAAAAGATTCCCGATACAATAACAAAAATAATACACTTAGAAATAAATTTAATATGCAGGATCCATACGAGGAAAATTTTGCACCCCCCCATGAATGTAAAGGAACACTTAAATGGCAACAACATGTGTTATTTTTGGATGTAAAGATTCAACAGTGGACAGATAGAACTCTAAATATGACATGATGTACATTATTGAATAAAGTGGTTCTAATAAATATGTCAGCTTTTGAACCTTAAGCTGATCCTGAAATGCAGATGGGAATTCAAATATATGGATCAAAAATAAAACTTCTAGAAGAAAACATGGATTATTTTATTTTTAAAAACTTTTCTAATTATAGAAGACCTAAGGGAAATGAACGATAAATTTGACTAACATAAAAATTTGGAAAATAACTTTAATACAGAAATACCACAAAGATAAAAATGAACTCAGAAAAATATTTACAATGTATTTGCCTGATAAGGAATGATATTTTCATAACATATAAAGAGAGCTCTTAAAATAGCTAAAACCCAATAGAAAAATGGGTGGTAGGAATGAGCAATTCAGACCCACAATAAAAACAACAAATAGAAGAAAAGATGCTCTGTCTCACCAAGTATTAAAAGGATGGAAAAGTGAAACAGTGAAGTGATGTTTTTCTTGGATGAGATGGTCAAACATTTTAAAGAATTGATAAGAGTGTGTATCAGCAGGAGCTCTCATGTCCTACTGGTGAAGGAGTAAATTGGTATAGTATTTTTTATGGCAGTTTGTCAATATTTTTTCAGATTTCAAAGTGTGTATACCCTTGATCCATCAATTCCACTTCTAGTAATTTATCTCATGAGTGTGTTAACATGTATCTAAGATACACACCTAAGGATGTTTATCATAGCGGTGTTTGTAATAGGGAAAACCATATAACAGCAAAATAAAACTAGAAAGTACTTACCTGTTCAGCAGTAGTCCTAGGACTGGTCAGTAAATTATGGTATGACTCTAGAGTGCTGTACTTTTTTCAGCTATTCAACAGAATGAATTAGGTTGGTTTGGATTCATACGGAAAACTCTCTGAAACAGAGTTAAAGCAAGCAGTAGCATCGTGTATGGGCCAGGTTTCCACTTGTGGTTTTTAAAAAATTCAAACTAGACTTTGTACTTGTGAATGTGTTGAAGGATGCACAGGAAACTGTTGATGGTGGCGATCTTTTGGGTTTTAAGTGTGGATAGGACGTGGGCTGTTTTCATGGTATATCCCCTTTTATATGGTTTGAATTTCATCATGGGCATGTGCAATTTTCAGAATAAAAATCTGTGTTCTTTTATGTGCATTAATTATATTTTTCTTGGATTTTTCCAGATTTCTCTTGCACTTTGTTTTGTTTTGATGTTTGGAAACTCAATGTTATTAACTTCTTATTATGCTTCCTCTTTGGTAATTATTTGGGTAAGTGTCTCTTAAGTACATGGCTATTTTTGAAACTAATGGTTCACCAGTTTTTAATCACTGGCTTGGGATTGGTGAAGGATTTTTATAAGAATTATCTCAGGCATTTTTACTGATTTTGTATATATGTAATAAAGTGTTCCAGTATTCCCTTCCCCAACAGGAAAGGAACACAAGAGTTCATACCGGAAATATGAACATAGCAACATAGCACCTTGCCTTCGGCCCCTACTTTGCCCTTTCTCTTTCCTTGTCTTCTCTGTCACATGAATTTTGGTCCAGGGTTCATTTTAGAAAGGTTTTGTGCTTTCTTCTTTTTCTTGTTTCTTCCCCATTGCAGTTTTTCTCCTATTTCTGCTCCATTCTCTGACCCCCTTGCCTCCCTGTGGTGTCTCATAGCAGTCTCTCCTGATTTCGCTGTGATCAGAGGCTTGGGGCCTTGGGTTCTCTTAGTTTTTTTTGTTTTTTTTTTTTAACTCTTTGTGTCTATTTGTGTAAAATATTAAGGTAGTTTAAATCAGGTGATGACTCCGTTATGCTTTGCTAAAGCACTGCAAAGAGCAGATTTCAATAATTGGGAGACTGTTTTCTAGAATTAGAGCAAAAGGTAAAAGGTCATCTAACTCCTGCCACTTTTGGCAGGATCACTTAAATATAAGTCTTCCTAAATTTAAGGACTTCCAGAGGTGGGTATGGCTTTTTTATGAATAGGCTTCACCATTACAAGGTTTTGTTAACCTAAAAGGAAAAAAAAATTCCTATATTTCAAGTGCACATGCTATAGTATTAGGCTGCTTTCCTGAAGACAAAAGTGCATTGTACTGTCTTAATTGAACTATATTCTGCTTCTCGAATAATCGTTTAAGTTACCCAGATTATTTTGGTTTTCTTGATTTCTAGAACCCATGAACAACTTGGGAAATTTGTATTTCTTTGTCCCATTTCACAAATAATATTTAAGATCCTGTTTCCCAAGAATATGCCTCTTCCTAGTCTGGACTGCTTCCCTTTTCATGTTGTGTGGCTCAAGTATGCTTAGTCACAGATGTTAGCAGTTAGCATATGGGCATATGGGGTTTTCAGCAATGCCAAAAAAATCATTAATGGAGTTGCTGTGCTTTGAGATTAATGATAGTTCTTATAGTCAGTGAATTCTGTTTGTAATCAGGAAATGTAACAGTACACTCGGTTCTTTATTTACATGTGTTCACAGGCAAGTCCTGCTATTACTTAAAGTACGTGACTCTTGAAACTTGTGTTCAGGTGCCAATGAAATCTAACCTAAGTACATTTGGCAGGAAACTTCATTCCAGGACCTATAATGTATCAGGTTTTCTTTTAGGTGCTTGACAGTAAGTTGTGTCTTGGGTATGAATTAAGCATATTTATGTAAATTTCATATTTGGGTGTATAAAAATAAATGATGCCAACGGTTACAGAATATAGAGAATGTATGCATGTATAACTATAAACACACATTTGCCTATTTTTATTTGTAGTAATCTCTTTGAAACCTAAATCATAATACTTTTTGTATTCTCAGATATTCAGAAACTTCTGAAAAGATTTAATTTGAGTTCATGTATTTCTGTTTTGATCTCCAACCATATTTTTGCCAAGTTTGAAGTAGATTTAGTTCCTTATAGGTACCATATGTGGGAGTGTATTAATTTCCTAGAGAGAGAAAAGATTTGGTAGAAGAGGAGTATTTAGTTGATCCATTAAAAACTCACTTGTAGTTTATTCTAAGAGTTGATAATTTTTAATTTAAATCTTACAACTATAAGACACCTGTCTAAAATTATTATATACTATATATAATAGTACACAGGCGCGTGCATGTGCGCGCGCGCGTGTGTGTGTATGAATGATACTACTTCTGAGGTAAATCTGAGATGTAAAATCCCATCATAGAAATTTATATTTGGTAATTGTGTTTTCAACTTTACGAAGTCACTAACTGCTCTAATCTACATTGGATAAAACACGGCTATTTCTTAAAGTCAGTGAGCTTGTTGTAATGCTATATGGAACGTTGACAATGTGCTGAATTTTAGATTCTTGAGAGTCTTATTATTTAGAAATGTTTGTTGGTACTTTATGTATGTAAGTATGTATTAATTTCTTGACTCAATCCTGTTATTTTAATTGGTCTTTCTGTATGCTATGTTATTTTCTCCATGAAGGGTATACTGGAAATGAAACCGTATTTCCTGAAAATAAATGTATCCGAACTTAGTTTATGGGTAAGAATCAATCTATTTGAATGCATAAATTTTTCCTTTCCTAAAATATATCATCAGTTTTATGTCTTACTTTTAAGGAAATTAGCTATTCTTATGTAATCCAGGAGATCTAACAACTTTATGACATAATTAGGGCTCAGTTTTAATGTGCCAAATTGCCCTTTTCATGTGGCAAGTTAAAATTAATATTGGGTAGGTGAAGTATTCTGGTTTTACTTATTTTATCATCTATGTTTTTTCTGGGGAGCAGCGCATGTGTAAGAGACTGTTAGTAGAAGGGGAATGTAACTGCAATTGCTGTGTAAATCTATAATTTTGATAGTATCATATGTACATATTTTTATTTTTGGTGATAGCCCCTTGATTTTGGATAACATTCTTTAAGCTACATTTTTTAGCATCTTTTTTGGGGGTATGGAAATATTTATTTCACATGTGATTAAAGCATTGATTTTTTTCTTCCTTGGCTATGTCTAAGGAATGTCTGTATGAAGCATTAGTTTATTTTTGTTTTGTTTTGTTTTCCTTTTTTAGGTTATCCAAGGATGTTTTTGGTTGTTTGGAACCATCGTGCTCAAGTATTTGACATCTAAAATCTTTGGCATTGCTGATGATGTAAGTACATTTTTCTTTAACCTGGAAGACTTGTGAAGAATCATACAGGCTAAGAATGAATTACTTGAGTTATTAAAGTACCACTATTTAAGCCAAATTCTAATATGAAGTCTATTCACTTATTATTTTATATAGTTATGATAATAGAAAGCAAATATAACTGTATAGTTTCTATTCTCCAATATTAATTTCTTGACTCAATCCTGTTATTTTAATTGGTCTTTCTGTATCACAGGGATTTTAAAATTTTAAAGCAAGAAAGCTCTAAAGATGAGCTCAAATTTTAAGGTATATACAGTCATTTTTCTCTGGTTTCTTTATAATCCTTTGGTAACACATCAGTATACCATCTTCAGAGCCTTTAAAAACTATAGACCATATTATAGTCTTATTTCCCCAAGCCCGTTTCCTGGTCGATGCTGTGAAAGATTTATTTATAGGTAATGTAATCCAAGTTAGTCTTATTAAGAGAAGGGTTTTTTGTTGTTATTTTGTTTTAGTGTTTGGGTAGGAGAGAAAATAAAATGAGAAGAATTCTGCTTTATAACCTTAAGGATTCTTCTCATTCATAATTATTCTTTGCCTATTTTATTTTGGTGTTTTAGTAAACACATTGATTAAATTTTAAGAAGAAGCAGCACAACAACCAACATAAAGTAAAGCAAACCTCATATTTTTTCTGTAATTTATTTTAATTTGCTATCTTTCCTTCATAATAGATTAAAGCTACAGTTCTGAAACTGGGTTTTGTGAAGTCCTGGAATTTGCATACCTTCTGTGGGGGTCTGTCTACTTCCCAACCTCCCTGGCAGCCTTTCACCCAGGGCAGTTGTGCTTTAATTTCTCACACACTGGGCAATTATGAAGCTTTTCATTTGAACAAGGGAATTTTTTGCTTTAAAATGATTGAAAGCAATTGGGTTGTTCATTGGGCAATCTACAACCTGTAGAAAGTAGAAAACTATGGTCTAAAGTTACTTATTTACTTATTCAGTATGTACCTGGTGATAGAATGTATCCTAGAGATACAGAACTGAGTAAGATACGGTCTAGTGGGATTTCAGGACCATACATAGCAGCTCTAATATAATGTAATAAACGCTGTGATAAAAGCAGGAATGCACAGGAGAAGAGTCAGGGAAGGCTCCTGGAAGTCTGCTGAGAAGAGGAGCGCTACAAGGTCATTGAGTAGTGAGGATACAGAGAATGAGTAGGAAGAAAAGGGAGACATCCCAAGTTCGAGGGGAGTGGAATCTGTCTCCTCTCTGGGGAAGACTATCCAGTTATGGTACTGATACAGGTAAAAGTGATGTTGTGATTTCTGTCACACCCTGATGTTCTAGCAAGGACCAAACAAATTAGAAGTAATTCAATTGCAACTTCAGTATTTCTAGAAATCTATAACACTGATCAAGGACATCAGCTCATAAATTCTGAATTGTGACATTGGTTAAAGTAAGAGACTGGCAAGGCCACACAGCCTTTAAGAAGCATTTCCGTTCACCCTTCTCTATTAAGATAATTAGACACTGCCCTGTTCTTTAGGAACCACGTGAGCCATTTCTCAGTACATCCTGACTTCCCATCCCTGCTCCTGTCAACACTCTCCTTGGTAGATGTCTGAGGTTGTTTACCAGGGAAGCTTAGTCAGTACTTAGAGACACATAGTTTTTGCTGGGGGCTGGTAACATAGGCACCTTCTGCCTGGCATGTATCGAAATTCCAGACTCCCAGAAGGAATGTGGGTGCTCCGAAGAAACCAGAGTGTTTTAGGTACAGGGAGCCATAGCTCCTTCTCACTTAGGCTGGTAGGAGCCATCTGAAATCTAAGTTCCCTGATGCCAGCCAAATACCAGCTTTGAAAGCAGATTTTTCAAGGATAGCATCGGGCTCACTATGTTAACTCTCATCTGAACATCAAGTTTGCCCCATCTTTTCCTCTCTTCCACTCTCTGTCTTCCGTGAATCTGCATGCCACCTCCCAGCCAGTTATAGGTTTGTGAAGAAGCTGGGCTCCGGGATCCCTCAGCCTATGTGTGCAGTTTTCCAGGCCACCAGGGATGGGAGAATTGGTTTACCCCCTTGTTGGTTTTCCCATTTCCAGAATCTCTGTAAAGTCTCTAGCTCGTCTGCCAGTGGGCTGTTCACTGCAGGGATGATGCAGCATTAGGCTGGCAAAGCATTGCCTGCTGTTTGACACTTTTATTAACAGTGTCTCTGAGTATAGATTTTTTTGCTCCCCGCCCCCAAACAAGTCAGCACCCTCCCGTAGCAAAGGTTCTGCTTCTCATAGCCAGCCCCACCCTGTGGACCTCTTGGGCCTACCAACCCCGGGAAGTGTCGTTGCTGCTGAGGGTGGATGGGAGCCTTCCAGGCACGAATGCCACCGACACCCACTGTTTCCCTTCGGAATTAATCAGATTTTGTAGGGATGAGTGCTTCTCAATTTGTTTTCTTTTTGGTCACTTTCTAAAATGGGATATGGTTGTTTTTGACAGTTTTTTTCTAATTTTATAGGTGTTATTGGGGGAGGGGACTTGTCAGCTTCCACCTCTGCCATTAGGAAGTAAAGTCCCCATTTTCATTGATTCTTGAGTGTTGATCTTTGTATTTCTCGGATAACCTCACTTGCTCATGATATATTATTCTTTCTATAGATTGTTGGATTGGTTGTTGATATTTTTAAAGATTTTTATATAAGGGAGGTTATTAGTCTGTCGTTTTATTTTCTTACAATGTTTTTGTCTGGCTTTGGTTTCAAGGTAATGCTAGCTTCCTTAAATTCTTGGGAAGTGTTCAATCTCATATTTCTTTTTTTAAAAATTTATTTATTTATTTTAGAGAGAGAACACGCATGTGTGTGAGTGCATGCAGGGCAGGGGAGGGGCAGAGGGAGAAAATCTCAAGGAGACACTCCCCACTGAGTGTGAAGCCGGACATGGGGCTCCAGCTCATGACTTAGGGTTAACCCGTAGGGTTAGGGTTAGGATTAGGGTCAGGGTCAGGGTCATGACTGGAGCTAAAATCAACAGTTGGGGGGCACCTGGGTGGCTAAGTTGTAAAGCCTCTGCCTTTGGCTCAGGTCCTGATCCCAGGGTCCTGGGATTGAGCCCCACATCGGGCTCTCTGCTCAGCGGGGAGCCTGCTTCCCCGTCTCTCTCTGCCTGCCTCTCTGCCTACTTGTGATCTCTGTCTTCAAATAAATAAAATCTTTAAAAAAAAAAAAAGAGAGTTAGTTGCTCAACCGACTGAGCCACCCAAGCACACCCAATCTCCTATTTCAAAGAGAATTTATATAAAGGTGATGCTATTTCTTCCTACAGTGTTTGGTAGAATTTGACAGTGAAGCCTTCAGGGCCTGGAGTTTTCTTCATTAGAAAATTTTCTACTACAAATCCACTTCCTTTAGGAAGTTATTGGTTGTTTATGTCTTTAGAGGAAACTTACCTATTTCATATATGTCATCAAATGGATCATGTTTTTTTGAAAAATTGTTGTAGGTTTCACTTAGTGAAAATTCCTATTAAAATTTTTGCATGTATGTGAAATGGTCTTTTACATTCTTTTATTATCTTCCTTATTTGGATTCAGAATGAAGATTGTGTTAGTCTCCTATAAAGAGCTGGTTTTTGAGGGTTTTTTTTGTGTGCTGTTTTTCCTGCTTTCTATTTACTATATTCATATTTTCAAAGTACCACCCTTTTTTGAGTCTTCTGGTTTTGCCGAATTGCTCTTTGTCACCAAGTTGTGTCATCCTTGTTTCTTATGTCTTTGTGCTTGTTCTGTAGCTTTTTCTAATGCTCAAGGGAAAGTGCTTGGCTCTTTTGTTTTCAACCTCTTTTATTTTCTGATAAATTCATTTAGAGCTATAAATATCCCTATTAGTAGTGTTTTTTTCTGTGTCTTACAAACTATTTTGAGATTTTCTTTTTAGTCTGAAGGTTATTAAGTTTTATGTTATTTGGTTTCTAGCCAAAAAGATTTTTCAAAGCCATTTCTAGTCATCTTACAATTTTATTGCATTTATGATTAGAAAAAAAAATAATTTGTATTATATTGATTCTTTGAAAAGTATTGTGGTATGGTATATGAACTTTTAAAAAATATTTTACTTATGTTCAAAAGTAACATGTATTCTCTGTTTGTGAAGTTTGTGTTTTCCATGAGCATATTAATAATAATATTCAGGTGTTATATTAACAGTCATCTGCTTTTTCTATTTTAAAGGAAATATTTAACATTTGCAGTGACCACGATCAACTTATCCTACTTCCTACAGTTTTTTCAGCTCTTTATACCCTTTGAATCTATACCGTGAACTGCAGATATGTTCATGATACATATGACCCGTCTTTGCTGTTCACTTTATGAATATAGAATGTCATTTGTTGTCTCTTTTCATTTATTTTTTGCTTGAATTCAGTTTTGTGAGATGTTAACGTTTGCTAACCTAGATTTCTTTGGTTCAATTTTATCTTATTTGTTATCCTCTTCCATTTTCAACCTTTCTACATACTTTTGTTTTAAACATGTGTCTTGTAGACAATATAAAATTTGAATTTTTTCCCTGAAATCCAGTTTGAGCAACTGTCCTTTAATCTGTGAACTTAAGGTCTTTACATATATGGCAGTCATTGTATTGGGTAGCATGTAAAGAATTACACATATAACTGATCGTTATTTAAAGGTGGATGTTTTTCCAAAGCCTGCCCATTTTCTACTTCTTTCAAAGTCTTTTTTTTTTTTAAAGTGGGCTCCATGCCCAGCAGGGGGCCCAGTGTGGGTGGTGCTTGAATTTATGACCCCAAGGTTGACCAGAGCTGAGATCAACAGTGG
Source organism: Enhydra lutris kenyoni (assembly GCF_002288905.1). Classification (NCBI taxonomy): domain Eukaryota; kingdom Metazoa; phylum Chordata; class Mammalia; order Carnivora; family Mustelidae; genus Enhydra; species Enhydra lutris. The sequence continues at coordinate 33,677,900 of NW_019154100.1, read as the reverse complement.
GACGATTAACTGACTGAGTCGCCCAGGCATCCCTTAATCCCCTTTCAGAAATTGATATTAATGTTTTCTTTTCTTTCACTCTGTTGCACTCTGTCCCTTAGGATTGACAGAGGTCTGCGTGTGTTACCAGGCCTGCTCCCCATGGTAGGTTAAGGAAGATGAGGTGTTGTACAGTGTATTTTGTCAGGTTCAGCACACTGAGCAGGGAAAACCCAGGGGAAAAAAGCCTTTGGTCTGCTGGTGATGGATCGTGGAAGGCGGGCGTTGCTGGAGCTATCATTTGCCAGCAAAAGAAGGGGAACCATGAAGTTGCAGTGCTTTAACAGAAGCAAGTCTAGCATGGGAACAGCGAGCTCTGCGATATAGTGAAAGCTGTTTTTAGATACTATGAAGATTAAAGTGCGTTACTACAATATATGGCATAATCTAATGGTACCCCACGTTATTCCTTCCTAGGCTCATATTGGCAACTTATTAACATCAAAATTCTTCAGTTACAAGGATTTTGATACTTTATTGTATACCTGTGCAGCAGAGTTTGACTTTATGGAAAAGGAGGTAAGATGCAATTTCTAGTTTTCCTTCCTCAGGTTTTGGTCCATTCATTTTTCATAAAGGGCGCTCCTCTTATCTCAGACTCTCCTCTGTGCTCTTACCTCAGTGGAAAGGAAAGGAAAGTGATGGCTTGGAGGAGGACATCCCTACTACTGTTAGTATGGTCTTTTCTCATTTTGATAATTGAGAAGCATGCCTTCAGACTAGCAATAGTGTTTTGGATGAGTAAACACGGAGGCATTTCAAGTAGCCTCGTTTCAGGGATGCTGCTCTCGAGCTCTCGCATTTCCATTCACTCTGTGGTTGTTGATTTGAATAATCTCATTGCTCTGAAATATCATTGAGTACAACTTTTTCATTCCAACAGTGTTTTTCTTTCTAAAACTGTATTCAGATGTTTAAAAAGAAAGCAGAGAGTAGCGTGGGGCGTTGTGAGATGGAAGTCTGCAAGAGTACTTGAGGTTCTTGGACAAGCAACTCTCGTTTGTTCTTCTGTCATGGCTTACTAGTTCCTAGTGGTATGCTGCGAAAAGATACTGTGAGAACCAAATGAGATATGTAGAGAAGGATTTTGACATTTTAATGATATTTTGTATAAAATATGTCATAGCGATCAGTGAGCTGGCTTGGTTCAACAAACATGTATGTCTATGTATATATAGTTACAGATATACATATAGATAGAGATATATAGATGTGTGTGTCTTTTTTAACACCACCCGTGTGGCCCCAATTTTATTATATTTTATTATCTATGAGACATTTTCCTTCAAAGCTCTGTGTGTGTATTTCTTGCACACACACAAACAATACTCTAGTTCCCCTGATCCTGCTAGGTGGCTACGTCTGTGTCCTGAGTTACAGACCAGGGGATGATAGTGTACCCCATTGCACACTCTTACCAAGCAGACATTCTGAATTGAGCACGTCCTGCAGATGTACTGTTTGTTCCAGTGACCTGTCAGTCTTCATTCCCAGATTCTGGCAAATTTTGACAGATAATGGCTAATATATAGTGTATGAATGATAGTATTGAGCCTGCCGGAAGATACTAAAGAAGAGTGTCTTGCGAGACATTCAAATGCATGTTCACAGAAAATCAAGACTCCTTCAAGCAAGTGGTAAAGGAAGTAGAGGGTAAATATCGGTAGAGCGGGAGGATATGGCGGAAGTCCTTTGGCGTTATTGAGGATATTCATGCCACTCTAACCTGATAGTATGCAGCATCAGTGAGATAATAGAAGAAATTGTTTATTGAGGCATAGCGTGACTTCAGTTAATTTGAAGAAAATAGCAAAGCTGTTTGCAGCCTGGTATTCCACATCTCTGTAGGTATCTTCCCAAGGCTGTGCTATAGAGACAGTGTGGTGCCTGTTCCGAGAAGGCATCCATTGTATGATACACCCAAACACTGGGAGAAAGGAAGAGTTTGTCATGATATTATACTGATATGGAAAGACATGTATCATGGAATGAACAAATGGTATGCCCTTATTTACCTATAATTAACATGCATAGAATAAGATATAAGAGAGCAAAACTTTAACAGTGGTTTTTGACTAGAGAGATAATTAATGATTAATTTTTTTGCAATTTGCATCTTTGAAATTTTATGCAGTAGTCATATTTTAATTGTATTCTGCTTGAATTTATGACCCTGAGGTTGACCTGAGCTGAGATCAGCAGTCAGACGTTTAACTGACTGAGTAAAAACAAAGAGGGGGATCTTTCCTTTCTAGATATAGAAATGGTGAGCAATACTATTTAAAGTACAGCAATTCTAAGGAACATTTTTATGGCCAAAAATAGACAATGCTTGGATAGACCCATGTGTATGTACTTAACTGTGTTTATGTGTATGTACTTGATATGAAATGAAGAGAGAAGCACAGATAAACAGTTAAAAATGTATTATTTCATAAATACTTGAAAAATGGGATTTGGGGTGAGGAGTTAAGTTAAAGCCTTATGTCACATTATGCAATAAACTTCAATTCAGTTAATTAATGTGTCAAAATTAAATGAAGCCTGAAAAATAAATTTGAGAGACATTTCAATGAGTATTAGCTTCATTTTTTAATGAGCAAATAGCTGTCCAAAGCACATATGAGAATGATTAATAGATTTGACTGCATGTAACTTAAAACATCTGTACATTAAATATTATAAAAATTAAAAAGCAAATGACTAACTGGGATGACTCTTGCCATAAATATAACAAATGAAACTAGGGATTAATGTAGTGAGTATCGGAGATTGTCCAAATCAGTAAAAATTACCGAGGACTCTACCCTTCTCCACCACCAAAAATACATCCTCACTCCCACACACATGCAGAAATGGGGGAAGGATATGAACAGAAAACTCATTGGGGAAGAAATTTTGATAACTGATTAAAATGTGAAACTGGTTGTCATCTTTATTTTTTCTGCATTTTTTAATTTTTACATTGAGCATGTATAACTTTTATGCTTAGAATAAAACAAAAAAATTCGTGGAAAAGGAGCTTATAATTCTAAAGCTCACACACATGTACACACACGCCTACTCTTTTCCCTGTGTGGTTTGTTTCCTTTGTATTTGTCCATGTGCCTATACTCTCCCTGTTGGATCTTTTGGAATTGAGGAAATTGTATACTTTGTTTCCTTTATATTAATTCTTTTATATACTAACTCGAGTCCCTTCTGTTGATTTCCTACGGAGAGTTACACTGAACTTAGTCACTTCTTATCCCCCATTTCTAATTTATTGTAATACTATAATCAGTGACAATATTTTACTTCCCATATAGTCACCAGTGACATTATTTTACATTATTTTACTTCTCCCCTCTGACCCCACTGTAGGAGTCCCACTGCACCTTCAGTATCTAGACACGAAACCACTCATGCTGTTCTATCACCTTTGTATCCCTGCCCTTGTCACAGTTCTGTAGGTGGTGTTTTTAATGCTGCATGTTCTGGGACAGAAGCCTCTCATGCCTATTTCTTGATTGTGTGAAGCTTACTCTCCATTGGATTCCTCAGGAAGGGCCATAGGATCCATAATCCCTGAGTTTTCACATGTTCAAATATTTTATCAGTGGCTTTTATATGTGAAGTTCTGGCTAGATACAAAATCTTTGGCTCATGTGTTTTTCCTTGACTGTCTTAAATAAATTACTCCACCATCTTCTGTTCTAAGTGTTGCTGTCGAAGTTTGATGCTAGTCTGATTTTTTCATCTTAAGAAAAATATTAAAAAATATTTTTAAAACAAAGTTTTGGAATATAATTTTAAAATTGTTTGAGTTCTTTGTTAAATTTTGTTAAATACTTTAAATGCAATTTTGATACATTGCCTTTTTAAGGTAAACACCCGAATCTCACAACTTTTCTTACATTTATTGTTAGTTGTTATTAGCAAATGTCTAAATTTTTGAATAATAAAATACTTTTGGTTATATGATTTTTATGAGGTTAAGACAATTAAAAATTTACAAAATAGAAATAAATATATTTTAAACGTATAAGTATTGTGCAAATGTTTATACAGGTAAATAGTAAAATAAAAACAAAAAAGTCTCCTTTTAATGAGACTTCGGTGAAGTATGCATTTGGGGGCTAATAAATTATCAAAATTACTTGTTTAATATGGGATAACAAGCAAGAAAAGTGGACTAATGAGAGGGAAAATCAGAAAATACTACTTATATTTTATATTATTAAAATGTAGCAGTGTTGTTAATATGTTGAAACTAGATGTCTCTTGATAAACATTTGGGAAAGTGTACATTATTTAACTCAATGATATAGGATTATTTTTGTGAGGGTAAATGTTGGTGGTAAACAAATCAATTGCAATTTAGAAATTTCAAGCCTAGAGTTAAGACTATGACTTCAAATGATTGTGAAATATATAGGATTGCAGTTGTAGGGGTTTGTTATTAACTGTTCCTGTAGTTTTAAGGAAAGGTAAAAATGTTTTTATTTCTCTTGTAAACATGGGTCATGTGTGTGTGTGTGTGTGTGTGTGTGTGTGTGTGTGTCTTGGAACGATGGTTAAGATTTTTACCCCCCACCAAATGTACAGGAAAAGCTCATGCCATTTAAAGGAGTTCTGCTGATCTTAGGTGAATATTAAGTTGAATTCTCTAGTTAGAAAAGTAGTGTACAAAGAAGGAACAATAATCTTTCCAGTCCCAGTCATATTTTATACTTACAAGTGTTTGGGGACTGTATTTGTGTTTTCAACTCAACATTTTGGGGAAGTTTGTTTCTATGGTAATTCATCTTCATTTTTATGATGGGACTCAAGTCAGTGGGTATATTGGATGGACTCAAATGGGTGAAGGCTCTGTTTACACTTTTTAAAATTCATTTTTTTCATTATTGGAAATGAAATTTTGTCTGAAAATAATATTTTCCTCTAACAAAGCATCTCTGAATTTCAGACTCCACTGAGGTATACAAAGACATTGTTGCTTCCAGTCGTTCTGGTTGTGTTTATTGCAATCATTAAAAAGGTAGGTCTATCACATCCATTTCTTAAGAGCTCTTTCTTTTTCTTTTTCCTTTTTTATTAATTTATCTATTTTGGAGAGAGAGTGGGCTAGAGGGGGGAGGGGCAGGGGCAGAGGGAGAGAGAATCTCAAGCAGACTCCCCCTGAGTACGGGGCCAGTTGCAAGGCTAGATTGCATGACTCTGAGATCATGACCTGAGCCAAAGCCAAGAGTCAGATGCTCATCTGACTGAGCCATCCAGGTACCCTTCAAGAGCTCTTTCTTAAAATAAAACACTTTCTTGTTTCTATGTAGTAGTTAAGTATCTTAAGTTATATGTTAATGACACAATGTTTTATATGGATTTGTTGAAACATATTCTGTATTTTCTCACTTCTAGCCCTTGATGAACATTTACAAGCCTTAAAAATATTCTACTGTCTACCAGCATAAAATAGACATAGGAAAAGGATGGTTCAAGTTTTGATAGTCATGTATTTTTGAAAGACATGATCAAAGAGACCATATTGACCCAGATACAGTTATTTTTGTCTTTGTAAATTATTACTGACTGACTTTTAGCTTTATGTAATATTTCACTAAAATATTTAAAATATGCCATTCTAAGTCATCCGTGCCTTGCTCACAAAGTCCTGGATCAAGTTTATTATTATTGATCCAGAAAATAGAATATTAATAATGTATTACCAACATCGATAAAATTGTTAGACTCCCAACTTGGCTTTGATAATGAAATTCTAAGCCAAGATTTGAATCAGGTCAGGGAAGTTCCAGTTTTTAGCAAAAAACAGGTATGATATTCTCTTTTTTCTTTTAACATTTGGCAAATTCTGGAACTGCAAGTGTTTTAAGAGAATGAATAAAGATTAATCTGTAATCAAGATAACAGATGATAGACCCTAAGGGTTTTCTGATTTGTAGTTAGTGATCTCTGTGTTAACACAGTGTTATGTATTTGTAGAATATTCTGTGCTATAATTATTGTTCACATTATATATTTGTACTCTCCCTGAACATATCGCATGTGTTATTGTCCCTGCTTATTTGACAGCCCTGTCGGGGATATTATTATCCCCAATTTGACAGATGCAGCTTTAGAAGATCAGAGAGGTTGTTACCAGACTCACATTGTGTCCATTAAAAAGCAAGGGAAGAGCAAGAATCAGACTCAGCACCGACTCGGCACCTTTCCTGCCTTATTGGGTGTTGTGTCGTGTTCAGCTTTGTAGTCTCACAAGCTTTTCAAATCTAATGAGTTTATTGCCAATCAGTTTCTGCTCTATGCTGGCTTCTGTGCTTCCTTTGCACTTTTGCATACTTTATGTGCGTGTGCACCCCGTAGGTAATCAAAGAATACCGATGCCGGCAATTCAGAATGCGTTAAAAAGACAGCAACCTGGATGGCTAGAGATGATGAAAACAGTTACATCAGGTTAAAAAAAAGCTCAGATGTTTGATTTAAAGAAGAAGGATTCAAAGGGGAAAAGGATAATTATTTTCAAATATTTAAAAGCCTGCCACTTGGAAATAAGAGTATACTCATTTTGGCTTCTTAGAATCATCGCCAATTCTAGGGGGAAGGATTTTTGAGCAGAAAAAGTCTGGAGACTGGGAAAGCATGACAAACTCAAGCAGCAGTTGGGTGGTTCTTCCAGGAGGTGGGTGAAAACCTGCGAGCAGTGTCATAGAGGACACCCACCCTGGGGTAGGATTCAGATTCGATGACCTTCCAGTTGCTGCTAAATATGCAAACTCAGTGTTTGGTTAGTTGTACTTATCAGTCTCCAAGCTCGTTGTCCAGATATGAGTATATATGATTGAGGAGAGGCATTGCCAACAACCTCAGCATGGTGTAATTTACTGAATGTGAATTGGAAGCCAGAAGGTCGGGTTTCAGGGCTTCGCAGTGATTTCTAGTTTCTCCACCTTCTGGGAGATCATCTACTCTGTCTGAGTCTGTTTGCTCATTTACAAAATGAGGGTAATGTAATCTACCTGAACAGGGTTGTTGGATATTAGAGATGATCAAGTACTGTATAAATGGAAGAGTTTGGTGTTATAATTATTTCCCGAATTATTTCTTATCTCCATACTTCTTACATTTTTAAGTAGATGTTTGAAAGTTTAAGAGGTACTTTAGTTGAAATTTTGTTTTTCCCAGCACAGCTCTTCTAAAGTGTTAAAAAATCTATTTGCAGATTATTAGTGATATGTGGGGTGTCTTAACTAAACAACAGACACATATAAGGTAAATATGCTATTTAATCATTTTACATTAGTAAGTAGATATTTACAGTGTATTTTTATAGTTGATGTTGCACACTCAGCATTTGATAACTAGTGTTTTCGATTGTCATTCCTCGTCTTTGCTTTTCTCATTATTGCCTATCAGTGCAGAGCTCAGAATATCACTTATTCATACTTCAAATTCCATCTGCACAATCTGACTGTGGGCCTACTCATAATCTATACGTGAAGGATACAACTTTGTGCTTCAGTAGTAGGGAACAAAAAATGTTTTAGGACCAATGGGCTGTCTTTTGAGAGAAGAGCAGGGAAATATAAAACTAATTCCATACTTCATGTTTTACACAGAATAAATTCCAGATGGAGCAAAGATTTAAATGTAGGAACAAAATAAAACCTCAATATTAACCAAGAGATTATTTTTAGAATTTTAGGATTAGAGACCTCGTTAAGTATGACATAAAACCTGTAAGCTAGAAGGAAAGATTAAAAAGGTTGGCCAGATAAATATTTTCGTTTGATAAGATACTGTGAACATTGTTTAAAGAAGAAGAAAAATGGGGGAAAATACTCACAGTATATGACAGAGGACTAATGACTGGCGTACATAAAGGACTTCTACAAATTAATAGGAAAAATGCTAAAACCTCATTAGAAAAATGAGTGAAAGACACAAAGAGACAACTGAGAGAAAAGGAAATTCTCATTTTCCTCTTTTCCATTGCACTCATGTCCCATGGACCTCCTTTCTGCTTTTTAGCCATGGCGGCTGTTTCCTGCCTCTGTGGTTTTGCCCTGGTTGTACCCTAAGTTCATCACTTTGCCCTCTGCTCCCCACAGCCTGGCTCTGTATGTGGCCAACTCCTTTAATTCTTGTGTAAATGTCACCTCCTTCAAGAAGCCTTTCCTGACCATCACTTCTGAGGAGATTCCTTGTCTCCTTGCTTATTATTCTCCATCATCACATGCTTTATCTTCTCTCTCAGCATTCATCACCATTTACACTTGAACACTGGTACACTGCCTGTCTGCTATGGCACCGCAGTTCTCCCCCTACCTCTCTCTTCTCTAGTCATGGTGTCTTTGTAGTTAGCCCATTAAGGACCTTCCCATTATGGGGCTCTGCACTTTCTGTCTGCCTGAGGAATGCTCAATCTCAAACTCTCTCCTTCAGGTCTTGCTCACATGTCCCTCAGTTGGTGACCACATGTTTTGACATACACCTTCCCAGTTACCCACACTCCTGGCATCTTTTGCCCTGTTTCCTTTCTCTCCACAGTACTTACCACTATGTGACATATGCTTATTTGCTTTTTGTTAGTCTCCCTTGACTTTGTGTAAGCTCTGTGAGGGGACAGGTATTTTCTTGTCTTATTTACTGCCGGATCTCCAGTGCCATCAGGGCTCAATGGGATTGAGGATGGATGGGTTTGTACCCTGTAGTCCTGAGGGGTCGGTTTTAGTAGGGAGAGACAGTTGGTAATCAAGAAACCAATGAATGAACACTTTAGAGGAGATAAAACAGGGAAATGGAATAGGAGTGATTATCAAGAGGGGCACTGAATATGAGTGTCTCCCTAATGTTTGACGGAGTAAGATTAGTCTAGTGTGATTGGGGCATGGTGACTGAGAGGGAATGTGGTAGATGATGAGTTTCAAGAATGAGAAGCAGGAAGACCATGGGAAGCATAGTGAGGATTTGGGAGTTTATTCTAATTACAAAAGGAATCCATTGGAGGGTTTTAAGTAAGGATTGGCATGACTAGATTCCCATTTCCAAAATATTGCTGGCATCACTGTGATGATCATAGAAATGGGATGGTGGGGGGAGGGGTTGTGGGGTCAGAGGGAGTTGTAGGGAGGGCATATAGGCATTAAAGCATGTATATTTTCTCAGGAAATTAAAACTGTCAAGCAAAACTAAAGGGGGAATTTTGTGGCTATTTGTATATTCCAAAGCCCCAGCTGAAAACATTTTTTTATGTGTGGTTTCCTGAATGATGTCTGTAGCAGTTATAGTTTATGGGGGAGCTCAGAGACCACTGGTGATGAGAAGCAAGGGTGTGGAAGTAGGAAGGCTTCAGGCTTCCCTTCACATCATTCTCTCTTTTTCCAGAATATCCCCAGGGAGGTATCTGATAGACCATAGTGTGCCTTTTGTTGGCCCAGTAATTGTCCATGTAGTCAAATGTTCAGGGTATGCAACATTGTCCTTTAGAAAAAAATCAAATGTCCTTTAAAAGATTGTGACATCAGTTTCAGTTCATAATTGTTATTTTTATTTACATATATGTGTCCTTGGAATATTGTATATGCAACTTACAACACTCATATTTGTAAGATAATAATGCAAATGATTGAAGTAAGTGCTTCAGTAATGATTCAATAGTAGTATTTCTTACTCCATTTCAGGAAACACCAGTTTGATCACGGAGAGGTAAAGACTCAATATTACTAAAATGCTCTTTATTTTAATGTTTGTGTATATTTGGACTTCTCTTCCTAGTTCCAGTTTCTAGGTATTGGTAATTGTCATTAATCATCTTCAGAATAGGTCTGTATGTGTTTTTATGAGACTATTACAAACACAACCATTAATTTGTTAAAATAGTTAAGTAGGAAACCCGTTTGGTCTGCTCTGCTCATCCTCATGATAACCCAGTTTATTGTGTGAATGGTTGCTGCTCCCATCTCCTGGTGATTCCACCTGTTTTCCTCCCTCCCTTCCTGCTGCCTTCCCTCCCTCCCTCCTTCTTTCTTTCCCCTTTCCCCATTCCCCCATTCCCCCTTCCTTCCTTTCTGTGTTTTTGTTTACTTCTAATAAATGTATGATAGACATTAACATGATATTGGTTTCAGATATACAACATAATTAATCAGATGTGTGTACATTGTGAAATGATCACCATAATAAGTCTAGCTAGCATCCATCACCATACAAAGTTACAAAAAATCTTTTTTCTTGTGATGAGGACTTTTAAGATCTACTCTCTTAGCAACAACTTGGTGACTACAGTTAATAATACTGTATTGCACATTTCAGCCTGGTTTTGATGGCTACTCCAAGGCAGAGCTCTGGTTCTTAAACAGTACTTATTTTTGTTTACCACTTTCCTGTCTTAATCTGATGGTAGCACCAATGTTGATTCAGAAATGTGGGCTTTATTAACTGCAGGCTTAACTCTGAGCAAAATTCTAAAACCACTTGCAGTACTGACTTATAATTTTAGCTTCTAATAAAATGGAGAAGTTTGAAAGTGAATTTTAAGACTTATTTCAGAAATCAAAATATTGTTACTAAGAAAAATTGCCCTTTTCTGGATATTCATCTATTTAACAATATATTAAACTTCACAAATAGTAGGAATGAAAAAATATTTTCTCTTTCTTTCAGCTAGTTTATCATGCATTGCAGCTGTTAGCATATACAGTCCTCGGTATTTTAATTATGAGACTAAAACTCTTCTTGACACCACACATGTGTGTTATGGCTTCCTTGATCTGTTCAAGACAGGTAAGATGGTTATGTTGGAATTATAGTTGCTATGATCAGTTTACCCCCACCTTTGTTATTGAATGGCCCTAAAATAATATTGAGTTAAAAGTCTTTAAATTGTTGTAGTGAAAGTTCTTCATGGTTTTGTATTAATTTTTCCTAAAGGGCAAAGGCCAAAGAAGGTCATTTATTCTAAAGTAGTGTTTGGCATACAATAAATGTCAAGTAGTGTAGGCTGAATTCATGAATGATTTCTACAGATGTTGATAGAAAACAGAGCTCCATTGTAGAAATAATTTTTTATTGTTTTGCTATTCCTACCCCAAAGAATTCCATCCAGTGATTTCAAGTTGCATTTACTTTCAAATAGATGTTCTTTTTCGGCATCAAGCTTTAAAAACCTTTTTTTCACTCGAGTATACATTTGTATGCACATCCCTGACTTGACTTTTTTAAAATTTAGTGTAAGCCATTTTGGTTATTTGCTACTTATTTTTCCTGGCCAACTGCCTCCTTGCTCTGTATCCACAGATTTATGCTTCTACACAGTATCCCCTTTTCATCAGACCATTAGCCAAGATGCAGCAGCAGAAGTTCTCTTAAATTTAGCAAATATTTACTAAGCATCTATAGCATGTTCAAGGGATGAGGGTAGAATGGTAAATAGAGAAATCAAAAAGCAAAAAAACATATATGCCCTCAAAAAACAGACATGTAGAGAAATTAAGGAGAGAATGATAGGGACAAAGTGTTATTGAGTGTGGACTATTTAAATGAAAATATCAGCCAGTCTCAAGACTCCCAGTCAGAATGGTGGTGTTGTATTAGAGAAGCACTGCTTACCTGAGGCCTGACCTAGGGATGAAGACTTCCTTCCTGACTCCTCCAGGCTGGGGCAGGAAATGAGGTTAATGGGAACCCTTGCCTCTTAAATCCCAACCTGCACCATGACTGAAGATAGAGGACCTTGCACCAGGCAGGCTTCACAGGTGTGGAACCTCTGCAAACACATGAGGGCCCACCCTCAGAAGGACCCTACACCTACTTGGATGCTCTTCTGTTGTTCTTTTGAACTTCTAAATAATTTTTGAATAAGAGGCTCCACATTTTCATTTTGCGTTGGGCCTGGCAAATTACGGAGGTGGTCCTGGCTTTACCTGAACCTGGAATTAGAATAAATTGAGAGAACTGCTTCTTAAATTATGTCCCATCTGTGTAAGGCTAATGGCAAAATTCTTTTAATCCCTCTGGTCATTGTTTCTAGAACTTTCTCTCGGGATAATTAGTTCTTTATCTGGGACTCTACCAGAGAGTGTGTTCTTCTCTGGGAAGAATTTTTGTTGATTGGATGCAGGCTGCTTTGTACTAACAGTTATCAACATAGTCTTCATTTTGTTTCAGCTGTTTGGATGGCTCTTTTGCAAAGTACATCCTGGTGCTGTTGTTTTTGCTGTATTAGCAGCAATGTCAATACAAGGTTCAGCAAATCTGCAAACCCAATGGAATATTGTAGGGGAGTTCAGCAATTTGCCACAAGAAGAACTTATAGAATGGATCAAATACAGTACTAAACCAGGTATGTGTTTTCTCCATAGTTTTATATACCACTGCAAAATCTTAAACCCACATTACTTCCAATGACCTTACTCTTTGTAGGCAATGCTGCTTCTAGGTTATTCAGAAAAAGAGAGATGTCAATCTTACTTAAATGGTTTGCAAAAGAAATGTTATATTTTTTTAGTAATCTATTCTGGTTTTTTTCCCCATAAATTCTAATGTTTTTGTTTTTCAAAAAGACTTCTGTGGCATGATTTACAATAATTTTTTTTGTGCTTATTTTCCGAAAGAGTTTTTAATCTTAATCCTGCACATTCCTTCTTGAAATAAACTCATGGAAAATGACATTTTATTCACGGGAGATTTTATTGTTATCTGAGTATCAGATGACTGCATTTTAAATCATTTTCCAGAATTCTTGGTGCTATAAAACTTTCCTAGTCCATCTAACACTTCTTTCCTGGAGGCAGGAAAAATGTCTAGGACATTACAAAAATAAACAAACAAGCAAACAAACCCACACCCCGTAATTCCTCACTGATGAAAGGAGAAGGCTCTAACTTCCAAAGGAAATGGTTTACCCAAACCAGGAGGGTGATAGCCATTTTACCGGCCAGCTGACTTCAGTCTGGGTCTTCCACTGAATCTTTAAAGTCGTGAACCTCACTGGGCCTCCCCTTTCTCACCTGCGAAGTGACCGCGTTGACCAGAAGGAGACCTTGTAATGCTCACTGAATGTCTTCCTGAGACTGCCTTTGCTGCTTTGCAGACGCGGTGTTTGCGGGTGCCATGCCCACCATGGCAAGTGTGAAGCTGTCTGCGCTTCGGCCCGTTGTGAACCATCCACACTATGAAGATGCAGGGTTAAGGTTAGTACACAGTTCTCACATCACCAAAACAAATTTCTCACATAGATCCTGAGTGAGGAAACTGGTAAAATAATGAGGAGTGTTTCTAGAAGGCTGTGGTGAACAGGGATTGATAAAATTAGGGGAGAAAACAATGCTGAAATAAGAGGACTGAGTCAGATACAAAACTGTTTATTGGGCAATAAAACTACAACCTTTGGGGTTCTCTACTAGGCTTCAGAATGAAATCATAGCATGTCCGTCTTCTGCAGGTCAAGAGGGCTGCAAGATGTCAAGTTCCTTATTAAGCATCACTGTCCTTAAGCTCCCCAGAAGATTCATGAGCCGCTAGCTTTTATTAAGCTTTCCTTTTGGCTATTTCTCTTGAATTCTGAGGAGTCAGTTGAAATGGAATCCCATTCAAAGAGGGTTTTATTCTGATTTTCACCCATATAGCCTACTAGAATGATCTTGGTTTTTATTCTTAATATTTTTCATAAGTTAGAGTATTGTGTTCTCTTTGAAAAGGACATAGATTTAATTTTCATGCAATTTCTGGGATAGGTCAAGCTATTCATTTCCTAAGTGATTGGGTGAATCCTATTAATCTGTTCTTTTGTGTAACAATGAAACTTCTATTTTATAAATAAAAAATCTTTCACTAAAAATTAAATTCAGTAAGCTTATTTCCAGAACAATTGTGTTGAATAAATTTAGTTTGTTTTTTGTTTCCTCAATCTAGGAATAAAATGGAAAGCTATTAATGCCAGTTCTGGCTGCTGTCGAAGTTGGGACTGCATTGCAGCCTTAACGTAGTCTGGTAGCCATGTTTGTGTGCATCTGCGCACAGCGCGCCATCTTCTCATGTGTGATAGGGTCACAGAGAATACAGAACAAAACTAAGCAAGCAAACAATCAGAAAGACTAAGTTTGGAAATGCAGAGATGCATTAAACCGAACCTCTTCTCCCAGGACTCTTATGCTATGCTTCTGCTTTTTCTTTTGACCTCCCCGATGCCCCGAAGCAGGAATTCTATGAAGAATTCTCTTGACATGACTCTTCTTTTTTTTTTTTTTTTTTAAAGATTTTATTTATTTATTTGACAGATAGAGATCACAGGTAGGCAGCGAGGCAGGCAGAGAGAGAGAGAGGAGGAAGCGGGTTCCCCGCTGAGCAGAGAGCCCGATGTGGGGCTCAATCCCAGGACCTTGGGATCATGACCTGAGCCTAAGGCAGAGGCTTTAACCCACTGAGCCACCCAGGCGCCCCTTGACATGACTCTTCTGTGGAGTCTTTCCTCTTGTTCCCGTTCAGTGCTTTCTTCCAAATAGATTGATTGCATCCTTTTAATTTTGAAAATCTTCTGCCCAATTATTTTTCTTTAAAGAGCCAGAACGAAAATAGTTTACTCAATGTATAGTCGAAAAGCAGCCGAAGAAGTGAAGCAGGAATTGATAAAGTTACAAGTGAATTATTACATTCTAGAAGAGTCCTGGTGTATAAGAAGATCCAAGTGAGTATTCAACACAGTTAGTATTTTATATTCACAAGACATGAAAAATTAATTCAGTCTTTGGCAAGTGCTTTACTCGTATGTGTGAGATATATGTAACATTCAGCGCAGTATAAGTGGAAAAAAACTTTTTAGATCATTATTTGAATTGGAATTTCTTTCCTTTCTAGTCATTACAAATGTTTCTTTTATAATGATTTGCATGCATACACTACCTTAAATGTATTATATTGGTACTGACTGACAATTTCCCAAATTGCTCATATTTGCCTTTGATATTTTTAAAAACTTTTAACTTAAAGTTTGATGTATTTTCTTTTAAAAATACTTGCAGAGTCTGCAACTGAATAATGGTGAGTCTCACTATAATGAAGTAAGGCAGGCAGCTGAGAGTCGCACGCCACAACTCTGTACCGTGTCTGTGAGGGACAGGCCCCCCCTCCCAGCGTCACCTTACAGCGACCCTTCTTTCTTGCTGTTCCACATCTGATTTGAGTGGGGAAATAATTAACTTTACCGTGACCCACATTCTCTTGGGTTTATAGTTTTAAAAACTATTTCCACTCAGAGAAATCCACTAAGCAGAGGATAGCAAAAGTTAGTAAGATCTTCAAAGCGAATATGAATTTTGAAGTCGACTGTTTAGAAATCTTGCACCTGGGTGACTAGACAACTGGTGATAGTAGCTTGCTATTAAAATACCAGAGCACTGGCTCCACGAGGAGCACAGGCATGAGTAGTTTCATTACAGATCAAGAGTATTTTATGGAATACTATTATTTTAAAAATTCTCACTACTCTTTAACTAAACAGAGGCTTTTGGTGGTTGCTGTATTTGTGGCTTAATCATACTTATTCACCATGTATTTCAGTGATACACAAGGATGTTAAGACAAAATAATTAAATATTGACTCAGGAGTGAGAATCGTTCTGTGATACAGTAGCTGTCTGCATTGCCCACAAGGAAACGCACAAAGTTGTTGATTATTAAATGATTTTCCTATGAATGGGTCCCAGGTGACTTGAATTTAATCAGGATCTATACAAAATGTTCTTAGAGTCATAATTGAGAAAATGTTTTAGTTCCTTATGAACAGAAGAATATATTTAAAATTCATATTCTCACTTTTAATTAACTTGGTTATATAAACTTAGGACAAAAAAGTCACAAGCATCTCTCATAACAATTTTATGAGAACATTGTAAAATAAATGAATGGTGGGTTGACATTTGCAATCAGGAGAACGTAGATTGGAGATTTCCACCCACACTGGGATCTTCTTTTATCGCCTTAGGCTTCACTCTCTAGTTCAGTGATCAGCCTGAGACACCTATAGGTTACTGGAACATAAAAATAATGCTTTGTGACCTTTTTGTCCCCAAGCTAATGATGAGTCTTGATTCAAGAGTCTTCATTTTCTAGACGGTGCATAGTGTTTTGAATATGTGGGAATTGCAGAGGCCGGGGCACTTTATATTCTAAAATGTTGCTGCAGCTCCTTGGATTGGCCTCACTGTAGTGGTCTCATGTTCTGATGGGCAGAGCACTGTTTTGTATACCAGAAGGGATGAAAGACAAACTTAGGAAATATGGCAATAAATCTTGTACACTAAACAAGGTCAGCAGTGAATTCACTGACTTTGGATCATTTCCATTTAGCACTCACTTATGGGCACTAAGACTGAGAGTCTGGGGTGGGAGTGTGTGCTCGATTTCCCCATCTGGACCTGGATTTGCCCCTGTTGTTTCCAGCAGGAATGGAGAGGAGGAAGCTAAGGAAGTGACTTTTTCTAATCTGTTTTCCTCAGTAACTAAAAAAACACTCTTCATATACTGCAAGATTTAAGCCAGACTGATAATAAATCTCAGGAAACCTTGGGCAGGTGCACTTGCTTAAACCTTGAAACAAAACACAAGCTGTACCTTCTGTTCTGCCAGGGAACCAAGCCGGGGACTGAAAGGGAAGAAGGACTAATATTTAGTGCAGTAGCACAACTGAGTTTCTTGACAGAACTTTCTATCAGAGCTAGGATCTTTAATGCTTTGGCCCCCACTGTCCATGTCAGTTATGCCTTAGACATCTATAGGTTACTGGAACAGAAAAGTGTGTCAGAACAGGGAGAACAAATGGGGACTCAGTAGGAGAGGAAAGGGAAGAGAGACTCTGTATATATCTATCATTTAAATTGTGCCCAGCACATTGGTGAGCACTATATTTATGTGATCTCAGTACCAGTGGCTTTAATTGTGTGGCTTGATTATTCTTTAAATACTTAATACCCTGTTTTCAAATACAAGTATGAAAATATACTCAAATGCAAGTTGTAGATGGGTTTTTAATTAACTACTGCTTTATTCTTAGTTTTCTTTCTTTCTCATTAATTCCAGTAATAGAATTGACATTAAAATTAAAACACATGAATTCAGAAGAAAATTATTCCCATTTTCCATAATGCTATTTAAAGCTGTAGCTGGCTGGCTCCTGGGGGAGCTTCAGAAAACTCAGATAAAGACAACAGGGTGTTACACTTAGGCCGAAAGAGCTCATGAAGGCAGCTCTTAGCCTTTTCTTTTTCCTGAAAGCAGGTGAACTCGGGAACTAGGCCATTTTCTCTGTGGGGTGTTGTGCTCTTTACCATCCATGGCCAGCAGTACAGTCACAGCTGGGCCTCGGCCTCTGTGAGGAAATTAAGTGGTAGAAAACCCAAGCCCAGTCTTAGTATCATAAGTGCTCAGTGTTTTAGAATCTGATGTCAGAGAGGGTGTGTAAAAAATGCCCTCTATACTCTTCTTGAGAACACTCATTAGTAAAACCTTCTGGGAGATAATCTGACAGGGACAAAGTGAAAATTGTATAGCCTTGTGGTGTAGTGATAGTGCTGCTTCTAGAAGTTTAGCTTGCAGAAAGATACCAGCACAAGAAAGTTTATATCAGCATCACTTTACAATGGCAAAATGGGAAACAGAATATGCACCCATAAAAGAGTAGTTCGTTAATACATAGACGTACTAGCATCTATTAAAAAGAATGAATCAGATATTTAGGTGCTGAGGTGGAAAAATGGCCACATTTTCTTGCCAAGTGAGGAGTCCCAAAATAATCTCATTTTTGTAAAAGCAACCCGGGAGCATCTACGTATATAAATCCGTGCTTACGTTTATATGCACATGTGTCTGAACTTGGATTAAAAAGGTGTTGCAGAATGGGTGCTAGATTGTGTACACAGGCCACCTCTGAGAAATGGCATTGGAAGTGACAGTGACTTTCATTTTTTTTATTTTGATAGGCCTATATTTTGACAGTTTTGGAATGGTAGTTACCTTTAAATTAGAGACGTTATTAAGAAGACAAGAACACATGTACTCCTGCCATGGTGCTTGCCTTGTGGTGCAGAGCAGGGGAGTGGCTTGCCTTTGGGAATAAAAAGGACATGCTGCAAATGTTTTTTTCTCTTAAAGTGAAGCAGCCATGACAAAACCTAAACAATTGCCAATTCTCTGTAATCTTCTGTGTTTTGCATTTTTCTTTTTTTTTTTTTTTTAATTTCTCAAATAGCCCATAAGAAATTGTGAACACCCTTTCACCTTTTTTGTTTTCATTGATAGTTTGGAAGAGTTCAGGCCAGTGGTCTTCTAGGAATGTTCCATGTTTGGATTTGTCTAATTCCTTCAGCATGACTAGATCGAGTTTAGCAAATTGTGGCAAAAATATTAATTACCCCACAAGGGTTGTCTACAGTCCATAAGTCACTTGGGGAGGTAGAGATCACTTTGTTCTATCATTGGTGATGCTTAAGTTTGACCGCTTGATCTGTTAAGGAGGCAGATCTCCTTCAGAATTAGTAAGAGATCTGTGGAGATCCTTAGAGGCTGTATGTTTGTCCTCTTTCTCGACAGCGTTTCACCAGCTAGCTCTTGCATCCAGTCTTGATTCTTGCCTGAATCAGTTGTTCCACTGGTCATTATAAAACCGGTAATAAAGATTCAAAAGCACTGTACCAGGTACTGAGTGGTGTGGGCAAGGATGGATTTGATAAATAATAATTAATAAATGGACCTAGAGCTGTGGGCTATCTCTATGGAAAAAATTATTTTAAATCTCTACTTCACACCATATGGAAAAAATAATTTCAGATAAGTTATAGGTCTGTGAAAAGCAGAACTCTAAAACTTTCATTAGAAGAACGCACAATGCATATTCTCGTGATATCATGATAGGGAAGATTTCTTTATACGAGACATAAAAATCACCATCCTTAAAAAAGAGTCACATTTTGGAATATAAGAACACAAAAATCGTCAACATAACAAAAACCAAAAAAAAAAATAAAAAGGAAAAAAAAGAAATTTGTAAACCCTAGTTTCTGAAAGCCAACAGTTATATCTAGAACACTGCTTTAGATTGAAAATAAATGTTACAATTATCTGCAGAAGTTATTGGGACAAATATCATACAATACCAATTTCACTTCTGCTATTCTTTATAAAATATATTGCTTTTAAAATTTAATTGTGCATTTAGCTAAGATGTGAGCTGAACACCACTGGATTTTCTTTAAATTGACTCATTCTAGGAGACAGCAGTGGGAAGTTGCATAAATTGACCTAAGCATATCTGTCAATTAGAATTTTTAAGTCAGTATAATATATTAACCTCTTACCGTGTGCCAGGCACAGCACTAGCTAGATACAGTCTCTCTCTCTCTCTCTCTCTCTCTGTAAGTCCTCATGACACGCCCACATAATGGGTATTTCCCATTTGACAAATGTCGGGAGAGACTTCATGAGCTATCCAAAGCCACATTCTTGCTAAGTAGCTGAGGCAGAATTTAAGCAAAATGGTTCTTACCCCACCAACTGAATTCATGTATTTTTGTATGTCTGTTTCTTTCTTTTATAGTCAACTTTGCTGCATTCACCTTGTTCTAAAGAGAATTTATGGCAGCTTAAATAAATATAAATAACTACAATGGGATTTTTTTAACCAACTTAATTTACATAGAAAAAACGAAATGGGGGCAGGAATTTAAAAAGTGTGCTTTTGCTTCATGTACTTTGATTTGTAATCTGTACCTTCATTTCTCTAGGCCTGGGTGCAGTATGCCTGAAATTTGGGACGTGGAAGATCCTGCTAATGCTGGGAAACCTCCCTTATGTAACCTGTTGGTGAAGGATTCCAAGCCACACTTCACCACTGTATTCCAGAACAGTGTTTACAAAGTCTTAGAAGTTATAGAAGAATGACTGCTGCCCACAGAGAAGTACATCAGTCATGGTTTTTAATGTTTTGCTAATAACTCATGCCTTGTTTTTAATTCAAATCCCAAAAACTTTTATAGGTAACTGTTTTCAAATAGAAAACATTTTGTTTCGTCAATTCAAATGTTGTTCTGATTGTAAAAATACTTATACCTTAATCAGTTGGTTACTCTTTCAATGCACCCTTAAAATTTGCTATGCAAATGAGTATATGTTTGTACCTGACTTAAATATTTGTGCTAAAGTGAGTGAGCAAAGCTGCCTGTGTAAGAAATATGATGGTTCATGACAAGAAAGGTATGAAAATATCGTGAGTTCTGACCATTGTAGGGGCTGATTTTAGTGTATGGACTCTTAGTGGCCCTTGCTTCCTTTTCTGCCTCTTGTCATTTGGACATCTCCATGACTGTCATAAGCTCCTCCGTCATGTCGGGCCCCTGTCAACAACTTCCGTAAGAGTAGATGGGGCAGACATGAGTATTTGCTATGTGGAGTTCTCTGTTTCACTTCTTCATGTTCTTTTGTTTATTGTTGCTCTTGTTAATGAAGCATTTCCTGCCCATTACTAATCCAGATTTTTGGATCTAGTGGTCAGGATCAAATTCCTGTAATTACCAACCCTGTGGCATTAGCGTGTCTTCTCTCTCTCCTTTCTCCCTCTTTCTCTCCCAGCATTCTTTGTCAAATAAGTGTTATTTACTCATTTAGTTGCTTAGGAAGTACTTATTCTTGGTTAAAAAAAAATTAATGGCAATTGTGTTTTTCTGATTTTTGGTATTACTCAGATGTTTATATTTTAGTACCTTTAAACCACTGTAAAATTTTTTCATGTTTGTAGTTTTAAGAACAGCTATTTTGAAAGACCCAATATGATGATGCATCTGCAAACTAGTGTGTATTTGAATAGACACAAATTACAGTGGAACAGTAGACTGTAGTATGTGTAGTTTTTCTTTTACTATTAAGATACAGTAAAACATGACTAATTTTTCTGTCAAAAAAGTAAACCCATAATGAGAAATGAATGGAAATTTTATATTTTATTTTTTAAATCGCCTGTCTTTAGTAAGACAAAGCCTTAAGCCTTACGTTATAATTTTGATCCCCAAAACTATCATTTCAGTATGAAGAACGAATATACTCAACCTTCCTCTTTAAGTTTTTTCCTTCTTATTTATTTATTTTAAAAGATTCCCAAACCTGCTCTGAATTCCTAGTATGAATTTTTGTTTCTTAGAAGTTAATTTGTGTGAAATGAGATTCTTCAAAACGGTGAATCCTCATAGTTCTGAGAAATGGTTTTAAGATTTTAAATTCTAAGCAAACCATGACTCTGATGGACTACACATTTAATTATACAGTGTTCTCTTTATTAACCACAGGCAGATTAACCTCATTGTGGACTGTCCTTGAGACCTGAGTCCTCAGAGATGGTTTCCGGTGCCCACTCCTGGGAGCCACTGAAGAGCTGTTCCCTTTCTGCCTTCTCACCAGAGCCCAAGGACAAGCCTGGTCTGGGGGAAGCACTAGCTTGCTTAGAGCAGAGAGCTGCAAGGACAGCCTGGGCTGGTGAGTGGGCAGCCCCCAGCCTGCCCCACAGCCCGCGCTTCCGCTTCCAGGGAGCCTCCTTCCAGCGGGAGCTGCCGACAGTGTCTTCAGGTGCCAACCCCCTCCTCCTCGCTCGCTGCGTGACTTTTATTTCTTGGGCTTCTGCCAGTTTCAGAAAATAGGGAAGCAGCTGGGGAGTCATGGATTAGGAGTAGAATTTGAGCAATGATGCAGCAATCCGGAAAAATGGGAAGAGGGCACATGAGGCCGAGGTGGCTGAGAGTCGCCGTGGGCGGGGGGAGGGAAGCGCGCTCCGCTCTCTGTGCCACTGTTCACGCCGACAGGGCTGTCACCTACACGCAGCGCTGCCGGTTTTTTAAAAATTGTACTTTTAAAGTCACTGTCTTTTCTCCCCACCCTCCAATCATTCCTTTCCTGATGAGGTCACGTGTAATGATTGGAAATTCTGTACAGGAAAAACATTAAAATACCATTTTGACTGTTTCATATGGTGGGAAAAGTTAAAAGTGGTCAATTTGGGTTGTTCCCCTCCCCATGAGAATCCCTTTTGTAACGGTATTTATTAACATAACTACACCAGCGAGCTATGAGTGTATTTTAGGCCAGTTGAGAACAGAGGACTTGGGTTACACGGCATACTCAGCCTTGGTCCCATCTGGTAGCAGCCGGTGCTGTAGAAGATCAGTATCTTTTATGGGAACATAGAATAGTAGTAGTTTCCATATACATGACAAAACAGTATTAAAGCTCAGTATTCTACTTATTTTTAGCATTTGAAAATATTTTTTTGCTTTAGTATGAGGAAGGTAAGGATGGGCAAGGAGGTGGTAAAAATAGCTCTTGTTGTGGCATATGAAAAAACAAAGTGGGGGCAGTATTTCTATACGCAGAAAAGCCTCTAAAAATGCTTCGCAGAAAAAGTATCGTGTTAAAATAGGACAATGATATTAAGGAGAATGTGAAAGGCTGTATCAGGAATAAAGGGATATCACATGGAAGTATCGTATTTTTATGAATTTTATGCCAGTTTTACATGTACTATGTATGTTCAATAAAAAAGATCATGAAAAATCTAGAACATGGCTTTATTTTGTTATTTTCATTTCTACCTTGACCCTTAAAATATGTTCAGGGTCATTCTGTAGTCAGATAACCATGAAGTTGGTGTGTGGCAGGCTGTAGTACTGAATGGTGGGGAAGAGTTCCAACAGTGGGGTGTATGAAACTGCTTAGTCCTCTTCAGTGGGGCCCTGTAGATACTGGGGTTACCCAAACTCTTCTGTATTTATGCCATTACACATTTACATTACTTTAGCATTTACATTGAGGGACACAATTATCCTTTAAAGTCATAGTTTGGGGATAATTTTAGAGTTACTGAAAGCTTTTTCTCATAAATTAAACTGTAGTGTGGTCCTATATTTCCTAAATTATATCTCCATGTTTTTGCTTGATAGAAGCATCAGCTTTATCTACTTATTTATCTGCTTGGAGGAAAGACAGTTTAGCTTAGTTCATGCCTGTATAATTAATTCCTTTACACAGTGACACTTTCCTTCTCTGAGCTCTTTGGGAGTGAAGCATTTCTAGTTTAGTGGTTCTCAAATTCAGTGTGCCTCAGAGTCACCTGGAGGGTTTGTTAAAACCCAGGTCACTGCCCCCCCACCACAGAGGCTTCTGATTCAGTTCTCTTCAGGTGGTGAGGTGGTCTGAATGTGTCCCCCAAGAATTCATATGTTGATATCCTAAACCCCAAGGTGATTGTATTCGGAGATGGGACATTTGGGAGGTGATTAGGTCATGAGGGTAAAGCCCTCACTAATAGGATCATGCCCATATGAAAGAATCCCAAGCAAGCTCCCTTGGACCATCCATACTGTGAAGTTAAAACTACAAGGTGCATTTATGAATCAGGAAGAGGGCTCTCACCAGACACTGAATCAGCTGGCACCTTGATCTTGGACTTTCAGTCTCTAGAATTGTGAGAAATAAATTTTTGTTGTCTCTAGGATAGCCCAAATGGACTAAATAGACGGGTCCCAAGAGTTTACATTTCTAACCATGTCTCAAGTAGTGCTCATGCTCTTGGTCCAGGGACCACAGGAGAGCGGCTGCTCTCATGGATTGCAAGACTATGTGGATGGCTGGCCTCTAGAGGGAGTTCCCTTCTTGACAGCATTTATCCCACATGATAGGCTACACGGTCCCTCTACTGGAAACTGAATTTTGTAGAGCCCCCTCTTTGTCTTTTGGGGGCATTGCCTCAACGGAACTTGCGAGGAGTGAAGAACAGATAAGGTATTTTTTAACCAGAATGTTAAAGAAGCTTATTTACATGGTGTTTGCTGAGCAGGTGGCTATGATCATTCAAATACTTTGAAACTGTAAACTAGACTGGGCTTCAAACACTTTCTTTTCAGTTGAGAAATAAAAACGAGAGAAATCCCTTAAAATCGAACTTCCTTTTGTAAAATTACTTTATCTAGAAGAAAATGGATAAATTCAATGATGTGTGTGGATTTTAGAACTCCAGTTTTCACTTTATTACCTTTGTTTGGCCCCAGAAATCTTCAATCTTCTCCCTCTATTAGAGAGCAGCTAAGGACAAGCTTTGAGTCACGGATCACCTGTTTCTCTCTTCTGCCTTCCCTTTTCCTTTCCCCACAACTAGGAGTTTCTAATTTAAATCAGTAAAATTGTTCCCTGTGCAGAGAAAAGAGAAGCTGCTTTTAAACTTCATTACATTCTTGAATTGGTCTTTATTTCACAGTACTATATCAGTGCAAATACAGTTTTACATTTGGAGTTGAAAAGGACATTAAGGCATAGGAAGGTCTTGAAAATTCTTTCTTTTAACCTTTCCTTCCATAAGAGATTGAAAAATTCTGAGTGAACATACAAGTTGAAGTCTTTTTCTCTTAAGATTTTGAGTAATTGTAGTGTAGTTAAAAGGTAGATTTTCCTTTTTGTGCAAAGAGATTAGGATGGTATTGACTTTGGCTCTGCTTTCAAGGCAGTGTTTTCTGTACTCCATTATCTCTAACCCCAAATTCTAATTACTTTAAGAAGCAGTATGTTGTCAAAATGACTTTCAAATAAATGGTAGTACTACCAAGTATTTTGTTTACGCAGGCATGTTCTTTTTAATTGAGCATAATATCATTTCATTGATTTTTAAGTACCTGGGCTTTTTTTCTGTATGCAAATTTAATGCCTTGAAAAAAAAGTTCAATGTAGCGAAATTAAGCTCATTCAGTTGTGATGCCAATTGCCCTTAAAGCTTTTGTACTTAGCCATTTCTAAAAACATTGAAAGAAATGAAAGCAAGAAATGACCATTTTTAAGTAGAGTTGGCTTTAGGCCACTAAAACTAGTTTAAAAAAAAAAAAAAAAAGAAGTGCCCAAAGGCAACTCTTCAGCTTGGTTTTATCAACACAGTTCACATCTCTGGCTCTGCCTCTGGGTGACAATCCCCTGCTCACTGGCCAGACCCCTCAGGTCTTCACTTTTGGTATCTGCTTATTGACCAGAGTCCAGATCAGAGGCCTCCCTTTTGCCCTAAAATAATAATCCCCAGGAAGTGCAATTTGGTAATTCTTCCAGCCCTTTAAATCTATAATGAATTAGACTTTTTCTGACAAAGACCCCTTATGGCAGTCATTCTCAAACTTGCCGCACATTGGAAATTACTTGGGGAGCTTCGGAAATAGAATCTTTTCCTCCCTCCCCCAGAGTCTGGGACTGAATCAGTCTAGGGTGTGGCCTATGATTTGGGACTTTTAAAACTGTCCAAGTGATATTTTAGAACCTGGCCTCTCTGCCTCACTTCTGGATCCACCCTTTCCACATTTCCTCCACCCAGTCAAATCAGAAATGGTCAGCAAGTTTCTCTCATATATACTTTCCTTTATAAAGGATGCTGGACTATTTCTACTTTATCAATCATGGAACCTCATGTTGAGTAGACTCAATGCTGTGGAAAGAATGCTGTGTTCAGTTAGAGATCCCTGCCATGGAGTAGATGTCTCATATTCATAAACCCTGTGTAGAGCGTCAGTGAAAAATGGGAATATAATGGCAAAAAATTAAAATAAATTTTCTTTAAAAATCACTGTCCATTTAATATTAGTGTGGAGAAGTATGTTTCTTCTCTTCCCAGACAGTTTTTTTCTTTTTTCCTGGACTGTATTTCACTTCAAGATGCAGCTCAAGTGTCACCTCCTTCATGAAGCCTTCCCTGACAGACTACCCCTTGGCTGAGTGACCTGCCCCCACTGCCCATGCTCCTATAACCCCTATATTCCACACATATAACAAGACTTTTTCTACTGCATTGTGTCCTGGACTTCTATCTTACTATCTAACTATGTTCTGAATCTACAGTGCCTCCTAGCACCGTTCCTGGCATGTAGTAATGCTTAATGTTTTTGAAATAAATTATACTTCATTCAACTTCAACAAATAAATTCATACAAATTGAATTCAACAATAAATTCTTTCAATAAGGAAATCATACTTCATTCAACAATGCAGTAAATTGGGGCACCTGGGTGGCTCAGTGGGTTAAGCCTCTGCCATCGGTTCAGGTCATGATCCCAGGGTCCTGGGATCGAGCCCTACATCGGGCTCTCTGCCCCGCAGGGAGCCTGCCTCCACCTCTCTCTCTCTCTGCCTGCCTCTCTGCCTACTTGTGATCTCTGTCAAATAAATAAATAAAACCTTAAAAAAAAAAAACAAAAAAAACAATGCAGTAAATTCCATATAGCACTAAAAATTATTTATTTGAACTAAAAGAAATGGAAGATTATATATTCTAGAGGCAGAGATGAAATAATAAGGACATTCAGAGTACCTTTAGATGAGATTAATATATATAGGAGAAAGGATATCCTTGACAAAGAGCAAAACAAAAATTAACTTCAAGACATATTCTGGCTAGTTATTTTGATACATTCAGACATGACTAGTCACCAGAGAACTATTTTTAAAAAGCAATATGACAAAGAGGAAGGACTCACTGGCCTGGTTTAGGTTGTGTGGCTTAAGATTTGTTGCTGGCCGAGAAGCAGAGAACTCTAGGAATTTGGTTAAAGTATAATAGAGGAAATTCCTCCCATATGGGGAGCGATTGATGTGTCGTTGCTATATGAGGATATTAAATGAAACATGACAGTGACATAATATTGTCATAATTGAGACAACTAAGTTGGAATCCTGGCTCCATTTTTACAAACTTTGTGAGATAAGATATGTTTCTCATTTTGAGAATCAGTTTTCTTGTCTTTCAACAGGATATACCTCCTATGGTGGTAATTAAAAACAGAATAGATGAATTCACAAACAAACCAGAAAATTTTAACCTACCTCTCTTAGAAATTGATATAATAAGCAGGCAAAAAAAGTCAGTAAGGATATACATAATTCAAGTAATAAGAAAAGGAATCTTGATTTAATGACTATACTTAAAACAACTGCACCAAACAAGGGGAGAATACACATTCCAGGTAAGCATGTGGGACGTTTCCAAGAATTGACAATAGAATGTGAACTCCAGAAAGGCATGAATTTTTGGTCAGTTTTGTTCAGGGATGTAACACAAGCACCAAGAACAATACCTGGCATAGATGAGTGCTTAATACTTGTCCAAAAAAAAAAAAATTGATCATATGTGGAACCAAATAGCACTTTGAAAACAAACTCATGATTGAAAACCCCTTATGTTAGAAATTAATACAAAAAGTTTTATGTAATCCATGATCAAAAAACTGAAAAAAATTTGAGGAAAAAAAACCAGAACAATTATATACCACAGCTTGTGCAGTATAATTAAAGAATGTCTAGAAGTATACTTTTTTCCCATTTAGTCTAAAATGCACATTAAACTAAAAATGAATTCAATTATCTATGTCAGAAATATAAACAAAGGATAGCAGTATCCCCTTTCCCCAGCCCATGAAAGGAAATAACAAGCAGAACTTGATGAAATAGAAAACAGAGATCAATAAGGCCAAAGTTGGTTATTTAAAATCATTCATAATGAAGACAAAATAGAGGAGGCATAAAATATTAGGATTAGCAAATTACTGAAGCTGCAAAGAGTAAACAGATAACGGGGATATTCTGAACAATTTTGTCAGTAAGTTTGAACACTTAGATAAATGGTTAAATTTCTAGAAAAATACAACTTAATAGAACTGACCCAAGAAGAAATAGAAATTAAGAACAATCTCATTTCCAGCAAAGAAGATGAATTAATAATTTTAAAGAAACATCTTGCCCTTAAA
The DNA here is from genome assembly GCF_002288905.1 of Enhydra lutris kenyoni. Taxonomy (NCBI): domain Eukaryota; kingdom Metazoa; phylum Chordata; class Mammalia; order Carnivora; family Mustelidae; genus Enhydra; species Enhydra lutris. The sequence continues at coordinate 33,650,067 of NW_019154100.1, read as the reverse complement.
GAAAACAACATAACCTAGACAATTTTATAGGTCTGTTCTACTACACTTTCAAGATACTGATAATTCCAATCTTATACAAACAAATGGAGAATGGACAATTAGGGAATTCCTTTTTTTAGGTGATTATAACATTAATACCCATAGCAGAGTGGGGTTAATGCAGTAATAGGGAAGTCCAGGTTTATTATATGCACAAAGATACAAACAAGAACCTAAGAATAAATTGGACATAAGATAGAAAAATTCCAGCTCTCCTCAAATTGACCTATAGTTTAATCAGCATACCAATAGGGCTTTTTATGGAGCTTTCCAATCTGAATGTAAAGTTTTCAAGGATGAACAGTCCAGACAAGTCTGAAGAAGGACATGAAATAGGTGAATATTTTCCTATCAGATAACAAGATTTATCACAACAGATAAGAAGCATGGCACAAGGATATACAAATTGACTCATAAAAGAGGATAGCTCAAGAACAAATGTGCATATATTTAACAAATGAGGCTGACAACTAGTTATCTACATGGAAATTAATGAATTATTTTCCTACCTTACATCATACATAAAAATGACATTGCAAATAGATGAAGGACCTAAAAAGGAGAGAGAGAGTACTAGAAAACCTAGAAGATAGCATAGGGTAATATCTTCATGCCCTCAAGGAGGAATTCCTCAAAGAAGAAGGACTTCCAAAACAAAAGCAAACAATCAAAAACCTTTAGAAGAAAGGATAAATCAATTAATTAGGGTCATTAACTTCTGTTCACTAAAAGATATAAAGAAAGCGAAGCAAGCCATAATGTGTGGAAAATACTTGATTAGCATCCAGAATAAAGAACTCTGATGAACAGTAAGAAACAAATAACTCATTAGAAAAAGAGACCGAAGACATGACATTTCACAGAAAAAGAAATGTGAATGAGCCAGAATCATTAAAGAAAATCCAGCCTACTCATAATCAGGGAAATGCAAAGTGAAACCATAATAATATCATTTATAACAGGACATTGGTTTAAAAAATGTACACATTGGGAAACAGGTGGAAAAGCACAGTCTCCTTTATTCTTTGTAGAAGGTCACTATTTTGGAAATAAATGGCATTACCTGCTAAAATTGGGAATGTACATACTATGACCTAGCTTCTCCACTCCTTAGACATATACCCCAGGAAATTTCTTATACATGTGCATCAGGAGACATTGTCTAAGAAGGTCATTGCCAAGGGTTCATAATAGCCGAAAACCTGGAGCTCACTTATACATGTGTCTGGAATAAATAATAGAACAGATAGATAAAGGGTCTTACTAAATATTTAAAATAGCGATAGACAACAATTTGGATGACTCTCAGGGGACTATTATTAGGCCCAAAAAATCTAATTTGCATAAGAAATTATGCAAATTTTGAGTTTATTTACAGGACATTCAATAACATGTAAAGTTAAACAATCTATTTTTAAGGACCTGAAACATGCTAACATACAAAGAAAATCAAGTGAATAATAAATACAAAATTAGATTAGTAGTCATCTCGCAAAGGATGGGTGGAAGAGGGGTACACTGGGGTCTTCAGAGTTGAAGGTTATGTTCCTTGAAATAGGGTAGTGGTTATGTAGATGTAATTTTATTATAATTATTTATACTTTTTCAAAGAGAGAGCAGGGGGAAGGGACAGAGGGAGAGGGAGAGAGAGAATTGTAAGCAGGCTCTACACCAAATGTGTTAGCCCGATGCAGGGCTCGATCTCACAACCCTGAGATCATGACCTGAGCTGAAATCAAGAGTCGGACGCTTAACCAACTGAGCCACCCATGCACCACTGGTAATTATTTATACTGTAAACATTTTATAAATATTCGTCAACAAGTATTCAATGTTGGAAAAACAGGTAGACACTCTCAGATGCTAACCCACATGAAAAGAACAATCCCCAATAGGTGTGACAGGAAGTAGAGAAGAAATCCTCAATTTCTCTGGCAATCACAATTTGTAAATAGGATTTCCCTTAAGACTTGTGCATGATGTGAAGTTCAATTTGAAGGGACAAGAAGGATGAAGGAAACGGGTGTCTCATTTAAAAAGCCAGCAGTGGCCACTTAGGTAAACAAAACCACAGACTGTTAGAAGAACATGTTGACTGGCATGGTCAAGGTTAACAAATGTTTTCAAATCAAGAAACTGAGGCTCTGAGAGGGGAAGTCGATTTGCCTAGCTCACACTCCTACTCAAGTATGAGAGCCGAAATTAGAAAGTAGCTCTCTGGGTCCTAGCCCAAGGCACTCCTGTCACCTGGGTAAGGTGAGAAGAGCATGGGCTTGATCATACACTGAAGTTGGGTTGGAATCTAGGCTCTGACACTTAGCTCTATGAGCCAGCACAAGTCAGTTACATTCTGGAAAGCCCAATTTCCCCTTGGGTAAAACGGGGAGTAGAAATCGTACCAGTCTCCTATGGCTGTTAGAAGATTGCATGAGGTACTGTATGTGAACGTTTTATAGTCAGAGTAAAATCAATGCCAGCTGCCTCCCTTTCCTCCTACCCATGATGGCAGCAGATGAGGAGGCTGAAATGATGTGACAATGTCAACTCCGCACACACCCCAGCAGAGAAGCGCGCTGCCTGTGGGAGAGCCAGGGCCCTGTGCCTCTCTGGGTGTGCTCTCTGCATGCTGGGGTTTCTAGTTCAGTGTCTTCTTGGTGCTCCTTAGTTCTTACTTTTGAGACTCAAACCAAATTTTTTTCTGGTGCCAGATGACAGGACATTCACTTTACATTTGTGCAAACAAAACAATTACTGTTGTTTCCTGTTGACTCCAGGCCCACAGAGCTTTTGTTATCACCCAGAGATCCCCATGGGAATCAAGCTGAAGAATCAAGCTGAACAAAGATTTTTTTTTTTTTTTTTTTGCCAGAATCAATTTCCTGAAGTTGAGAGGCTTTATCATTTACAGTCTGTGTGCTAAAAAAAAATTTTTTTTTTTTTTTGGATGAATGGCTGACTCCTTTATTGGTTTCTTCCTTCACCCAACCTCCCATTGCCTGCTATCTCACCCTGACTTTGGGATCTCACCCTTGGGGGAGAAGAATTGCCATCTCTCTGCCCACAGCAACCACTGGGAGGCTGGCTGAGGGTCCACAGTAAATGTGCTATTGAGGCATGTCTGGGTCACATTCCGGCTATGTAATCTCGGGCAAATTAATTAACTTGTGAACTATCTGGAAAATATTCTCCATGACAGAACTTAAATAGGATGTTATTTCTTTCTTTTTCTTCTCTTTTTTTTGGGGGGGTAGGGGGTGGGGGTTGCAACTTAGTGTCTACACCTTGAGTACCTGCTGCATGTCAGGTAGTGGGAGAACACTAGAAAAGAAATAAGTCGCATTCCCTGCCATCCCAAGGAGATAGAGAGTGAGGTTTAGGGATGTGCAAGTTTTATCACAAGCAGACTGGCCAGGAGCCCAGGAGCTGGAGTGGGTCAGAGAGGGGTAGGCAGCTTGGTTCTACCAGTCTCTATACAAGGCTGCATGAGCTTAGGCAAACGCAATAACATGTCCAATTCTGTTTTCCTGTCTCTAAAATATGGATAATAGGTCCTCACAGTCTGGGTGTGAGGTTTAAATGAGATCGTAATTTTTGATCAGGTTATTGCCAGCTCTCTGAGTTCAGTCTCCCGTTTACTGTGAGAATAAACTCCTTCTTGGGATCCTGCCACATGCGACATTGTTAATCATGCTGGCTGGCCTTCCTACCATGCCAGTATCTTCCCTATCATTCTTCTCTCTCCCGCCCTGAACTGCACTTTAAAGCCCCCCCACTCCCACCCACTAACACAAGCTACATCATGTCCCGGACCTCCCTGAGGTTAGCAAGGAGAGGAGGGCCTGCCTCGCGGTACTGTCATTGTGCCCCCATTTCTACCTCAGGAACTTGTTCACGGCCGAGCTTCCTTCCTTGGCCCTGTGGTATGAACATTTAACCCGACATCTGCCCTGCTGACAACATTTCAACTGTGTGTCCCCCTGTAGTTAACTGCAGGCACAGTGTTGCGCAGGAGAGCTCTAGAACTCTACCTTGCATAACTGTTGATTAATAACTCCCAGTTCCTCCTCCCACAAGCCTGTGACAACCACCATTCTCCTCTCTGCTTCTATGACTTTGACTATTTTAGATTCCTTATATAAGTGGAATTAGGCAGAATTTGGCCTTTTGGCACACCCTGATTTCACGTAACCTACTGTGCTCAAAGTTCATCCTTGCTGTCACAGATGGCAGGATTTTCTTCTGTTTGGAGGCTGAATAATATTCCACTGTATGTATAGACCACATTTTAAGAATCCACTTATTTGTTCTCAGACATTTTAGGTTGTTTCTGTTTCTTTGCTGTTGTGAATTCAGTGAGCCCAGGAGGGCTAATATCTCTTCGAGATTCTGATTTGAGTTGGTGCATCTAACCTTCTTATCTGGGCGATCTATTCCAAGAGGGTTTCATGATCCTAATCAAACATGTTTGTTAGGTTATTTTTCCCAACCAGAAGACCAGAACTCTCTTTGAAATGAATTTTCTATCAAGCTCAAGTAGCAGAGAGCTTTAAAAAATAAAATCTCTCTCTCTGTTTCTCTTCCCTTAATCATAGTACCCAGCAGATGAGCAAATTGGGGTGGATCCGCTCACTCACCATTTCTAATGCTGAAAATCTTTGAGGTTTTCTTTGTACTTTTCTCCCAGATGTCTCCCCAACACTTTTGGAATAATTTCTTTCTGTTCCTCTCTGCTTTTCATTGAGAATAGGAATAATTCATCCAAACATAAGGAGAGAAAAAAGGTTTTTTGGGAGAAAGGGGGAGGGGGGAACCCACCCCCTGTCAAAATAGTCTGGCTCCACATCTGCCCCTTTCACTCAGCCTTTGTGCAAAGCGGGGCTGGTTGGGTACGGCGGACTGGGGCTCTGTTCAATAGAGCATCTGTCACTCCCAGCAGAGCCAGGGCTGCCTTCTGAGCTGAACAGGAAAATGACTAAGTGATGACAGAAAAATGGCTGCCAGTTTCAAGTAGAACTGCCACCTCTGAGGATGCCCAACATTGTCTTTTCAAATGGCACTTTCACAACGAGCTTGCTCTCCTTGCAGTGGCTTATGATCTGAAGATTTGATTCCTGTCCAAATGCCCAGGCATCCACTAGATTTGCAGAATTTTATGCTGGGAAAGAAGTTTAATGGCGAAAGGCCAAGTTGAAATCTATGAGATTGATTTTGGACGGACAAGAAATTCCTAAAGAAATTTTTGAGAATTCCAAGGTTTCAGGGTGAGTGCTGACGAAGGAACACTGGACTGATTCCAGAAGACTTAAGTATTAGTCTCTGCTGTATCACTCTGTGGGATCTTGGGCAAATTACTTTACTTCTCTGGATTTTAGCTTCCTCATCTATAAAGTAAGGATGTTGAGTAGGATCAATAATTTTCAGATTGTGTTCTGAGAATCCTGTAGTCAATAAGTTAGAGGAAATGCTGGGATAAATTTCATAAAGTGCTTTAGTAATGACTTTCTCAGAAACTTTAATACATTACTATGCACCACAACTTTCCAGGACAAGGGTAAGGTAAAAGTTTTCATAAGCAATCAAAAGCTCTTTAGAGCAGGTGACAGTCAAGGCACTTAATGGCTTTATTGGTATGAAGGGTACTTGTTCTGAACATTTAGTTGCATCACTCAGGAAGGTGGGGAGAGGCTAGAAGAATGAGAAGCACAAGTCCTAATGTTATAGAGAGTGAGATCGTAAGAATAAAAATCCATAGAAATGAGGATGTGAATTAGAAGGAGAGATGGGTAAAAGTTCATCTTCACTTATAAGAAGGGCTTGCACGGAGAACCAAGTGAAGGAAGAGTGACTTAAAATTTAAATCGTAAGAAAAAAAATCGTAATGCTTGTTCATGGCTTTACCAGTTCTCATGTTCCTTACGCATATGTGTAACTCCAGATTTCCAACTAGTATCATTTTCCTTCTGTACGGAGGACTTCCTCTCACTTCCTGCAGTGTATGTCTGCTGGAGATGAATTCTTGCAGCCTTTGTATGAATGAAATGTCTTTATTTTGCCCTTCTTTTGAAATGTTTTTACTTAGTAGAGAGTTATAGGTTGACAGGTTTTCAGTACAGTGTTTTCAAGACATTCCTCCATTGTCTTCCTGCTCTCAATATTTTCAAGAAGAAATCTGCTGCAATTCTTATTTTTTTTCCTCTGTATGTGACTTGTCATTATTCTCTGGATGTTTTTAAGCCTTACCCATTATCACTGTTTTTAAACAATTTCATTGTGATGTGTCTTGGTGTAGTTTTCTTTTTCTTTTTTTCTTTTTTTTTTTTTTTTGTGGGTCAATTTCAGGGCTCTTTATTTTGTTACATTGGTCTGTCTATCCTTGTACTTCACTGTCTTTATTAATGTGACTTTGTAGTAAGTCTTGAAGTTTGGGTGTTTTCTTAATGCTGTTGCGTGTGTATGTGTGTGTGCACTTGGATTTCATTGAGTTCTTTTCATCCCTGGTTTATAGTTTTCATTGAATCTGAAAAATTTTAAGCTGTTATTTCTTCATTTGAAGGAATATATTTTCTGTCCACACCCCTCTCTCTAATGTCTTTTCTGGAGACTCCAACTACCTAAAATTTAGCTGCCTGTGACCGTCCTGCAGCTCACTGATGCTGTTTTCATTTTGGGGGCAGTAAGGGGCAGAGATTCTTTTTACTCCCTTTCATTTTGTATCATTTCTATTGCCATGTGCTTGAGCTCACTATTCTTTTCCTCTACAATGTCCAGTCTGCTGGGGGCACCATGTAGAGTAAGTATTTCACCTCTTAGACTTCACAGTTTTCACTCCCTGATGTTCCACTGGGGTCTTTTAAAAATATTCTCCGTGTCCTTAGATAACTTCTGACCATACTGGAATAGTTAAAATAAATGCTTATTAAAGCATTATTAATGTCCTTGCCTGTTTGTTCTATCATCTGTGTTAGTTCTGGGTCAGTTTCTATTGATTGATCAATCCTCATTGTGGGTCATATTTTCTGGTTTATTTGCATATCTGATGATCTTTGATTAGATTCCAAACATTGTGAATTTTATCCTGCTTAGTGTGGATTATTTTTTATATCCCTATAAATATCCTTAAACTTTGCTCGGGGATGCAATGAGGTTTTTGAAAGATCCTTGTGGGATTTATTTGTGTGTGTGTGTGTGTGTGTGTGTGTGTGTTTGGTGGGTTCAGAGCTGTGCTCAGTTTAGGACTACTTATTCCCACTACTGAGGTATGACTTCCCTAGGTACTTTCCCAATGTGCCATGAATTATGTGTTTTCCCCTCTGCCTGGTAGGAACAGGCTTTGGTCATAGTCCAGTGTGAGCACTGGACACTGTTCTCCAATCTTTCAGATGGTTCTCCCCCAGCATTGTGTAGTTTCCTTAAACGTATATACTACTCACTACTGTGCTACATACCCAAAGGACCCTGAACAGGCTACTCTCTGTGCAGTTTTCTCCTGTCTTTGTACCCTATCTTACCAGCTCCAGCTCCCTTCTTGTCTCCAGACTCTCAATTCACAGGGCCCATCAGGCCCTATGTGGCTTCCTCTTTCTTATGCTCCAGGCTATAAATTCTCTCAAGGTAATCTGTGGCAATTATAGGGCTCACCTCCTTATTAGCCATCTCAGGGATCACTGTTCTTCATTGTTTAATATCCAGTGACTTGAAAATCTTCCTTTCATATAATTTGTCTGCTGGTCATTGTTGTCGTTGTTGTTGTCATTTCAGTAGGAAGATAAACTAGTTCTGGTTACTCTGTCTCAGGTGGAAGCAGAAATCTTTAACTGAAAATTATAGCAGGAAGTTTAATTTGAATGTAAGGAATGATTTCTTTGTTTAACTCCCACTATTAGAAAAACAAAAAATCATTGAAATAGGAGACCCAGGAATATGCGGGAGTCCTCATGCTTGGAGCCTTAAAAAAGGGGACAGGTTGAGAGGGTGATCTGGTTGGGACATCTGTCACCCCATTCATGCCACGGTTGATTTGGCTGTTCTGGTTGGTCAGGCAGGTGTCTCCACCCTTCCTAACTGCTGCAAGTTCGTACCTCCCAAAGCAGCATGCGTGATTGAAGAGAATGACCGCACCCATAGAGGAAAATCATTCTTCAGTCAAGGCTATAAGAGTAGTTGTGTTCTTCTATTAGAACATCCAATCAACCCCTCAAAGTCCATTTGTAGAAGAACATAGTGTAGGCAAGCTTCCAAAACTCCAGACAGATCCAAATGAGCCACTGAATGTGGCAGTCTACCTTTCTTAAATAAAAACAAAACAAAACAAATACAATATAATAAATAGTATTTGTTATGGGTGGTTATTTATTAAAGATTCTTTCTGAGCTATGTGACAGAAAATAAATTTGAGCCTTCAGCAAAAAGGGTTATTAATTATTTTAACACTTTTCTGGAAAGTTCAAGGAGTTGTGCCAGGTACATCTGTTACTCAAGGTTTGAATGATCATTTCAATCTCATGGCTTCCCTTGACTTGAGGGCCAAGACAAAGAGAATAATCCTCTCCCCGACAGAAGTAATCTGAATGATGCCTAGGTCATGTGAACACTGCCAGATTGATTCTTGTTTCCAGGGAAATGATGTAAATTACTCTGATTATTTACTTTGGATCTTGTTTTTCAGCCTCTCCACACTCCCCTCTGCCTCCCAGCCCCATGATTGACAGTTTTGCTAGAATCACACATAGTGGGGGAGGGATACTGTGTAGTCAAAAATGTACCCGTGAAACATGAGGCAGCTTTACGAGATGATCTTGCAAGATTTCTATCGACTCTAAAAATTCATGATTCTGAGGACCCGAATGGTATTGAAAGGATTTGAAAAATATTTGAAAAATGATAGGACTGCAGATGACACACAATAAATTGATTTCCTCCCTAGGAATCCTTTCTTAAGGTTTTATTGTCTTTTTGATTTTTAAGATAATGCATGTTTATTACTGAAAGTTTGGAAAATCAAGAAAATGTCACTACCCGAAGAAGATCCCTGGTAACATTTCAGCGTATGTCCAAATTGTTCAAGAACTTGATTGATGGGAGTTAAAAGAAGGCACACCCGAATAAAGACTGTTGTTAATTCTCTTGATCTTTCATGCATATAGACCAAGTTGAATACCAAATCTTGGCATTTATGCTCCTGGTAACAGTAAGCAGATTTTTCAATTAATTATGGCATATGAGCACTCTTGAAGGTCTTATTCCTCTAATTACTTACTAGTTGCTGCTCTGCATTGCTTTATTCAATAAAAATGCACATCATTAATGTCTAGTCACTGCCCCAGCACCCTGCATTGCAAAGCTTCAACAGAACACATTTTATCTTGATGTGTTTCTGAAGGATCTCACAGGAATGGTGAGGAATGGGTTGAATGGGGCCTATAATTAATTTTGTGCTAATTCTACTCATTCATTCCTACATTTATTTACTCATTTATTTATCACTTATTTACTCATTTATTCAACAACCTTTTATTGAATTTCTACTATGTTCCAGGTACTCATGGGGTAGTAGAGAAATAAATGTAAACAAAGCACAGTGGTTTTTTTTTTCCCCTTCCTCATAGTTTGAAGTTTAATGGGAGACACAGAAAAAAATAAATGTCAGTGAAATAATTACAAACTGTGATAAGTGCCAGGAAAGAAGCAAACAGGAGTATTGAGATTTATAAAATTGAGACCACACAAGGCTCTTCTCTGCTTCTAACCTTCCATAGCTCCACATTGCTTATGCAAGGCAGCCAGCAACGCAGCTTGATGTTCAAGGCTCTTCACGGTATGGATCCTGCCTGAAGTTCCCACTTCCATTTCCCCCAAAACTCAGGCACACATAAATATCCACCACTCCCTGGCTGTGTATGTCATGTCAAGGAGCGCAGGATTTGACTCACTAGTGATGGGGTGTCTTTGAGTGGTTCCAAGCAAGGCAGTGACAACGAGCTCACAAAAAGCTTACTTTGAATGGTTCACCTTCACCTTGCAGGGCGATGTGTGCAGGAGGACCTGGTCAGGTGCAGGCATAAGCACCTGGTAGGAAGCATCGCCAGGACGGCGGCAAGAGGATGACATTGCCTACATGCTGGTGGGAGCGACTGAGCTACAAAATCTGGACGCGATCCATTCTCTGGGACGTGGTCAGGGACTGGCTGTGATGGTGAGGATACAGCAAGTGACTCCCATCCTCCTGGCCTTGAAGAGGTTGGCGAGCTGCCAGCTGAAGCCGGAAAAGTGGCAGTAAAACGGTGTTAAGGTAGTCACACTACTTAACTCAATATATAGATTCTTCCAGAGGGAAGTCAGAAATAATTTCCTCCTCTGGGTTTTGCAAGAGCAGTATCCAGACTTCCTGCTGGTGGTTCTTTCCCAATAAAGGATATGGCAAGAAAGATCATTTCGTAAGTCTCTAACCTGGGGTCTCACAAGGGTGGCCCACAGGCCGAATGTGGCTTCCAGCCCAATGAGCTGATTTAACTTGCACTGTGTCTTAAAACTGGGAATTTCCGGGGCGCCTGGGTGGCTCAGTGGTTTAAGCCTCTGCCTTCAGCTCAGGTCATGATCTCGGGGTCCTGGGATCGAGCCCCACATCAGGCTCTCTGCTCAGCGGGGAGCCTGCTTCTCCCTCTCTCTCTGCCTGCCTCTCTGCCTACTTGTGATCTGTCTCTGTGTCAAAGAAATAAATAAAATCTTTAAAAAAAAAAACAAAAAAAAAAAACAAAAAAAAAACCTGGGAATTTCCCTCACAGAATTTCTGATTTTCACCTTCTCTTTTAAAAATAAGATCTGTCAACATTCTCATGGGACAACTAGCTGGAGCTGAGGGAGACTCTTTCCAGAGGCATTTCCACCCCTGGCTCATGACAGGCCCCACTACTCGCTAACATCTGTCAGGAATGCAGGTTAAGGAGTCCCCAGCTGCTGCTCGGCAGAAGGGCCCATGTGTCCTAGGTGCTGGGCCCTCCAGTCCAAGTCCCAGAGCATGCAGGTGAGGTTGTAAATGTGTCACCTTTCCCTGATGGCCAGGGGGCGTAGTCCTTCTCCAGGTGTTTCAGCAGGTGCTTGCCCCCAGGGCACGCCAGGCTCTGGCTGCCCCCCTCCCCAAGTGGGCCCCAGGCAGCATGCGCGGTGCCTTGGTGCCATTACTGAGCGCTAACAATACTACCTCCAATACCACCCATAAGAAAAATTATAGAGCACTTACCATGGTCCAGACACTCTGTCAAGGGCATCACGTGGATACACGATTCCTGCAGTGAACAGGAGGGCAGATGTTATTGTTCCCATTTTACAGATGTGGAAACAGGTGCAGATGTGGAAACAGGCGCTGTGGCCCAAAGTTACAGCACAGGTGCTTAGGGAGAGGGAAGAATCTAGGTTAAATCCTTGGTGTCTACTCTTGAAGAATTTCTTGACCCATAGTATATTTTTAAATAAAAATCATTCCCGTTTTTTCTATTTCTTTGAAGTTTAATAATGCATATTTGAAATTCTCTTCAAATAGCCACATCGATCTGGAATGGCTTGTTATTTGCAAATAGTGTGTCCTATGCTTTCCTATTCTGCTTCTTTGCCCACGGGGTTCTCCTGCATGGGTTATGGTTCCGTCCTCCTCCTCTTGTCCATATGTAGGTCTCTGGCCTGGAAGCTTCTGGTAGCAGTTTGCATATGCCTTTTACAGATGACTATGAGTCATCTTGATTTAAAATATTTGGTCCTATTGTTATGCTTTCTCATCTCTTGGGTCCAGACCATGGATACCTGATTCATGGTGTGTTTACAGTCCTTTTAATTTCTGTTCAGGGTTCAAAAAAACTGTATGCAAGTCTCCCTGATGAGTGGAAAGTGCAAGTCTCCCTGATGAGTTTCCACTTCCTAAGAGTGGAAACTGGGTCTTCCTCATGTGTATCCCTGTCCCTCCCTAAATGGTAACGAGCATTGCGTAGAGTGGGCAAAGTCTGTCTTGTCCCATCAGTGTCCTTCTCTTGACTTAATAGCACGTTCAGATCCCTTTCTCTCTCCTCATCACATCGGCTTCCTTGAAATAGTGGGAATTCATTCTGAGGTGTCAGAGACAGATGACAGCTTTGTGTGGTATCTCTCTAGGCACTCACTCTTCAACTGGCATCAGAGGCCTCATCCAGAAGCATCCACATAGAAAAGGTCAGTGAACAGAATCCAAAGTGTAGGAAGACAGAGTGTATATTAGAATGAATAACTATGGCAGGTTCGGGGCAGTGGTTCTGAGCTGGGGTTGGGGGATCTCCCCCCTTCTCTCCCACTTGGGGCAGTGTCTGGAGACACTCTTGGTTGTTACAAGTTGAGGAAGGGGCTCTACTGGCATCTACTAGGGTAGGGGCAAGGAATCCTACTAAATATCCTGCAATTCACAGGACTGCACCCACGAATTTTCCAGCCCAAAATGTCAATAGTACTGAAGTTGAGTGGCAGGTGGAAAGGGTTTTCTATTGCTGCTTCCACAAACACCATGGCTTAAAACCTTACACAGTTTTAATTTTACAGTTCTGGAGGTGAGAAGTCCAAAACAGGGGTCACTGGGCTTAAATCAAAATGTCAGCAGGGCTGTGTTCCTTGCGGAGGTTCTAGGGGACAATCGACTTCCTTGATTTTTCCAGCTTCTAGAAACCACCCCCATCTCTTGATTTGCTGCTTCATCCTTCATTTTCAAAGCCAGCAAAGGCAGGTCGAGTCCTCAGCTGCCAGGTGGCTGGTTCTCCATCTTTCACCTAAAGACCCTGTGATTACGTTGGGTCTATCTGGATAAACCAGGATAAATTTCCTCTTTTCAGGTCATCTAATTAGCAGCCTTTATTCCCCTTTGCCACATAAACTACCATTCTTGTAAGTTTGGGGATTAAGATGTGGACATCTTTAGGGGCCATTATTCATCCTACCGCGGAGGACTGCCCTTGTCCTACAACTCCAATGCATTTACTGGTTTTATCCAAACCAGTTGCAAGTCATGTAGATGATGCCCAATCCGCGTCATATGATTTTAAGAGACTTAAGTGTGGACAGCTCAAGACCTCTAAGCCCTTTCAGTTATAGCTGCTCCTTAACCAAGGCCTGCCCTAGGACCTCAAGGGACATCGTTTCCTGAGCTGTGGCAGTCTGGGCTCGATCACACCTGCTTCCCTGGGTGGTTACCAGGTAAGAGACTTATACACAAGAACTAAGAGCCAAATGGAAATCCGTGTGCTTCTTCGTTAAGTGCCAGATGCAACAACTCCCGGTACAAAGATAGGAGTCCTAGAAAGACTTTACTCCTCTTTCCAGAAAATTAAAGACACAGCCTAAATTTCCTTCCCAGTTATACGCAGAATGAGGGTGTAAGAGCAAGAGCCCTGGGGCCTCTGGGTGGCTCAGTTGGTTAAGCACTCAACTCTCCTCCTTTTGGCTCAACATGATCTCACGGAGCCCCGAGGTGGGCGGGGTACTGAGTGGGAAGTCTGCTTAAGATTCTCCCTCCTCGGTGTTGGGATCGAGCCCCGCATCGGGCTCTCTGCTCAGCAGGGAGCCTGCTTCCTCCTCTCTCTCTCTGCCTGCCTCTCTGCCTGCTTGTGTGCTCTCTCTCTCTCTCTCTCTGTCAAGTAAATAAATAAATAAAATCTTAAAAAAAAAAATTATCCCTCCTCTCCTGCCCCTCCCCCTTCTCTCTCTCAAACTCTCAAAATAAATAAATAAATCTTTTTTTTAAGAGAGAAAGAGGGGCACCTGTGGCTCAGTCAGTTAAGCGTCTGCCTTTGGCTCAGGTCATGATCCCAGGCTCCCAGCACTGAGCCCCACATTGGGCTCCCTTGCTCAGCAGAGAGCCTGCTTCTTCCTCTCTCCCCTGCCCGTGCTCTGTCTCTTGCTACCTCTCTCTCACAGAAATAAATATATAAAATCTTTAAACAAAAAGACAGAAAGAGAGAGAGAGAAAGAGCCCTGGCCAGGCCTGGGCTGAGCTGGAGGCCATGCCCAGGTATGCCTGCACAGGGAGCAGGGCATGCCCGTGTGCCTGAGCGCTCCGGCTGTGACCGATCAATGACCATGTTCAGTTCCTTTGTACCAACTTAGAAAATTAGGTAAGAAAATGGCTAGCATGAGTTTCGGTGGCCTGTTGGAGAGTTACACTTACCCTTAGGAGGCATGTTGGGGGGTGCCTGGGTGGCTGAGATGGTTAAGCGTCTGCCTTTTGCTCAGTTCGTGATCTCATCCTGGGATCGAGCCCTGCATCAGACTCCCTGCTCCATGGGCCTGCTTCTCCCTCTGCCTCTGCCCCTCCCCCTGCTTGTGCGCTTGCTCTCTCTTGCTCTCGCTCTCGAAAAATTAAATCTTAAAAAAAAAAAAAAAAAAAAAAGAGGTATGTTGGAGTTTGGGGTACAGAATGGGTAGTGGAGAGAGTCCTGGTGCTGGAACCAGAAGACTCCGTGTCCGGGTGCCAGCTCACCTCTGCCCTGGACGACTGCCTTCCAGAGCCTTCCAGGACGCAGGTGGCGGTCCTGCCCCTGCGGTCCCACGGCCTGAGGTTCCAGCCCCTTCCGGTAGGCAGGTGCATCCCAAACAATAGCCCCTATCGAAGATGCCACTGGGGGTCAGTGGCCTGACCGTGGGAACCCAGTAGGAACACAGGTGTCCTCCAGGCACTTGCCCGCTTTTGACAGTAAGGCTGTCAGGCTAGGCATGTCTCGGGTGGTGCTGTTTTTACTTCTTGGGTTGTCGCGTGAGCCAGAGAAATACTCTCCTTTGCAGCCAGCAATATGATTGATTTGAAAGAAAGTCTATAATGAGCATGTGCTTCAAATGAAAGACTCGGGAAGGTACTGCCAGAGCTCTTTTATGCTAATGCTCTGCAGGGAAGTCGCTTGAACGTGGCTTTTAGGAAGGGAACGGGACACGCAGAGTGGGGACATGGAGCCTGCGGGCAGCCAGAGGTCTCCTGTGTCTTCACCTTCAATATGTGAGCAGTCGGGATGCCAGGCGCAGTTGGCAGGGGCCACTGGCATGACGCTGGTGTTGCCAGGGCTGGCCCTGTGGGCTCTCTGGGCTGGAGAAGTGCTTTCTTTGCATTCTGTGGTCTGAATCCGCTTTCCCTGGCTCCATTTGCTCTCTCTGGTTATGAGTGAGGAAACAAGAGCCAGCTCTGAGTGTCCCCACAGGGACAGGGTGTGACACGTTGTGCTTCTGCTCAGAGGCAGGGTGACTGGTGGAATGGCTGGGCGTCATTGGCCCTAATAAACGCAATTCTTTCTACTGGGAAGAGGATTCCTGAGGGCTCTGGGTGGACACTGACCTTACCAGCTTCACAGGTAACCTAGTTGGTGATATAAATAGCCTTCTTCCAAGTGGGTGAATGAGCCAGCGACCGGGACAGGAACCTGAGGAGGTGCTGATGTTGCCATCTGCAGCATACATGCCCCCCCAAAGTTTTTGCAACCGTCCAACTTCCCCATGCTCACCCCTCCCTGCTCCCTGCACTATACGAAAGTGTCTTCCTTTCCTGTTGCCTCTGTTACAAATTACCATAAACTCAGTAGCTTAAAACAACACATATCTATTCTTCTGGGGTTCTGGAATTCAGAAGTTTAAAAGCTCAAGATGTCGGTCAAGCTGCGTTCATTCTAGCGGCTTTAGGGGAGAATTTATTTCCTTGTCTTTTCAGAGTCTAGAAGCCGCCTATGTTCCACCCTCTGTAACCTCTTGCTTCCACTACTGACGCTGAGCCTCCTGCCTCCCTCTTATAAGGACCCCATGATTCCACTCAGCAACCCCCATATAATCTAGCATAATCTCTCTGTCCTAACATCCTTCATGTAACCATGTCTGCAGAGTCCCTTTTACTGTGTAAGGCAGAAGGTTCCGAGTCGAGGAGGTTGGCTCATCCCAGAACAGCAGGACAGCAGCCTGTGGTGTGTGTGTTGGGGGTCGGGGCACGAAGACCCTGCCCCTTCCAGCCCAGCGATGCCCCCTTCAGGGCAGTGGCTCTAGGACCAGACCCAAGGGCAACTCTGCCTTGGCTTACTTTCTAGGTCAACACCAGCCCCTCTCCATGACCTCTCTCTGACACCCAAGCCTGTTCCTCTGACCTGGATCAAGCCTGGGGATAGCTATTCTGTCCTTTGGGAGGGGACCTCGGACTGGAGATTCCAAGTCACCCTGCGGGGATTCCCTCACATCCCCATCACTGTCCCTTTGTTTTAGTTTCCTGTAGGGAAGTGACAGGGGCCTGAGCGAACAAGGCAGAGGAGAGCCAGGGGCTGCCTGAGCTCTCAAACCTCCCCACATTCCTGTCTCTGGTGGTGTCACAGCCTGAACCGGTGCCTGAACCTCCTGGGGGGGGGGGGAGGCCCTGAGCTCTGCAGCAAGCAGACAGTGCCGTCATGAAGGCCTTGCCTCCAGCTGCGGCGGGGCACAGTGTCCCTTGCCAACTTGTTATTTGTTCCCCTAATCTCTCTCAACACAACCCGCACTTCGTTAGAAAAAAAATCCTTGGGGATCTCCCTCCGCTTCCTGTGCAAATATCTTTCTTTCTTTCTTTCTTTCTTTCTTTCTTTCTTTCTTTCTTTCTTTCTTTCTTCTTTCTTTCTTTCTTTCTTTTTTCTTTCTTTCTTTTTCTGTCTTTCTCCCTCCCTTCCATCTCCTTCCTTCCTTCCTCTCACCTGTTTTGAAGCTTAACTATAGATAGTGTGTTGGCTCTGAGGGGTTCTGGGTAATTTGTTAATATTTTTGCTTTGATCTTAATCTTTTAACCATATTTTTCCTAGATCCTGATTCTTTTTTTTTTCTGTTTTTGTCATTATTTCGTTGAATGTGTTTTTGTCATTATGACCTAACATTATGACCTAACACGGGGTGTGTGTGTGTGTGTGTGTGTGTGTGTGTGTGTGTGTGCGCGCGCGCGCGCGCGCGCGCGCGCGCTATGTGCTAGCTCTGGAGACCCGAAGTGACTTTACTCCTTAGGAACGGGTTAGCTGCTTTTGGACGGGTTAGATACCATCCCTGAATCTTCTTTTCCTCATCTGAAAAATGAGGTAATTACCCTGCATAACGGTTTCTTGCCCTAACTTCTTTCTGAATCAGATGGAAGCCTAGAACGTTGACGGATCTCTTTTCTTCAGAGGTGTGCACATGGACATCACTGGACAGCCTCTCGCTCCCTCAGTGATCAGTCTAAATCAGGAAACTTTTATTTGCTTTAGAGAATTTTTCCCCTTACTAGTGGAATAAATGTTCTACCATCTGTATTATTTTCCTGAGGCTGCTGTAACAAATTCCCAAAAACTTCATAGCTTAAAACAACAGAAATGTATTCTCTCATCATTCTGGAGACCAGAAGTCTGAAATCGGTATCAGTGGGTGGAAATCAAGGTGTGGGTAGGACTAGCTGGCTCCGGAGGATTTGGAGAGAATCTGTTCCTTGTCTCTTCTGACTTCTGATGGCAGCTGGCATTCCTTGACTTCTACTATTCTAGTCTCTGCCTCTGAGGTCACATCATCCTCTCCCCTTCTCTGTGTGTGACCCCTGGCTGTGTTCTCTTCCCAGGACATTTGTGATTGTATTTGGAGCCCCACCCTGATCATCCAGGACAGTCTTCCCACGTCAAAATCCTTAACTGAGTCACATCTATAAAGAATCTTTTTCCTTATAACATTTGTAAGTCCCAAAGGTCAGAATCTGATATATTTGGGTGACTGTTTTTCAACCCATGACACCACCTTATAACAGCCTTCCTAATGGCCACTGGTGAGCAAAAGAGATGAGTGACTGTAGTGTCATTTCTAGCATCTCTCTCATCATAGCTGCAACCTTTGTGAAATCAATCCCGGGGGGGCAGGGGGTTGTGGATAACTCCCGACATTCTTGGAGAAAAATGCATGGCACTTTCCCAGGCAAAGAAGACAGAGTGTGTGTCCACAGGTCTGTAGTCTGGACTTCTTTTTGAGGGCACCATGAAACCCACAATGCCCCCACTTTCTGACAGATGATAAGAGACAGATAACCTGTTCTAAAAACTTTTTTCTTCTGTTCTTTTCTCTTCTAAATCACTGTTTAGAGAGACAGTGGCATGGGAGGGAGACTGCAGAAGGAACTGGAGACCCATTGCCATGGACAACTGTTTTATTGTAAACATGGGACTTTCAGATCCAGAGCCTATCACCCCCAGGGCTCCCCTCCATGCGCCCTCACTCCCTGCACATGGCTGAATGGTCAGATTGTTAATAAACATTTTTTGAATTTGTAGACATTAATTAAAAGTCCCAATCTCGGGCACCTGGGTGGCTCAGTGGGTTAAGCCGCTGCCTTCGGCTCAGGTCATGATCCCGGTGTCCTGGGATCGAGTCCCACATCGGGCTCCTTGCTCAGCGGGGAGCCTGCTTCTCTCTCTGCCTCTCCCTGCCACTTCGCCTACTTGTGCACTCTCTCTCTCTCTCTGACAAATAAATTAAAAAAAAAAAAAAAAGTCCCAATCTCAAAATTTGTTGCCTGTATTTTTCCCTGTGTGACATTGGGCAAATCACTACCCCTTCCTAGACCTCAATTTGGAACTTAAAAGAGGATGGACAGTGAGGGCAGAGGCAGGAAGGGATGTCTAGTGTGGAAAAGACTATAATGTAGTGCAGAAACCCAAGCTTGAGAACCAGGCAGACTTGAGTTAGAAACCTGACTTTGGCTCTCTGCTAGTCACATGCTCTTGAGCAAGTTGCTTCTCCTCTGCCAAGCCCTGGCTTCTCATCTGTAAAATGGGGGTAACAACTGGAGTGGGGATGGTTATGGGTTGAATTACATCCCTCAAAGAGACACTGAAGTCATAATCCCTGGTACCTGTGAATGTGACCTTACGTGGGAATGGGGTTGGTGTGGATGTAATTAGTTAAGATGAGGTCTACTAGTGGAGTGGGATGGCCCCTAATCCCATATGACTGGTGTCCTTATAAGAGGGGAGGTAGACACATGGGGAGAAGATGGCCATGTGACAGCAGAAGCGGAGATTGGAGCCATGCATCCACAAGCCAAGGAATGCCTGGGGCTACCAGAAGCTTGAAGAAGAAAGAAAGGATCCTTTCCTGGCATCTTCAGAGGAAGCATGGCTCTGCCAACACCTTGATTTCAGACCACCAGCCTCTAGAACTGTGAGAGAAGAAATTTTTGTTGTTTTACCCCCTCCCCATTTGGGGGTCATTTGTTACAGAAGCCCTAGGAAATTACGACCATTGTCCTGCCTGCTCTTGGCTATAATAGTTTCTGGGGCTTTCCTTGCTTTCGATGACCTTGACAGTTTTGAAGAGTGCTGGGGAGGTATTTTGCAGAATGCCTTCTATCAGGATTTGTCTGATGGTTTTCTTATGATTACACTGAGGTTATGGAATTTTTGAAAGAAGACACAGAGGTAAAGTGGATTCTCATTCTTTCGTATCAAGGGTGCATGCTATTGATATGATTTATGGCTGTGAATGCTGATATGATTTATGGCTTGACCACCTGGCTGAGGT
The DNA here is from genome assembly GCF_002288905.1 of Enhydra lutris kenyoni. Lineage (NCBI taxonomy): Eukaryota > Metazoa > Chordata > Mammalia > Carnivora > Mustelidae > Enhydra > Enhydra lutris. The sequence goes on along the minus strand of NW_019154100.1, from coordinate 33,630,501 downwards.
AGTTGGTCAGCTTTCTCTACTGCAAAGTTCCTCTTCTTGCCTCCTTTTCTTACCATATTCTCTGGAAGGAAATCACCATCTGTAGCCCACAGTTAAGAGATGGGCATTATACTACACACCCTTGAAGGTGAAATATCTGTATACATTATTTAGAATTCTTCTGCATGGGAGATTTGTCTCTCCTTTCTTGTTGATTAATTGAATCATTTTTCTATGAGTAATGACTGATGGATATTTATTGTGTCCTACGGATTATGATTCAACCCTTCTTATTTTTTTGCTCAAAGTGTTTCCACTTGGCCATAGTGGCTCTTCCCTTTGGCTTTTGTTTGCCATTAACACAGCCCCCATCACTATGGGATGTTTTTCCTTCCCTAGGACTTATTTCTGGTGTATAAGATGCTCTAGGTTCATCTTGTATATTGTCTGTTCTGGTTCCAGAATTAGCCATTTCTCTAGGGGGACCTGGCTTTTTTTTTTTTTTTTTTTTTTTTTTTTTTAAATTAGAAGTTAGTAATAGAAATCACTATGTGCTTGCTGCCCTAGTGTGTCATTGTTTCTAGTCCCCCTCTGTTGGCAGAACAAGGAGATACATGTTTTTTCCTAAGTTGCTCTTCACTTCATGTTTGCTGCTTCTTGGATTCCTCCTCGTTATACTCCTAATGGGCATCTAACCCCCTGATTGTTGGGTCCATAAGCAGGAAGGATCCTAGTAGAACTCACATAATGAATGACTCTGAATGGACATGCTTTCTTTATCTTAATGACCCATGTGTGTCAAGCCTGGATTTTCATATCCTCTCTAGTCCCCCTTCTAAGGTCCTACGTTGGGACTTCGATTCATGTTGCTCCTTTCTCCTAACATGTCTGGCTGGCCTTTGACTTCTGTTTCTCCATGTTTTCCCCATTCTTCCAGGCCCAACCCAGGTGGTTGCAGAGGTGTGTTCCCAGTATGTTAATTTATCAAACTGTATACCTAGGATTTGCACACATTTTTATGAATGCTGCATTTCAATAAAACAGTTACTTAAAAAGATACCTTTGATCCAGTTACAAGACATCAACAACTTTGCTTCCATGAGGTTGCAAATAATCTTCATGATGCTAAAAATAAAACATTTTATGCATCAGTTAAAATATGTTTGCCTGTAAGAAACAGAACCTCCGTCTCAAACTGGTTTAAACAGGGACTTTATTATCTCGGGAAACAGGTGGTGAGGTAGGCAGCTTCAGGGAGAGCTGACTTGGTAGCTCAGTGGCGACACTGAGCGCTGGCTGTATCTGGACATCAGTCTCTTCCTGTGGCTCCCTCTGAAGAGCAAGAGAATTTTCTAGCAACTTCCCCTTTCAGAAAAATCTTCCCTTCACATCCCTTCAGGCACAATTGAAGAAGAGAAGTGAAGAATCTTTGAGTCTTGGTGTTAATAACAAACACTGTCACTCCTTCTTGAGGAAGGAAAGCTTTCTCGGGTCTCTTTTCTGCTCTGGCTTCTGATATTGTTGAAGTCTGGCTGGAGTGGCCACAAGACAGCCAGCCTGGAGGAGGAGAAGGCAGTGGCCTTTATGGAAGAGGGTTGCAGCCCCCTGGTGCCCTGCGGGGGTTATTATCAACAATGGTACAGCTTCGGCGCCCAGCCCAGTCCTCATGGTGGGTAAAATTGATCCTGGCCAGGATTTTGAATGTGGTTTCACAGTGCCACAAAAGTGTTCTCTCCAAACATTTAGCACCATTCCAATTTTATATTTTCTTTGGTGATTAACTGATTAATATCTTTCCCCCTACTCTGTAAGCTCCCCAAGAGTAGGGAACATGTCAATTTTGCTTAGTTTTGCATCTCCAGCATCTAGAACAGTGTATGCAACATGTGAGAGTTCACCACTATTGGCCGAATCCATGAACATGGTGGGAACGACATGGGTTTTTAGATCAAACCAATGTGGTTTCAAAGCCCAACCCAGGGACATGTCAGCTTCCAGCTTTGACAGGGCCACTTCGCTTCTCTGAGCCTCCGAACCCCCCACCTCAAAACGAGGATAATGTCCCCCACCCTTTAGAGGAGTTTCATGCATGTTAGCTTGCCCCTCATTTTTCACTCCCCTGACTCCCAAACACCGCGGGAGATTGTTACTTTATGAATCAAATGGGCACCAAATGCTTATCTCATAGAACGGTTATGGAAATTAAATGAAGCAAAATGTATAAGAGGAGGTGCTTTGTAAAAGTTGGTGTTAAAATGACGACAATCATCATGTAAAAAGAAGTGTTGAGGAGCATGGAAGTCCATGTCCACCTTATAAGATTAGCCGGAATACGCCAGTCTTCTTACCCTGCAGTCAATTTTGAAGACCCAAGTGGCATTTTCAAGGGTTGATTTGCTGCATTAAAAATTTTTTCTGTATTTCTTATATTTTTGAAATGATCTGTATTCTTGATGCTCTGGCATTTGGGGCCTTATTCTGGGGAAACTGCCACTCCCTGCGCTAGCTAATTCCTCCAGATAGCAAATGACTTCCCCCGAGAGTGCCTCTTTGATACAGATACCACGGATCTGGTGCCCACATCCCCAACCATCACCCTCGTCGAACTCCCCCAGACCAAGCCTGTATTCCTCTTGCCCTGAATCACTCCACGGCCACGTTCTAAGGACAACTAGGGACCACCCCCATAGCCTAGACCCTGCTGAGATTATTCCAACTATCAAGTCCTAAGCTGTCCAGAGCACCTACCTGCCTCACGCCTTCTTTCCCAGGAAAACCCCCATAAACGCTCTGGGCCAAGCTCTTCCCTCTCCTCTCTTTCACCTCCTGACTGACCCTGCTGCTTCTCAGTGTGGTCCTGCATGGTGTGCTGTGTCTCCTGTTTCTTGGGATCTGTGGGTATAGACTTCCTCCTTCATGACAGTCATATCTGTGTTTGTGTGTTTTACCAGACTTGATTTAAATGAATCCTGTGTATATTTTAACATAGAAACAGACCCCAGAACCAAATGCTCTGGATGGGGTGGGTACCTGTGTTAGAGAAAGGATATCAGAGGACCCCTCCCCCATCTTCTGAGAGGACACCCAAGGGCAGAGGCTGCCTGGGCAGTGGACTCAGAGCCTAGGGATTCGGCCATGAGGGTCCTCACAAGGCCAGGTATGGCCATGGAAAGGCTCATGAATTTCATACTTATATGGTGAAGAATGTCCATACCCCTCAGGAATAGGTGGAAGAGATATTATTTAATGCCCTAGAGACTTAACTGGAATCAAATCTGCAGATATTTCCGGTAAAGGAGTCAGAAAGGAAAATATTTTGCGGAGCGCCTCCATTGAGTTCTGTGTCAGGGACCCGGCAGCCTTCCGGAGAAGGTGCTATTTAACGTCATTTTACAAATGGGGAAACGGAGGCACAGAACAGCAAAGTCCCTTGCCCAGCTTGTAGGTGGTGAGACCAGCACTGGAACGCAAGCGCGCTGCTTCAAGTCCTCCCCGACCTCAGCTGCCTGTTGTTTTAAGACAACAGTGCTATCTGTCAGACACATAGGGACAAGGGAGCCCCAGGTTGCCGCCATCTTCTGGGTGTGAGAGCAGAAGTGAGATGAGGGAAGGGCCTCTATGCCTCTAAGCCCAGCCAATGCCCTGGCTTCTTGGGGAGCCCTCTGGGCTGTCTGAGCCTTCCCCATGACAGTGGTGCTGAAGCAAGGTTGCCATGGGGCAACCCTTTCTCCTTTTGCTGGGCTTTGTTGGGCCCTTCCCTTTCCAGGCTCTTCCAGGGAACCCCTGGTGCCCACCACCTGCCATTTCCTGCCCTCCCACTACATGAGCCCAACTCGAAGGCAGGGAAGGGGCATTCCCGAAGGCCATCTATGTGCCAGATACCACATGGGGCTTCTTCTAAGTTATCATCACCAGCACTGGGACTTTGAGGTGGGTTTTCCCATTCCGCTTTTGCAGATGGGAAAATGAGAGGAAAAGTGTTTCATTTGGACACTGGTTACTACACACAGCCAGGAAGTAATCAAGCTGGGCTCAAACCAGATCCTCCCACTTCCCGTCCCCTCCTGGTATGAACAATAGCAGAGCCGGTTCTAGCACAGCTGGGCTCTGGCATTGGTAGGACTAGGGGAACCCGGAGCCCCCCACAGCTCCAGCTCCCTGCTGACGTTAGCCCCAGTTTCCCTGCTCAGTCCTGCCATCTCCTGCTGACGGGAGCCCAGTCCTGAACGCAAGCCCAGGTCCCTGACCTCCTCCTTCACTCCTATTAAAAACAAAAAAGTTGATATATTTATTGAATGCAGTGAAATGAGTGTTCCTTCATTTGCAAAAGCTGGCCAGGCTGTCCAGCAGTCAGGACAATAAGAGTACATTGAAGCAGACATCTGCAAACTCTCTCCAGAAGGAAGGAAGGAACAGCACACCTCTCTGGGAGGCATTTCATTTTTAGGAAACTCACACCAAATGTGTCATAATCTGCTCCCCAGCATTCACAAAAGCACATATTCATTAGTGAAAGAAATATGTGTTGATTGTAGAAAACCTAGAAAACTGAGAAAGAAAGAAAAAGAAAAGCCTGTCATCCTACTGCCTAGTATCTATGCATCTAATACGTACGTGGATTTTCAAAATTCGAGTTAGCCTATTTATTATATACTACAAAGCATATATAGATATATACACACACAAGTGGAGTTATACTATTTATAATCCTGGAGTCTGAATGCCTTTTGTTAACATCCCTTTTAACAGTCTCGTAGTAGTAGTATTTGGTGGAAATCAGTCTGGCTTGCTTCATTGTCGCCTGGGGAGCTCAGCCGTGTTTGTAGGTCCTCGGGCTCTTTCCCATACCCCGCCATGTCAGAATTTCTGGGTTTAGAACTCTGCGTTTTGACAAGCCTCCCTGGTGATTCTGACACAGCCTGGCCCGCTGTGACCCATTTTCGGAGCCACCGGTGACCAGGAGCTGTCGTAGACGTCAGAAGTGGCGCCAGGCATGGGGCCACCTGCGGCTTGTGGGAGGCCGGTGACCGAGTTTCTCCCTGGTTTTCTCCTGGAGGGAATGGCAGAGCCGGCCTCCTGGAGTTGACACAGAAAGCAGCACTCTGGGAAAGAAGGAAGATGCATCGAAATGGAAAAGGCCTGAGTCTTCCTATGTGTGGACTCCTTTGGGGAACTCCTCACACCACAGAGAGTTCACCCCCTGACTCCTGTTTTTCACCTTCTGACTAATCCCACTGTGGGGGCCTTCCCCACCCCCTTCCCCTTTGAGTGACTATGATTATTTCTTTTATCCTCTTCCACTCCTTTGTCACAGCTGACCGGGGCTGCTCCATCCGGGCGTCTGCTCTGAGGATGGCTGGCATCCCTGCCAGTGGCAACTGAGAGGGTCCCACACAGGGTCACACACACCCCTGGAGATGTCCACTCACTCCAGCAAGCCTCTCAGCCTTGCTGTAGAAACGGGGTCCCAGACCTATGCAGAATCTCAGGCTGAATCCAAACCTGTCTTGCCACAGGATCCCAGGCATTGCCTGTACGTACTGGAGTTCCAGAAGCCCTGTCTTAAGCAGGAACTTCATTCAAAGAGCATTGCTGCCCTCCACTCATCGGTCTGTTTGAGGGATGAGGTCACAGGCTTCAAGGGCAAGCAAGGAGCTGAGACCTGGCCCTGCCGTTCTGTTCCCAGTCTGTCCTCCAGCCTGGATTGTTCTGGAAATCCCAAGCTGAAGGGAAAAGCACAAGCCATTCTCCAAGGGGCATCAAGAGCCACGCTGCCTAGAGGCCTCTGGCTGTGGTGCCCCCGCTCCTGGCGACCACTGGCTACTCTGTTGGGGGAGAGTTAAGGGACAGTGGGGACAGCGGCTCTGGAAATGTTAAGTAATGGGGTGAAGCTGGATCCTAGCTGCATTTGGAATGACAGCCCTGTTCTGTTTGGGGAAGAAGCACAATGGCTCTTTATCCCTGGGTGTTACAGGATTTCAAGGGCGGGAGCCAGCCAGATAGGCCAGGGGATGATTAAGAGACAAAATGCAAGGCAGTGAGGGGCCACACTTTGCCCAGCCCCAAAAGTCCTATCATAACAGCCATTGTTCACACAGCCCCTGCCTGGGCCCCACCTCCTTCCTCAGAAATACTGTAGGACAGGGACATGGGTCTATTTATCTCTTTTCAGGAAAAGCGGGGGTGAAATGGTAGTAAACTCTGGGATCTGAGAGGATGGGTGGGAGAAGGGTGAAGGGGGGGCACGGGTAGGACAGAAGGTGATGGTGAAGGTTGGTTAGCTCATGGACCATAGCAGATCAAGAATGGGACGTGGGAGGCAGGATGAATTCGTGTTGCACCGGGGCTTTGAGGAGCCAACAGCAAGTGGAGTAAGGGAAGGGCAGGGAAAGGCTGCTGCCAGCCCACACTGTGAGACAGGATGTCAGGGAGCCCAAGTTCAGAATCCATGTCCCACTTATGGGTACATGGCTTTGGCATTTTGTGTACCTTTCCCGAGTCTTATTTTCCTTGTCTGCAAAATGCAGATACTGACATTTGCCTCAGGAGGGGATGCGGCAATGAAATTAAATGAAATGAAGCATAATAAAGTACCTAGCGCAGCACTTGGCACGAATCATGAGTTTGGGTTCAGAAAGATGTTGTTTCCTGTTGCCCGTCAACGAATATACCGTACGCTCAGCCCCGACCGATCTGTGAGGCATCCCTCCTCTGAACCTAAGAAGGTTCAAAGTGTCATTCCAGAAAGCAGCATGTGGGGGCGGGGGCAAGGTAAGGCTGTGGGCGGTTAGACTACTGCAATCATCCTAGTGCTGGTTCATTATGGTCTGACCTAAGGCAGGGTGTGTGGGACTGGGGAAAGGCAGAGATTTTAAACAGGATCTGATGTCACCAAATTTGCATTTTAGAAGAATGTCTTCCAAACACTGTGAATGACTGGGCCTATATTTTCTCCCCTTGAATTATTTTATTGTTTCCCTTGAATTGTTTTATTGTCCAGTCTCCTTTTGTCTGATTTTTGCCTTCACCCATTAATGAGGACACTTTCTCCCTTGCATTTGCCAGAGGGTGTCACTTGGCGACAGATATGTCTGCTACCATGCAGGGTAACAAGTTGGGCAGTCTCCTTCCCATGGTCCTCATGGGACTCATTTTCATGGAAGCCTGCCCCTAAAAGCTAACAAGAATTAATTGTTCATCTGACATCTGTGGGTGCTGAGGGGTGCAGCCGCCTGGTCCATCCCCAGGTCTCCTGTAGAGGATGTTAAGGGGATACAGACCGCCTTTCCCTTTCATTTCTGGCATCCCCCATCTGCCCCAGGCTTCTGAAATTTACCTTTCTTCTCCCGACTCCTTGCTCTTTAATAAAGGAAATTCACCAGAGATTTATTTAATAACATTCTAGTGTGTGCACCAGATTATTTGGTTAGTTGGCTAGTTGAACTGTCAGTTTTATCTTCCTCTCATTTGATTTCCTCGCTAACTTCTTTGTTTTGGTGAGGATTTAGAAAATTCAGTATATTATAGCTTCCCGTGTTACAAATTCTAAAGATTGGAAGTTTTTTAGGAAAACTGGCTGAACTTTCTGCATTTGGAGTAGATGAGCCTCATTAGTTTATTCCTTCCACTGATTTCAGAGTGCCTCCTTTTCATAAATGAACTCTCTTAAGTGAATGCGAGACTGTTTGGGATGCATCCTGGAACGCAGTCTGGGATCACTATTCCACAAGGAGGCCATTGAGCATGGGGAGCACCTGGCTTCAGAATTTCTTAAGAGATTCTGCTTCTTGAAGACGTTGCATTAGTGTTCCCAGTGACCCTTTTCTTATTTCCAGATCAAAATCAATAGTCATTATTGCTCCTTGGGTGATAAATGGGAAATCTCCAGGAAGAAAGATGGCCCTCCTCTGTAGCTATAACAGATATGGGTCATGGGGACTTGGATGTGTTTCTCTAGTAGAACCTGTGACATTACCGGCAAGTGGGCATTGCCCAAAGACTACATTCTGACCCTCTAGCTCCTGACTTTGGGGCCCCAAAAAGCCTCAAGCCTTTCCTGAAGATGGGGACAGAAGGTGCACTGTGAGTCATCTAGTGCCAGGATCTCCGGCCTCATGTGGGGATCCAATCTCCCAAGCTTCCCAGCTGCCACTCTGCTACTCCCTCCAGGGCATGGCATGGAGCTAAATTCTTCACCCATCCCTCTTCCTATTCACCCTTCTTTGGAGGCTTGTCCACTAAGACTCTTGGTCCTTGCAGCTCTGTCAGGACAACCACCCCTTTTCTTGGGGACATCTGTTGGTCTTGAGAATGGATTGAGGTTCTAGGTTCCATGTAACTGCAACTCATGTCTCTGGGCTCTTGTACTCGGAGACTCTTTGCCGTCTCACTGGGAAGGGATCAGCATCTGTCTTGGGTTGAAAGGTGACAGTGAGGACATGATTTAGGTCTCTCCTTCCCAGCAGTAAAAAATGTCAACTGATTTATTTATTTATTTATTTATTTATTATCCAGTACTCATCATTTCCTCACATGGCCTCAACTGGAGAATTCTTCAGTCTGGCCAGGATTTTCTTTTCTTTTCATCTTTTTTTTTTTCTTTCTTTCTTTCTTTCTCTCTTTCTTTCTTTCTTTCTTTTTTTTTTTTTTTTAAAGATTTTATTTATTTATTTGACACAGAGAGAGTGAGAGATAGCAAGAGAGAGAATATAAGCAGGGCGAGTGGGAGAGGGAGAAACAGGCTTGGGAGCCCAATGAGGGGCTCCATCCCAGGACCCTGGGATCACAATCTGAGCTGAAGGCAGACGCTTAACAACTGAGCCACTCAGGTGCCCCTGGCATGGATTTTTTCTGTGGGTGACTTTTATCCTAAGCTCCAAACCTCATAGAAACCTATAGAATATCACAGAGATTCACCTGTCTTATTCTTCTTTCTTCCCAAAGTGCCAATCTTGCCGAACTCTCTATTATTTATTCACAGCTTCTTCCCAAAGTTTGTAACTCAAGGCATCTGACAGGTAGGAAGGAAGAGGAAAAAGCTCATATGAGCATAGTTTTCTACGAATCACTCATCACAGTTTGATAACACAATTATAGAAATGAATTGCTCTACTCAGACAAGGCTCTGTGATGTGCTTAAGTCAGGTCCAGGAAAAAGGAGGTTATTATAAGTATAGACATGGAAAGAACTGAACAACTGTCAGGATCCAAGATATCTCTGTGGATGGGTTCCTCCAAACTGTGTTCTCTCTCTCTCTCTCCTCTCTTCTCCCCATCCTCCCTGTCTCCATTTGCATTTCGCCACACAACTGTCTCATTGTCTTTTCTCAGTCAATTTCCTCTGCTTACTCATGGTCTTATTGCCTTATGGGCTTGAGATGGTCCATTGTGACCTCTCTTGTGTAAATCCTATATCATGAACTTTGGGTTTTTATTCCTATTAAATGGCTTAGTCCCTTGGTCATAGTTTGTGGATCAGTCTGTAGATGAGCCCCCATGGATTGGGGGCTACCTTGGTCTAATCTGCTTTGGCCAGGAGGTACTAGGTCACATGGTGTTAGGCCAAATGTTGGCCTACACATTTAGTACCGAGCAGGACAGTGTCCCTCAGAAGGGACTGTGGGTGGGGCAAGTATATTGAAGTGGGCCCACTCCAGGATGTATTCTTGCTATGGTGAGGATCTGAGCTTTTCTCTTTCCATTTCAAGTAAAGGTAAAAGAAAGGTGGGTCTAAGGAAGGTGAAGTCTGGAGATGCTGAGAGCACAAATTTTCCCCAGAAATAGCCTGGTGACTTGTAAGCAAATGCCACCATTCTTAAAAGATAGAGGAAAAAAAAAAGCCAACAATCTCCTGTTATATCTACTGAGCATAACCCTTTGCAGATCCTGGAATCTAGAGCAGGTTGGGGGGGGTGGTCCAAGAAGCTTTTTTTTTTTCTTTAATTTTCATCTAACTTTGCCCAGAGGGCATTTGGGCGGGGCTCCCATGGGCCAATCTCAAGAGAGAAGCAAAGGCAGTTGCCCTCTGTTTCACACCTGCTAGGGAGGCTGCGGTGGAAATGTGTATTTTGGGAAAGAGCTAATAGACTCTGGATGGGGAGCAAAGGAATGTCGTTGGTGATCAAAGCAAGAGGTGCAATAAAAGAAAACACATCTTTGGTGGGCACATGCTTCCAGATGGAGGCATCATGATCTTAGCCTCTGGAAAGAGGATCCCTCCTCCCAGGTCTTAACGTGATTGGTTTGAACCTGGGAAGACTGTGCTGAGCACACTCGGCTCAGCCCCACTCTCTTTCTCTCAGCCTTGGGCTGTCCACAGGGTGCAAAAGGCTGCTCTGTCTCACTGAAGCAGCTAACTCCCTGCCATAGGAAAACCCATCCCAGGTCAATGCTTCCAGAAGCTGGATGGGTAGATCAGGCAGGGTACGCTAAGGGCTAGAAGAAGCAACTTCTGGAAATTGAGTACCTTCTCCCTTATCTACGCCCTCAGAGTCCTCTCCAGTCAGTCTGCTGTTGGGGGTGGGAAAGAAAGCAGGAGAAAATGCAAGGGCATTGTTTACGGATCGTGCTAAGAGGATGTGTGTGACCTTCTCACAATCCATTGACCAAAACTCATCTAAGCAGAGTTGCCTTGAAGAGAGGCTGAGTATATAGAGTGCAGCTGGGCCTAGGGAAAGGGCTGCAGAGATACTGGTGAGCAGCTGTATATGCCATAGCTAGGATGTCTCATTCTAGGATTCATTAATAGTAGGCTCTCTTGACTTCAGGTATAAGCTACATTTATTTGTAATAAGGGTGTTTTATCCTCCCTTCTGTCATCCTTTGTTTTATTTTATAATCTGCTCAAAGCTCTCATGGGGAAGAGAGAGGCTATTTTTGGACCTCTCAACTCCAACATTTGGTGCATGGCCTTGGAACACTGAGAAATAGAACGTAGGAGTGGAATAACAAATCAGGAGGAGATTTAGACTTTAATTTTCTTTGAACCTTAAATCAGAAGGGGAAGAGAATATGATTTTGGACTTTAAGTCCTTCAGACTCTAATATCTTTGGACTTTAACTTAATCGTTGAGCTTTAATTCCTTCCCAGAAAATTCACGATGAGCAGGGATAGATATTCAAATTTGGAACATGCTGTAATTTGTATTTTATTGCCAAAGTGTTTAACGTCATTTGATTTCATTGCAGAACATATAATGGTCTCTATTTAGAATGCCCATATAATTTATCACCCAAACCAGGATAGTTTTGAGAGAGAAAAGAGGCTCTATCAATAATTAAGCCATGACAACAGGTACAAACCTGGATCATTTTGGGTGAATTTGGACATGTGGTCACTCTAGCTATACTGAACAATGCGGAAAAATGTAATTAGTAAAGAGGAAGGGAATGGGGAATAAATTTCCAGTAACATAGTAGATTTAATCAACGAAGATTTTCTGACCCACATAAAAGCCCTCTGGGGATCAATTCTAACTTGTCCACCAGTGGTCCCAGGAGGACCCACAAAGGAAAATAACTAGTCAGGGACCATCCAGTTAAGCAAGAAGAGCCGCCATATGTATTTCAGATAGAGGGGACTCAATCAGCTAACTGGGTGCACAGGTGTTGGAGGACAAAGGGACAGGGAGAGCAAAAAGGAGGAGGAGTAGAGAGATGAGTAATGACAAGAAGCTGCTACCATCCCTACGACTGGGGGAACAAAACCTAAGAGGTAGAGTCATCCTAGGAGGTCATCCTAGGATCCAAGCTCCATGCAACTGAGGAGAGGTACAGCCTGGATGTTGTTGGTAACTCTGAGGAGAAGACGAGGCTGGTGCTTCGGACAGGACGAAAGCTCCCCCATTCTCCCCAGATTGTGTTCTTCCTTCCATTCTCCTTCCCATCTCCCTTTGGCAGACCCTACCTAACAGGAACCAACTGTCAAGGGAGTCTGGGAAATGCAGTGTGCAGAGTCCCAGCCCCGGAATCAAGGGTGGAACCGACAGGTAGGCTTAGAGCCGAGAAGCAGCAGGGAGATGAAGGGCCTCCATGCAGTGGATGGCACTGGGGGGCATGCCTGAAGAAGGAGGAGCAGAAAGGTCCCAGCAGAACTAATCTCCTTCTGAGTATGGCCGCACTCCGCTAACCATGGCTTCATAGGTGAGCACAGATTGAGAACGAACAGTTGAGGAAAGTCACAGTGGCCGCTTCTCTGTTCCTGATGCTTCCTCTCACATGGAGATGTCTCATAAGTTAGGTGTTCCTAACTTACCCTTGTTTGCCCTTCAATCACCCAAGGAAACTGTAATGGCCTAATCTGGGTCATGAATTTGGGGAGAAGAAAATGGCCATGCTCAGCTCCGCCTTCCCTTCTCATGGGTGGAGCCTACTTGTAGGAAGCTGAGGTTCTACCCCGCTCCACTCCATGTGTAAATCTTACCAGTTCATTCATAAAGCTGCCATTTATTGGCACTGTTCTGGTCCTGAGGATACAGCAGGGAATAAAATAGATTAGCTCCTTATCTCAGGGCACATGCAGGCAATAAACAATAAGCATAATCAATAAGTGCACTGTATAGTATATTGGAAAGTGATAAACACAGGTGCAAAGAAAAACAGAGAACCGTGAAGGGGGACCAGGGTTGCTGGATCAGCACCTGTGATTCTAAACAGTGTGGTCTGGGGGGGCCTTACTTAGCAAGCCCCTCTGAGCACACGGGGAGTGCTATTTGTTGTTGCTGACACTCAGAACCCAATAAAGGCCCTCACTTTTGAGGGGAATATTGGCCATTCTGTTCCTCAGTCTAAGCAATCACTGGTCCCCAGTCGTGGACATGCTGTAAGACGATGAACTCAGGCCTCAGCAGAGACAGGTTGGTGTGGTCTGGGAGCCTCAATCAGAATTGCCTACAATTAGTGCTTTAAGGAGCTTTGCAAACAGAAACCTAGGGGCCCTTACTCTGCCACCTCACGCTGTTCCTGATTTGCGTCCAAGACGGTGGTAATGGCTAATGCTGTTGGTAAGGAAGCCAATGCTGTTTTTAAGTCAGCAGTCCTCAAAGTGTGGTCCAGAACCTGGAAGGTGGAGGGCTGTGACTTTGAGAACCTTTCAGGGGGTGGTGTGTGAGGTCAAAACTATTTTCATTGCAGCACTAGGATGCTATTTGCCTTTTTCATTTTCATTCTTTCATGTGTATGGTAGAATTTTCCAGAGGTTACGTGGCATGTAATAGCACAACAGATTGAGTGCAGAAGCAGATTAAAATTCTCCTTTTTTTCCTAACTACATATTTGTGTGAAGCCTGATTTTCTTTATACATTTCCATCAAAACAACATATTGCAACAGATTGAATGCAGAAGATTTGAAAATCCAGCTGTCTTCTGTCAAGCCAAACTTAAAGAGATTTGCAAAAGTTAAAACAATGTCACCCTTCTCGCTAATTTTTTGGAGGGGAGGTGCAAGAACTTTCCATATAAAAGATATCTTTGTTAATATGGAAAGAGCTTATTATTGTTACTTGTAAATGAATTCATAAATATTAAATATTTTTCACTTTTAATTTTTAATGCAGTAAATATCAATGAGTATAATCCACATAAACAAGTATAAAGGGGTCCTGAGATAAATAGCTTTAAGAAAGGTTGTTCTAGAGGGCTTTGATGTGATAGCAAATGTTGTTAGAACCCCCAAAATACCTCTTCAGAGACATTCTTTTTTGGGTCCAGATGTCACATAAATACTTGGCCATGCTTGGGTGCCTGCATGGCTCAGTCAGATAAGCTTTTGCCTTTGGCTCAGGTAATGATCTCAGGGTCCTGGGATCGAGTCCTGTGTCAGGCTCCCTGCTCAGCGGGGAGTCTGCTTCTCCTTCTGTCCCTTACACCCCACCCCTCTCCTTACCAGTACTCAATATTTCTCAAATATTAAAATATTAAAATAAATAAATAAAATCTTCAAAAAATACAGGGCTATCCTTGTCCACTTGACTCTCTTTTGGGTATCTACATGTGTGCAGAACTGATTTCAATTAAGTCTATGATCTTGGGTGGAAAAATGCCATTAATCCAGAGTGGAAGGAAGAAATAAGAGCTATCTTGAGTTTACCTACCAGATATCTGGAGGGCAGCAAGGCGATGAAGCTGTGGTCTTAGGAGAACACATTTGTCCTCAGGTCGCACCCAGGGCAACCTGATGAAGGTAAGCAACAGGAGCCCGCACACGTCCAGCCACGAGGCACGTGGGCTCGTGGCTTGCAGCCCACAGAAAAGCTGCACAGAAAGTTCCCTGACACACTCACCCGAGTTGCTTGCCATTCATACGGAGTTTCAGGCTCCGCCCAGAACCCAGTTTAATAAAAATCTAGGGCTGGAGATCTAGCAATCTATCCGCCCCCTTTTTTTTTTTTCTTTTTAATTCCTTGGGTGATTCTGTGAGATAGATTTGGGACCATTTGATCAGCCTCTGTAAAGCCAGTCATGTAGTTATGGGGATGTGTGAGTTACATGTTGCTGCCCCAAATATTTCTCCCAGGTACCTACTGTGGGTCCGAATTACACACCTGTGGCAATTTGTTCTTTGGGGTTGGGGCAGCACCTTCTCCACTGTTCCCTACTTACATGTAAACCTCCCAGGGAATGCTGTGTCCAGTTCTGCTCTGGGAATAACATCTTAGCAAGTGTATCAGACACCTGCTCTGCTCTCAGGGATGAGGAAGGGCAGAAAGGATGGGGACAAGGAAGAGAAGGAGACTTGCGGGAAGGATACAGAAGTGGGAAAAGTTTAAGGACTCCAGGGCCCCTTGACAGGCAAGAAGAGAACAGAAGACGAATATTGATTTCCGCTGAACTGACTCCCAAGGCTCACTGAAGGGAGCCAAGACATCTCTGCAGATTTTGAACAATGTTGTCGTCAGTATAGCTATTACTGGATGCTAATGATACATGCTGGCTCTGAACGCAGAGAAGGAACCCAGGAGTTTCCTTTCAGCCCTCTCTGCTGTTTCTTGTGTGTAACTGAGACCCAACTGACTCCCTACCTCCTCTTCCAGTCTGGTTCCCTTCTCCACACTGTTTCCAGAATGATTGTTCTAAAAGGTTTTTGAAAGACAGTTTTGGAAACTCTGTTTATTGTGGAATATGACACACGTTCACAAAAGTGCTCAAAACATAAATATATAGTTTAATGAGCAATTAGAACCTGAAGTGCCACCCAGAGCAAGAAACAGAGTCCGGTCCTTGCCTCTTCCGCGTGCCCCCTCTCAAAGGTAGCGCTTCCTTCCCCCACAAAGGTGCCCCGGTCTTAGCGTTTATAAAAAGTTGTTTTCTTGCTTTGCTTAAGAATTGTATCATCTATGTGTGCATTCCCAAACATTAATTTCAGGTGGCTTTGAATTTTGTGAATCAAATTATATATAGTATCATTGGGTATCAATCTTCTTTACTTTTATGTTATGTTTTGAAACATTTTTTCATGTTACGGTAAACCGCTATGTGTTTTTTTTTTCTTTTTTCATTTTTATTACTGTAAAGTATCCTACTGTGTGAAATACATCATCATCTTTTTCTTTATTCTCCTGCTGGTGGGCATTTGCTTTGCCTCCAACCAGAGTTCCTACAATCAATGCTATTATGAATACACCTTCACACATATCATGGTGCTATAATCACACTCTTCTGTGGTGTGTGTACCCAGGAATGCAACTTCAAGGTCATGGGGTATAGGCATCCTAAAGTTTACTAGTTAAAGGTACATATATTTTCCCAGAATGGTTGTACTAATTAGTCACCCACCAGAACAGAATGAGAATTTCGGATGCCCCATGTCCTTACCAGTACTCAATATTTCTCAAAGTTACACATGTTTCCTGTCTGGTGAGTGCATATTATTTTCTCATTGTGGTTTAATTTACCTTCTCCTGACCTTTAATGGGATTGAACATCACACATGTTTACTGGACGTTTGGGCTGCCTCTTTCCTGAGGCCAAGTCTTGACCACTTGCCATTATCTTTTCCGTTGTCTTTTCTTACTGAGTAGCATGAGTTTTTATATATTCTAAATACTCGCTCTTGCTCAGTTATGTGTGTTACAAACACCATCTCTCATTCAACGGCTTGCCTTTTCACCCATCCTGTGATGGCTTTTGATGAAGAGAGTTTCTAATCTTAAGTAATCAAATGTATTGATCTTTTCCTTTATGCACTGTGTGTGGGTTTTTTTGTTTTGTTTTGTTTTGTTTTGCGTTTTGTTTAAGAGCTATTTCCCTATTCAGAGATCGTAAAGATATTCTTCTACATGATCTCCTTAAGGTTGTTTTTTCTTCACAATCAGATCCATAATCCACTTGGAATCACTTTTGCATATAATCCACTAGGCTTTCATTTCAGTTTTCTCCCATGTAAACACCCAACTGTCCTGGTGTCATGTATTAGAAAGAGCACCCTTTCCCCATCCCTCTGCAGAGCTGCCTCTAAAATAAATCAAGTTTTCCAAATGCAGGCATCTTCTTCTGGACTCTTTTCTTGCTCCATTTGCTAATTTGTCTACCCTGGAGACCATGATTAGATAAGATTTATTTACTTATAAGATTTATGATAAGATTTCCTTTGGGTTTGTTTTGGTGATTTTTTTCTAACTTCACAAAATAGATGACTTGTTTATTGTCTTTAGCTTTTTCCTCTTTTAAGTATGACTTTATCTGTATCCCACACATCTGACATATGATTCCATGATCCCTTAGTGCAACTGTTTTCTAATTTCCATATACTTTCTTCTTTGACTGTAAGTTCCAAGAAGTGTATTTCCTAATTTCCAAATAAATGGCGACTTTCTTGATATTTTTCTAGCATAACTGCATTGTGATCATGATGAGGGAGCAGGAGGCTGGCTGAAGACAAAGCAAAAGCTGGCACCTTGCACCCCCTCTCCATCCGCTCCCCCTCGGTAATATGTGTAGCATTCCTCAGGCACCCCTGACCGCCATAAGAAACAAATAGTTAACTTGCAGAGATCACGATCCTGCAAGACAGGAATCTCCCAACTATCTTGATGTTAATGGCGTGCTAAAAGACAACATTGGTCTCCCGGCACCTTGTAGGCCCTCTTTAGCATATGAAAACTCTGTTGAAACCTCCCTTTCCCTCCCCTTCCCCCAACCGCAGGGTACATAACCTGCCATCCCTCACAACCGGGGCAGCAGCTCTTCCTAACCACGGGTCCTGTCCCCGTGCTTTAATAAACCACCATTTTGCACCAAAGATGTCCCAAGAATTCTTTCTTGGTCATCGGCTCCGGACCTCAGCCCACGAAACCTCACCTAGGTTCTAGAACTTCATCAATCAGAGAGACTTGACTGTATGAGCTCAGTCTTTCAAAGGTTATGAGGCTTGTTTTGTGGCCTGGTATACAGGCAACTTTTGTAACTAACTGTTTCACTTGTTCTTCAAAGCCTGATTTTTCTGGGGTGTTAGGGCGAAGCGCTTTCTGTGTTATTCACATTGTTCAGATCATCTATATCATTTCTAATTTTTGCTTCAATTACTGGAATTAA
Source organism: Enhydra lutris kenyoni (assembly GCF_002288905.1). NCBI lineage: Eukaryota > Metazoa > Chordata > Mammalia > Carnivora > Mustelidae > Enhydra > Enhydra lutris. Next base: position 33,612,992 of record NW_019154100.1, on the reverse strand, counting down.
GTGTGATCAAATTCCCCAGGAGGCTATGGATTGGCCTATTTATTTTGTCGCTCTGACCACTTTGCAAAATAGATATTTGAAACCACGCTGTTAAATGCACAGAAATTGAAAATTATTATATCATCCTATTGAACGAAAACATTTATCATTTGCAGTGTCCCTATTTAACTCTACTAATGCTTTATGCCTTAAAATCTATGTAGCCTTTGTTAACATAGTTCCCCCACCATTCTTTCAACAGCGTTTGCATTGAATGCCTTGATTCCTTCTTTTACTTTCAAACTACCTGCGTTGTTTGTTTAGGCATGTCTTTTTAAAGGACAGATTGTTGTTTGTTTGTTTTAAATCCAGTCTGATGATCACTGATTATTAGTTGGATCATTTAATCTGCTTACATTTATTATACTTACTGATATATTTGGATAAAAAAAAACCCTGTTACCTTCCTCTGCTCTTTTTACTTGTCCCAGCTCTTCACGTCCCCCTTTCTCTCTTTTCTTGCTTTCTTTCAGTCTGCTTGAGCGATTTTATCATTCCACTTTCCTTCTCCTCTTTTAGTTTAGCAGTGATATACTTCTTCGATTCTATTATGTTACAACATGCATTCTGGAGAGGACAACATGCATTCTGGGTATATCAATGGCTGATGGTAATCTATATCCTCTCTCATTCCAGGTAATTCAAGGACCTTTGATCAATTTCACTACATCTAGTTTTCTCTGGACATATGCTCTTGTGTGTAAAAACAGTGCTACTGAGTCACACCAGCTGGGAGCCTCTTAGAGGGTCCCTGAGCAGTCCGAAAACCATGAGATGACATAAGGCAAGCCACTGTCCACATTAACATTCTACAAGCATGGAGCTGCACTTCTAAAATGTTAACTGGACCAGCTCTGTTGTGGATAATGCGTTTTAAAAATGCAATCGCGGAGCAATGAGGCATGGGTTTTTCATGATTCCCAAGGCAAGGAGGTTGGCACCTAAATGGGGCTATCTCCTTTTAATCAAATGCAATCGAAAGCAGTAGGGAACACGGGGAGATCTGCATATCAAATGAGGTACATTCAGATGATGATAAAAGAACTGTGCTTGCCTGCAGGTTTGGAGCTCACCTAAGGTGATTCTAGAAGGACCGAATCACTTTACTTCCTGCTGTAAGTGTTTTTGTATTTCTGTTTCCTCAGCAGACCCAGGCTTGTGGTCCCTTTGCACTTGGTGCATGCAGAAGGAAAAAGCAAAGTCATTTCTGTGTATGTGTGTACGAAGTTGTCAAAAAAAAAAAAGGGGGAGGGAAGAAAGTTTAAGCTGCATGTTTGTTTGCTTTAAGAAGGGAGACAAACCTTGTTAAGACTTTTGACTCCGGGAAACAAACTGAGGGTTCCGGAAAGGGAGCCGGGGGTGGGGATGGGCTAACTGGGGGATGGGCATTAAGGAGGGCATGTGATGTGATGAACACAGGGAGTTACACGCAACTAATGAATCATTGAACATTGTGTCGAAAACTAAAGATGTACTCCATGTTAGTTAATTGTATTTAAATTAAAAAAAATAAAATAAAATGGACACTTGTTTTTCTTCTGATTGATTTCAAATTAAAGCCATTAAAAAGGTGTTGCTATGTTCCAGAAAAAAGAAAAAATGGTGGGACACGTTGCTTGGTGAAATTAAACTTCAATGAAATTATGCTTCACGCAAGCCCTGAAAGCAGAGAAGTTTTTACCATTTATGTTTAATTTAGTTCAGTGAAGTGGACACACCTATTTCCATAGCATGGCTAAATATATTAAGCACTCCTACTCTTGTTATCCTAAATTTTCACCTGTGCCCGACGTACCCACAGACCTCTGTGACGCCTCAGTGTAGGAAGTAAGCATCTTTATTTTGCACAGCGCCTTGCTGACTGCTCTGACCCCACTTAGGGGTCCACGGCTATCCACAGTGACATCACAACACTAAGCTTTTCATTTCCTCCAGGAGCACAAACTGTATTTCTCGATTGGGAAACGTGTCTCTGACTTCGTACTGATAGATGGGGAAGTTACACCTTCTAAAGGGCAAATGACTCGGTGTTGAGTCACCAAGTCTTTGGTCCCCTGGGGAAAGAATTTCAGAAGGTCAGGCTCTCTGGGTGTCATATAAACCATTTTGGACTCAGAACTCTATCTATAAAGAACCCACAAAACCGTCTGCTCCAACCTTATTCTTTTCTCATCTTACAGACAAGACAGTGGGCACCCAAAGACATTAAATGATTTCTCCCAAGGTCAGAAGACTAGTAATTACTGGTGTTCTCATAATGTCTAAATCATATTTCCCCAAGTTTAGCAGATACAGGGAGATGAGGATTCCAGAATGCACACCACTATCGAGCGACTTTCATTTCAGCGGCAGCTTCTCCTGCAGCAATGTGAGCCATGATCTTCCTGATGTCCAGTCTTCCCAGGGAAGGAGAGGCACGGCATTAGAGCAACTACGAAATTGCATTCCATTTCAGAAGAGCACGGAGGCCCTCGTTCCCCTCTCTCCTTCGCTGTCAGACTCTACTGATAGATGAGGTGGGCATTAATGGCTCTCACAGACCAGAACTTGACAGAGATTGAAAGTATCTGTCAGGAGAACCCAGGCCTCCTGTTCTGCCATCCAGGCCACCTGCCAGGTTTTGCTTTGTTAATTGGCTTCCGTGCAAGCAGCTATTTTAACAACGATTCTGTGTGGGTCTTCTGCGGCACATCTTGATTTAAAGTGAGATGTTGAAAAGCACTTCTCGACCACTCAACACGTCCGGGGTTGCTCATATTTAGTGGATCGGACAGAAAGGGAGGCATCCTTCAAAACTATTGTGTCGACATAAAACTAAATTATTCAGTATCCTCAATTCGGAGAGTAATTCTCAGAGAGATGGTGACTGAGGAGTCTGATTTCTGCCTAGAGATACCTTCCCAGAGGACAGACAGAATTGATAGGAGAGTTTGTGGAAAAAAATGCCACTGTGACCTTAAACATGCAGTTTCTGGGTTGACACCATAATGAGGAATGGAGTGCTATTAAAATATACTGCACATTTTAATGACTCCACTAGCGGTAGGCCAAAAAAAAAAAAAGAGACTTAAGCTCAGAATAATTCTGGGAAGGAGGATTTTGCCAAGGAGATTTTAATGTCAAGAATGTATGTGAGGCTAAAAATAAGGAGCTCACGCACATTCCAGAGCCGTGGGTGGGGATGTATATATAATCAAATTAAATTATGCCATTTCCACTTATGAAAAAATCTGATGGCAAAAATTGACTAGAAAACATTTAGTCATATTTCACTTGGATTAGGCTTATAAATACCAAACTCCAGACTTGTCAAAATAAACCCTACCAGCACTTTCTGGCCGAGGTGTTAGATAGACAATGGCTGCAACGTGCAAAACGGATAGAGAGCTTGCAGGAATATCATGCCTGGAAAAGCCACAGGGGTTCAGCTCCCAACTAAAGAGAGGGTTCAGAGAAGTCAGAGGGGGAAGAGGGGACCCTGCAGGGTGAGGACTGGAGCCCAGAGTCACCCAAATGTGGAATGCCAAGGGAGGGGCTGTCCGGGAGCCTCAAAGATCTGTGAAACCCAGGTCCCAACTCTCAGAAATGGGAAATCTGGGGCCATGACCTTTTAGTATCATTATTATTTCCCATCAGAGAAAGTACCCCTCAGTTTTAACCTTCGTCTAGAGGGCAAGCATTGAATTCTTTTGACAAATCATAAACCATACTTTAGCCTCTCTGCTTGCTCGAGAATGGACCTTGGGCCAGAGATGTCTCTGTCCATTGAGTTCTGGTGCTGACCAGTGGGAAGGAGGGCCAAGAGTCACAGGGAAGGAGGAAGCATCTTTCCTGGCTGGCATGAATAGTTGGTGACCTCACATTGGCCAGTACTTGCTGATGGAGGAGACACACACTCTTGCTGCTTGCTTCCTGCATCTCCCAAGTGATGGAAGGAGCAGGATGGAGAAGTCAGCTCAGGCTCCATCCACACGCTCAAGGTGGTGACAGGGACCCAGAATTGCTGATGGGGCTCAGCCTCACAATCCTACTGCCTCAGAGTCTAGATAAATTCTGGCTTGGATAGAACTCGCATCTCGTGCCTCTGAGTTCTGTCCTGGAACGTCATTCTGGAATCCCTTGATGTTCGCTCCCTAGTGAAAGAATAAATCAGGGAGGGAAAATAATTTGACCTGATGGAAAGGGAAGCAAGGATGTTAAAGGATAATAGTTATGGAGGAGGTATTGAGGACCAAACACTGTTGTAAGCAGTTTGCATGTGTTATCTGGCCCCCTCCCCAGCCCCCACACACTCCTTCCTTGCCCACACTTCACAGCCCTCCTTCCCACGGGTCAGCACCAGAGTCTGGGTAGGAACTGCTACTAGCCCTATTTTAAAGGCAAGGACACTGAGTTTTAGGGAAGTTAAATATCTCACTCAAGGTAAACACATAGCTATGAATCAGCAGCGGCCAGATTTGAACCTCAGCCACGGGCATCAAACCCAAGCCTTAAACCATTTTATTATTCTGTCTCCTACGGATCTCTCTACCTACTCCCTGCAGCTTCTGCAGTAAAACAGCTGCAAAACAGCAAAATGACTGAGTAGTTGTGGGAGGGACCTAATTTCAACGTTGGTCCTTATTTTTCATATAACGTCAGTAATGTCACTTACCTCATGAGCCTTCCTTTGTTTATCTATAACACGGTAATAATGCTTTGGGTCCTGCTATTCTCACAGCATCGTATCGTACTGAGGAAATCCATGCTGGGAAGCTCCAAACAAAAAGTTTTATATATGACTTGAGTGAGATGGTTGCTACCGCAGGTGAGGTGGTAGAGAAGAAATAACAAGGACCATGACCTGGGCCTGGATTTGAATTTGTCACATGAGCAGGACTTTTCTGACCCTCAAGCATCTCATCTGCAAGCTGCCAGGGAGCACTGAGAGAAAAGACACGTCAGAGTCCAAGTACAGTGGCTCTCTGCACTGACCCAGGCAGGAGGGCCTCTTACCTGCTGGGACAGCAGATAGAGCTGCTGAAGACACGGTAGATGAGCGGGTTGATGGCACTGTTCAAGGCTGGGAGGTTCTGAATGATCACAGAGGCACAGAAGCATTCCTCGGTGTCCGGAAGAAGACTGAAATTGTCCAGTATGTCGAAGAAGAAGTATGGACTCCAGCAGCAGATGAAGGCTGGGGAAAGATAGCCATGAGCGCCATAGCTGACCACAGCTGGGGGGGTAGCTTTCAGTGGTGGCCCCAAGTGGAGCTCCAAATAGGTTCCTTAGCATCTGCGATCTCTCAGAAATATTCAGAACTGTTGTGTGTTAACATCCATGTCATATTTACTCACACGCAAGCACACATACATATGCATGTGTACATGTCCCACAGGTAACGTTGCTAGAGTTGAGTGAATTTGTAAAAGGAGGGTTTGATTTGACCCCTGTTGTGAGTCTTTGTGGAAAGGTTGGGAACTGCTCGGCATGGCCTCAGCTTCTCATCCCACATAATGTGGAAGGAAAACCAGCAAAACTCTTTGGAGACTCTATGAGAAAAAAACCCAGAAGAACAGGAAGAATTTTGACCAGTAGTGACTCCTGGTCTTGGTGTATGGCAGGGGGAAAGGTGGTGCCTAACATTTTCAAAGCACAATCTGGATTCATCACCATGTTCTTAATTTTCTTTTCCATTTGTTAGTCTGCCACTCCAGAAAAGAGCTGCACTCTACCCCTCTCCAAGTCAATCAATGTGTGTGAGCTCCTGATTCTATTAGTCTCCAAATCCTCAGAGGAAATGGGTGGTATACGGGGAGATCCAGAGTATGATAGTGAATTTTATGGGTCACCTTGACTGGGTCAGGGGTGCCCAGATATTTGGTGAAACATTATTTCTGGGTGTTTCTGGATGAGACGAACATTTGAATTGGTGGACTAAGAAAAGCAGACCACCCTCTTCGATGTGGGTGGGCCCCCTTCAATGACCAGAAGGCTTGAATAGAACAAAAGCTGAGGGAAAGAGGATTCATGCTGTCTGCTGGACTACCTTCTGGCTGGGACATTGTTCTTCTCCTGCCGTCCTTCACACTCAGACTGAACTACACTATCAGCTTTCCGGGGTTTGCAGACCCTGGGATTTCTCAGCTCCGTAATCATGTGAGCCAATTCCTTATAATAATTCTTTTTACATATATGTCCATCTCTGGAGAACTGGACTATTACCCACACGCACCAACGTGAACAGTCTTGGGGCTGACTAGACATGGATGTGCCCTTTTCTGCTTTCTTGCTACATCCTCTTCAGCCTCCCTCTCCCCCTTTCTCACCCATAGGACTTCTCCTCAGAGAAGTCAGGCTTCCTTTGCCATCTCCTCGCAGGGGCCAACTTTCCTCTGTAACTGACTGGTGCGTGTTTATTCCCCAGGCCTTGGCAACGGATTAAAGAGGAGCAATTGAAACACAAAGACCACGGAGCATTCTAGGCACCAGTGGGTAAGCCTAGTGTTGGCTTAGAATAGTGGTTCTGGGGTATGATGGAGCAAAATTGCCTTTTGGGGGCATTTTGAAAAAAAAAATGTGTGTGTTTATGTATGTACGTGTGTGGGGTTGGTGGAGATCTGGTTTGCCCAGGGATACGAGTCCTCCTGTGTGGGGCAGTCCCATACATCCTTTGAAGGCCCAAGTGGACATTTATGTAGCTGGGAGCTCTGCTTATAATTACCCCGGTCTGGAAACCTAACTCTATTCTATATATGAACACAACTGTCTTTTTAAAAATAGTGAATTTTCCAGAAATGTAATTCCTTTGCAGAGGGAGGAAAGATTACTTTCTTTAATTTGGAACTTCAGCAGGATTTATTTACCTGTTCAGAAAATCAAGTCCTTGACAGCAATGCTGCTTTATTTTCACATCTTCATGAAAACACACCCGTACTGATTTTCCTTTGTAACTGTCACTACATCTAGCTGCCTACTTCATTCTTCTTCTAGGGCAGCCGTTATTAACATAACCCTGATATTTACATATTGAAATCTGCTGCTTTATTATACATTATTTCCTCTCTAGTCCTCCTTTGTGTCATTACATATTGATCTTGGAAGACATCTTATGTAGATAGTGTTAATTATGCATTTCATCGCACGATGGTAAAGGAGCATCACAGAATAACTGTTATAGGAAGGGCTGGTTTGGTCTGTCCGGGCTGTTAACACTGGTTGACCATCTGGGGGCCTCTCTGCTCCCCCATGAAAGGACCCCCAGGGCCTAGCAGATGGTTCTTGATTACAAATAATTACGTTGGCTCTGGAACACATGTCTAACATTTATCTCCAGACTCAACATCCAGGGGATGAGTATCTCCTTTTCTGTCTCGGAAGGCAAGAGAATCTTGGTGCTACTTGGTTGGCTGCTGGGGAAGGACTGACTACGAGCCCCAGTGCTTGTATCTGCTCTGGCCCCAGCTCTGCTTGCACTGCTGTTCTGGGCCTCTATTCTACCGGCTGAGTCCCACTGCACCTATTCTGTTTGGCATTTTGCAACAGCGTCTCGGAAAGGTGAAATTGCCTGTTTTGGTGATCTGACATGCAGCTAACACGAGAGGTGTGAGGCTTTCTCAGGGCTCCCAGGAGCTGCAAGTGGGGTACGGAGGGGAAGGGGAGGACTGGAGCCCCTAGTGTATGTGGGATTCTCTTTCAGGCTTTGGTGACAATAGTGCAAGCGGCGCAAAGGCAAAAATCATTGGTCTCATGGAATTAAACCAGTAGGGGGAACAGACAATAAGCAGATCAATAGATATAATATTCAGAAAGAAAGGGGAATAGGAAGAAAAATACAGCGGGGCAAAGACTAGAGGAGGGCTATTTAAGACTTATGAAGGAGGCCTGGCTGAGGAGGGAGCACTGTTGGGGAACAAAATGATGTGAGGAGGGAGCCAGGCCATCCGGAGACAGAGTATTTTAGGTGTTGGAAACAGCACGTGGTCCCCCAGGTGCAAACAAGTGGACATTTTAAAGAAATAGCAAGAAGACCAATGCAACCAGGATAGAATGAGCATGGAGGAGAGCACTGGGAGGAGAGGAAAGAGGAAAGGCTGGAGATCTGGCTGAGGGATAGATCACACGTGGTAGAACTGTAGGGTTTTATTCCAAAGTAATGGGAAGCCAGAGGTGGGTTTGCAGGATAGTGATGTTACCTGATTTATAGTCTTGAAAGATCACATTGGTTGTTTTGTAGAAAAGGAATAAAGAGAAGAATAAGTATAATGTTCTAGGCAGAAAGTGGCGGAAACTTAGACTAAGACAGAAGTTGTACAGATAGTGAGGACTGGTTGGGTTTGGGAACTATTTTGCAGGTAGAATTTTCAGGCCTTGCTGATGTATGAGTTATGTGGGATGTCAAAGGAATAGAATAAAGACAGATAGATGACCCTTAAGTTTTTGGTATAGACACTGGGTGAAAGATGGTGTCATTTACTGAAACAGGGACAACTGGGGGAGGAGTTACTTCGTGTAGGGGAGGAGAACATGACGAGACTTTTGGTTTGACATGCTGACTATGACAAGCTTACTAGAAACACAAATCAAGATCTCAAGTAAAAATCTTAAATAGGATTTCTAAGCAAAGGAAGTGTTCTAAGAAAGAGAAATTGATTACACGTTGCTTACAAGTCAAGATGAAGATTGGGAATTGACAATGGCCTTTTTAGAGGTCGTGATGACATTGATGAAGGTGGTTTCAGGAGCGACTGGAGAGAAAGCAGATAGAAACAGGCTCCAGAAAATGAGAGGTAGAGCATGGAGGAGTTGTACTAGAAGAGAGACTGATGAAGGGGGTCTGTTTTGAGGAGTTCACTGAGGGCCCTCCTGCACAGTTAAGGGGAGCTCCAGCAATCATTATGGGTTTAGAAAGAAGCAGTGCCAGTTTATTCATACGAACAGGAGAAAAGACCGAGCACACTGTAGAAAGGCAGATAGGTTGATGAATGTAAAGGTGGGAGGATGAGGGAGTTCTATTCTGATATTACATTTTCTTAGTGGAATATGATGCGAGGTCTTTAGCTAAGGGAGCGTAAGGGGGAGGAGGCTTTGAAGGTTTGAGAATAGCAAATCTATCTACACCAATCTGACACATATCATGTGCTCTAAAAATACCTTTTTTTCCTAAGATGGAAGTGATGTTATGGGTCTTCAGAGTAGAGAGAATGGGGAGAGAGTAATGAGGCCATGATGGAGGGATTTGTAGTGACCCTGTAATTAAATATCCAGAAGAAATGGAATGCCACTTCTGCTTATTTTGCTCATAAGCTTCAGCCTTAGGAGAGAATATGTCTCAGAGAAAGCAGCTGGGTCACCTGGGTGAATGTGAGCATCATTAAACAACTTTTTCCCAATTATCTACCCCATGGTCTTGGTGGACAACTCTATTCATAAAGGGAAGGATCGGGAACCGCTGTCTGCCCTTGAAGGAGACACGGATGGACTGCTAAATTCCACAGATTCTTCTCCACTCAGACAAAGGTAGAGTGCCTGCAGACACCTTCCTTTCTTATGGGACCCCCCCCCCCCCACCCCCGCCGCCCAGCTCCTGGGACAAGCTTGCTTTTGGAATGTTCACACACAAGGAGGGACTTTGCTTACCCAGAATGATGACAATGCTATACTTGATGGCTTTGATTTTTGCCTTTGAGATGAGCCCTCGGTGGTAACTGGTGCACAGCTTTCCATCTGGAGATACAGAAGGGGAAATGGTGAAACGGGATAGTGTTTGTGCCAATAGGAACATCACAGGTTAGATCCACAGCTATCATGGGGCCACTTAGATCCTGTTCACCTCAGGTTGCAGCTTAATATAAAATGTAAATGCACTGGGACATCCAGACTCTCTCCAGAGTCTTGGCTGAATGCCCTGAGTCAGCTGAAGCTGGAATTAGCCTTCTGACCTGGAATTAGCCAGGGGATGATGCTAAGCTACCCATCTGGTCACTTCCGCAACTTAGGGTGAAGCCATTTTCTTAGAATGGTTACCCCAGACTAACTCGTTCATCTAACTCAGAAAATCCATTCTCAACAAAACCTCAAACCAGGGATAAGAGAAACAAAGCAAAGCAAAACAAAACAAAAAACCTCTCTCAAGTAGGATCCTGGATATATAATTTAATTCTATGTGGGCTGTTGTTTGATGGTAAACACACGAAGGATAAATATAAGAATCTATTAGTATCCAAGCTTGATGGAGGCAGGGACTATGTTTTCTTCATTGCTGTATCCTCTAAACTTCGTGAGTGATTAATAAATATTTGTTGAATCAATGAATACAAACCTCTCTCTAGTTAAGAAGCAGTGGTAAAATAAAAGTTGATTAGGGTGTACAGAATTTAGAGGGATAGCTATCAGTAAAGAAGTAAATCGGTGTGAAGTAAATCGGTGTGAAGATGGTACACTTGGGAATGGAGATGTTGGACGCAGGGTCCCCTACCCCTGCAGAAGTGTTTTTACTGTCAGAGCTTCCGTCAGGCAGTATGGCGCCTTTGTGAAAATTGGGAAAAGATGCCCTTCCTGTGAATGCCCTCAACCTTGCCCCAGCACATCCTCAGCGAGGGAAGCATTGATGGGATGCCAATCCCATGCACCGCTAGCCAGATGCCGCTGACTGGAGCTCAATGAGCAGGACCCTAGTGGTGGCCCATGTCAAAGGCCTACCAGGGCACCTGTCGTATGGAGTTGTACACTAGAGGCCAGCTGCTGTGCTAGGTTGTCCTCACTACAGCGTTCCGATTCCACGTTTGAGATTTATTTTAATCCTATGGAAACTGATCTGAAATTTACCTTGGCACTATTATTCTAGACCCTCTCCAGTCTAATCCAGCCCAATCCAACCAACATGGCACGTCTGCCAAGAGATAAGACTGAACAGAAGAGGCTGAGATAGAGTTCCTGTTCTCTAGGAGGTTCCAGTCCAGCAGGAAAGGTTGCACACTGTGCAAAGAAGAGAGAGAGGAAAACCAGCTGTGAGGGAGAGAGCCATCCCCCGCTACCCTGCGGGGGAGGCTGCAGGGCAGATGGAGAGAATCCAGAGGTGGAGCTGGGGCTGTGTGGGAGTGAGATTGGGAGAGACCAACAAAGCAGATGGAGCGTCCTCAGCCAGGACATGGAAACCAGAAAATGTCAGATGCATCTGGACCATGGGGGAGTCACCTCACTTGGCTGGAGCCTAAAAAAGGACATTGGTTTTCAGGGTGGGGAGGAGAACTGAGGCAGAAGTGGAAAGACCTAGAATGTACTCCCAGGGAGTCTGGGCTGAATTTCGGAGGCAACCGCCAACCACTGAAGCTTCTGAGTCTTTTCCCAGTGTGAACATGTACTCACTGGAGAGGACAAATGGTTATCAGGAAGAATAGGAAGAAACGTTTATGTGCAATAAGCTGAAATGCTAATTAGAACTGGTTTTTTATTTCTTAATGTATACCTTATGAGGCCACTCTTAGGTACTACTAGGGTTTCAAATTATTCCATGCATTTCACAGAACCACGAGACTTCAGTCTCTTAAGGAAGCAAAAACCCTTCAGAAGCATTTATAGCTGTGGTTCTAAGCTGTGGGCAATATTGCCCCCGAGGGCTACATTTGCCAATGTCTGGACACATTTTGGGTTGTCTCAGTGTGCTGGGGGGTTGCTATTGGCGTCTAGTGTGGAGAGGCCAGGAATGCTGCTAAACATCCTTAGAGGCACAGGACAGTGAAACAGAATTACCTAGTCCCAAACACCAATAGTGTCAAGGTGAAAAAAAACCCTGATTTCCACAGTGGTCTCCTGGGAAGGATATGGGCTCCAAGGTCAGACCTGAATATACCCTCCAGCTCTACCAAACTCCACCTGTGTAACCTTAGGCAGCTACGAACTGTTTCCAGCCTCAGTCTCCCAATTTAAAAAATGAGGCATGAAACACCAAATTCAAGAGGCTTTTTGAAAGGGGCAGAGGAAGGGAATCTTTCAAGCAGACTCTCTGCTGGGCGTGGAGCCCCATGCAGGGCTGGATCCCGCGATCCATCCCACAACCCTGAGATCATAGCCAAGAGTTGGATGCTTAAGCGACTGAGCCACCCAGACACCCTGCACCAAACTCAGAGTTTTGAAGATTAAAAAAAAAAAAAAAATGTATTTAAGATGCCAAGTCCCATGCTGAGAATGTCAATTCCCTTATTAATTGGAATGAATAAAGTTTTAATAGTATTTCAGGATGAACATGAACTGCCTTTATGGAAGTGAACAGACGGTATTACTACATTTAGAGAGTCTATTATACACTGTTGTTATCTGGATATAGGAATTATATACATCCAAAAGTTCTCCCGGAAGGATTTTATCCATGGGAGGCAAGTCAGAAATACAGCCGACCAAATTATATCCATTCACAATATCCCCATCGGCCGGCCTAACAGCTGCCTCCGAAACAATACAGTTCTGAAAACTTGGTTGGTTTTTTAGAAAAGTTCTTGAGAATGAAATTTGTGCTCTGAAATCTTTTTAAAATGGAACCTCAAGGTACTTTCCGCAGGGCACCTGGGTGACAATATAATCAACTACCTGCCCTTTGATCTCCCAATGAGATCAGTGAAAGGCTTCTTTAATCTGACCACTTGAGGAAATGCAAAGCCTCCAGCTTCTAAAGATGGCTCTTCAAGAGAACTGAGCTCCCAAATGCCAGTAATTCTCCTTTATTGGGAGATAAAAGGATTATTTCCACCCAGGCCTTGGCACTGAGCTAGAGCAAAAAACGGTTAAATCCAGCCATCCCTGTGCATTGGTAGCTGGGGCCGCCTTGAGGCAGCTGGTCCATTAGATTTGGGACTGGAAGCTGCATCCTGCCTCAGGCAGTCTCAGTTCCCGGATGCATCCTTGGGGGGGCCCCCCCACACTGTCCATCTAGTCTCCAAGGGACCACTTCCTGCCCCACCCTTCCTGCCCCTTGCAGAGCCATTGGGAATCCATTGTTTTCCTGAACAGACTGCCTGAAGAGGGAGCAATTGGTATCTTGGGATTTTTAAATGAGACAGAATTTATTCCTGGCGGGGAGGGGATTGTTCCATCTCTGGGCTTATAATGAGTGCAGGAGATTGGTTTGTAACAAGGAAATCTACCTGGGGATGTTTTAAAACAAATGTTTTTTTCACATGTTGGGAAGTCTTTGTATTTCCGATTGACTTTAAGAATGTAAATGTTTTTAATAGTCATGCCCAAATCATAAAATTCTTAAAATTTGAAATTTTTTATTTCCAATCGTTGATGGCCTGTTTATTTATAAATATAGCCTCAGGATTAAATATTTCTGGTGCATTTTTGCACTAAATTTTGACCACTACTTTCCCTTGTTTTGTTTTTGTTTTTGTTTTTGTTTTTTTTTTGGACCCTCTAACAAACCAGAGGTCATAGCTAGATATGAGGAGGTATGACCTAATTTAGCTACCTCAAGCCTTTTCTGTTCCTCAGCTCCTTAACTCAGGGGAAACCAGGAAGCCTGGCAGACCTAAAATAATTGTGGCTGGGACGAGGGAGCGGTCCACCAAGCCTTTTCTTCTCAGCAGGGTGTAGTCATATGACAAAGCTCTACCTATGGGAATATGGGAAGAATCCATGGACACTATTCTCAGGCCTGGCTCAGACAAACCACCGAGTAATCCTTCTCTCTCTTGTGTCCCTACCCCTGACTGTAGGATGTCGATGCTGAGAGAGACACCTTATAGCCATCTGTTCAGTGAGGCAGAATCTTCATCTGCTTGAGTTCCTGAATGACTATGTGGAGCAGGGCCCTTCCCTTTGACTTTGACTGTCGATTGGACTTTAATTAAACAAGAAACAAAGTTTCTTGTTAAGCTACTGTCTTTGGGGGTTTCTTTGGTAGAGCAACTAGTGTTTCCTTAACTGAAGCAGAAATTGGTATCTCATATGCAATGCTATTATACCAAAAATCTAAAACATGTAGCATTGGCCTGTGGGCTGGCAGCAGGAGGCAAGGAAACTGATATTGGAAGCTGGGACACTAGAGATCCATTTCATAGAACCATCACATACGATGCCTGGGAAGTCAAATTGTGTACCTACTGAGACTGGAGCCCATAGAACAGGCCTGGTTCAGCAGTCAGGGCTCTCCAGAAAATGGAACCAACAGGAAATACATAGAGATATACATAAAAGGAAATGTATTTTAAGAATTAACTCACAAAATTATGGAGGCTGGGAAGTCCCACAGTTTGCTGTTTATAAGCTGGAGAACCAGGAAAGCTGGTGGTATAATTAAGTCTAAGTATAAATCATGAGAACGAAGGAAGATGTTTGTGTAAGTCTGAACACAATGGCTGAGGACTCAGGCAGTCTGGTCCTAGCCTGAGGCCCAAGGAACAGGAGAGCTGATGTCCAAGGGCAAGAGAAAATGCATGTCCCAGCTCAAGCAAATTTACCCTTCCTTTGTCTTTTTGTTCTATTCAGCCTTCAGCAGATTGAATGATGCCTACCACATTGGTGAAAACACCTTTATTTAGTCTACAGATTCAAATGCTTCTAGAAATGTCTTCCAGACACACCCAGAAATAGTGTTTTGCCAGCTACCTTGGCATCCCTTAGCCCATTCAAGTTGTCACATAAAATTAACAATCACAGTTGGTAAATGGAATGTTAATAGTGTGTGTTGATTGCTACTGCTATGTTTAGCAAGGTATTAGAAAAAAGGGATGAGCTCAGACAAGAGTTGGTTGGTTTATGAACAAAAATCACAGGAACTTAAAGTCTTAAAATATGAGATCTCATGGAATTGCAAGTGTCCATTGCTTCTGGCCCCTGATATTAACAGATACATCCTTTGCATAACCTGGTGCAAATTGAAAATGTGAGTGGAGCATTAAAGCAAATGTGTTCACCTTCTAAGTGTGCAAGTCTTATACCAGTGGAGCTGACCTTGGTCCCCAAATTAAGTTTGAGAGGTTTTAACCAACAAAGACCCATTCAGAATCATTCCTGAGGCAAAGATGAGACTAAGAATGTGGCCTCCCTACTAGTGTTTCCGATGGCTTCAACCTAGCCTCCATTAAGTTAAAGACAGGGATGGTGTATGGAAGCAAAGACACAAGTCGGATATGAGAATTCTATTAAGAAAGACTTTTTGGACATGGTCACTGGCACATGAAACTGACTGAAAGCAAATGGATCAGAAGCCTACTACATGTTTGAGAAATGATACTGTCAAATAAACTCTGAGCTCTATATCTTTTTCAACACTTTGAGAGATCGGATGTTAACATTTTTACTAATCCTGTGGGTAGAAAATTGCAACTTCTTGATCATCAATGAGGTTGAGAATCTTAGTTTTGGCCATTTCTTTTGTCCCTTCTGTGAAATATCTGTTTGTGTATTGCTCATTTTTTTCTTTTTATCTCTTGTTGTTGTTGTATATGTTTTTTAAAATTGAAGCATAATCAGCATACAATTTTATAGTAGTTTCAGGTGAACAACATATTTATTCAACAATTATATCCATTACTCAATGCTCACCATGCTAAGTATGGTCACTGTCTATCACCATACAACGTTATCACAATATCATTACTATTATTATTTTTAAGTTTTATTTTATTTATTTTCAGTGTTCTAAAATTCATTGTTTATGCATCACACTCAGTGCTCCATGCAATATGTGCCTTCCATAATACCCACCACCAGGCTCACCCAACCCCCCAAACTGCTCCCCTCCAAAACCCTCAGTTTGTTTCTCAGAGTCCACAGTCTCTCATGGTTTGCCTCCACCTCTGATTTCCCTCAACTCACTTCTCCTCTCCATCTCCCAATGTCCTCCGTGTTATTCCTTATGCTCCACAAGTAAGTGAAACCATATGATAATTGACTCTCTCTGCTTGACTTATTTCACTCAGCATAATCTCTTCCAGTCCCGTCCATGCTGCTACAAAAGTTGGGTATTCATCCTTTCTGATGGAGGCATAATACTCCATAGTGTATATGGACCACATCTTCCTTATCCATTCGTCCGTTGAAGGGCATCTTGGTTCTTTCCACAGTTTGGTGACTGTGGCCATTGCTGCTATGAACACTGGAGTACAGATGGCCCTTCTTTTCACTACATCTGTATCTTTGGGGTAAATATCCAGTAGCGCAATTGCAGGATCAAAAATCATCTATTTTTAATTTCTTAAGGAATCTCCACACTGTTTTCCAAAGAGGCTATCACAATATTACTAATTACACTGCCTACGCTGTACTTTTCATCTCCATGACTTACTTATTCTATTCAACTTTTTAAAAAATTCTTTTTTAAATTGATTTTTAGGAGTTCTTCCTATATTCTGAATACTAATCTCTTTCCAGGTCTGTGTGTTGCAAATACCTTCTCCCACTTTATACTTGACTTTTTAGATATTAACAGAGCCAAATTTATCTATCATTTCTTTTATGAGTTAACATAAATTATGTTGGATCTTGTTGATCTATGTTCAACTTGTTTAAGAAGATCCAACATAATTTATGCTAACTGGGATATGACATATATAACATAATTTATGTTAACTGGGATATGACGTTGGGATATCTTATCCCAATGTCATAAAGGTATCACCATACATTTTCTTTTAAAAGTTTTATATGGGGCCGCCTGCGTGGCTCAGTCGTTGGGCCTCTGCCTTCGGCTCTGGTCGTGGTCTCAGTGTCCTGGGATTGGCTCCTGCTCGGCGGGAGGCCTGCTTTCCCTCTCCTTAGTCCCCCTGCTTGTGTTCCCTCTCTAGCTGCTTCTCTCTGTGTGTCAAATATATAAATAAATAAAATCTTAAAAAAAAAATAGAAGTTTTATATGTTGTGAACATAAGGAAACGGGAGTCAGCAAGGCCTGAAGGGGGCGCTCACATGCACGTACCACTCCCCGCAGCCTGCCTAACCAACAGAAGAACCACTTGGAGAAGGGAGGGCAGTTTTCACAGGAGAATTTGTCTCTTGCCTTTAAGAAAAATAAGGAGGGGGTGCGCCTGGGTGGCTCAGTGGGTTAAAGCCTCTGCCTTCGGCTCAGGTCATGATCCCAGGGTCCTGGGATGGAGCCCCCGCGTCGGGCTCTCTGCTCAGTAGGGAGCCTGCTTCCTCCTCTCTCTCTGCCTGCCTCTCTGCCTACTTGTGATCTCTGTCTGTCAAATAAATAAATAAAATTCTTTAAAAAAAAAAAAAAAAAAGAAAAGGAAAGAAAAGTAAGGAGGATCCCGCCTGCCTCAGCACCAAAGCACCAACCACCGCCTGATGCCAGTGAGAAACCGCCGCCACCCGGAACTCTTCGTTCTCCAGTGACCTTTTGTTCCGAGCAGCCCACCCCAGTTCCTCCTAAAACCTAATAAAGCTCACCTTCCCTTAGTCTCTTTGGACTTGCCTAAGGTTCGCCCCAGCTTGCTTGTCCCGAATTGCAATTTCTCTGCCGTTCATGAATAAATTCATTTTTTACATAAATAAAATTGCTCTTTGCTCTGCTTTCAGTTAACAAAATTTCAGTCTCCAAGTCTCCTGGAATTTGTTTTTGCTTATAAATTGAGGTAAAGAACCAGTTTTATTTCTTTCCCTAGGGTCTTCTGACATATATCAAGTTTTTGTATATATGTAGGTTCTGTTTTGAGGTTGTTTCATTTTCTATTTGTGTATTGTATTGTCTCAATACCATACTCTATTAATCACTCTGACTTTATGATAGATTTTAATATTGAATACAGTAAACCTCCCCTACTTTTGTTCTAGTTCTCCAGGAGTGTCTTCTTGGCTATTCTTGGCTCTTGGAATTTCTGCATATATTTTAAATTGGTTTGTCAAGCTCAATAAAATGTCCCATTTTAATTTTGACAGGAACTGCATTAATCTGTAGATTGTTTGGGAGAACTGACATCGTCAAGCTATTGAATCTTACTATCCATGAACTTGTTATAAGCTTCATTTATTTATATCTATTTCTTTTATGAAGTTCTTTGTCTTTTACTAAATGTCATTCTACGTAGAGAAGCCATTTTGCCTGCGTTTACTGATGAAGAAAGGTGCTGAGAGCAGTTAAGGGGCTTATCTTAAATCATTTAGCTAGAAATGAATAGGACTCTAACCCAGTTCCCAATCCAAAGCTTTCTTCCCCACCTCATTCTGCCTCATTTGATTTGAAACATGCAATTTGGATGTGGCGTGGATCGTGTCCCGTCTCCTAAACCACAATGGCCAGACGCAGTCATATACAGGTTTGCAAACCCTATGGCTGCACTTCCTGCCTCTCCTGTCCCTATGTAGTTATAAATGCTCTATTTTACAGAATTAGATTCCCCTGGGCATCAAAAACATGCCTGTTCAGGAAAGATAACTTACAAGATTGAAAAATTTCATCTCCTGTACCTCTTGCCTTCCACCCTTGTTTGTGGGAAAATATTTAGATCATTTATTAAATAGTTCTTTTTCTTTTCTTTCTGTCCACCTTTGAGGGAGAGAAAATAGACTTATTTGCTGGTAAGAAGAGTGGTTCATAAAAGAATGAGAGCTTGAATTTTGCAGCCTGTATTTACACCGCGTGCTTCTGTTCACACTAATCATGGCCGATGTCTCCTCGTTGATGAGCGATAATCCTGGTATGCTAGCACCACTGGAGATCTATTTACCAGGCAACACCATAAGCTGCCTAGCTGTAATAACACATAGAAAATCAGGTGAGTTCCGTTTATGAATCACATACAGAGAGTATATGGGCTTTTGACACCACTATCTGCCCCTCATTCTAGAAGGGGCTCACTGGTGTTAATATGGACAACTAAAAAAAAAATAGGGGTAATGTAGATGTAGACTTGTATTAAAGAATAAAAATTGACTGTAGCCATTTCCATTTTGGGGAGTGTAATGGCATATTGTATCTCTATGTGGCTTTGGACTATTTCAGAAACTGGAGGACAGGGCTAAGCCAGTAGTTTAGGGACTAGGAAATCTAGTAGCAGGGAGATATGGGGGACTCTGGAGACAGACAGAGCCCAACCACAGTGGTGAAAGGCCTGCTAGAAAAGGGTGGGGGGCAGCTGATAGGAAGTGGAAAACTTTCATCCCCTCAAACCTACAGCAACATTTGCTCTATTTACTCTTGGGGGTGATAAACTCAAAGAAACTGATGTGGATCCCATGCTTGCTGGGCCAGGAGCAGAGGGAACAGAAGAGCTCTCCGTGGCAGGTAGGTGAATGTGACAGCTCTGGGCAGGAGGGAGCTCAGGACATACCAACCTCCTGGAACTGGAAAGAAGCATAGGACAGGGGTTTAAACCAAGCTGATTTAAATCTGTAAGTACAGGAAGACCTTAGCCTACCGAGATAAAATCTGGCCCTTGACCAGTAGTGGCCACCTTTTAGATTTTAAAGACTTCAAATCAAAACACTTCAGGGGCTGGGATCTGAATAGCAATCTGAAGGCTAAACTCTGGAGGGAGTGGGGTGGAAGAGAAGCCACGCCAAAAAGCCAGGGTTTGGGTTTTTTAACTAAAAAAAAAAAAAAAAAATTTTTTTTTCACTTTGAACTCCTTTTTTTTTTTTTCCAGCCATGTACCCATGTACCACCTCCCCTTCTGCAGTGTCCTTCCTTCTGAAAGGCAGCCTGATACTGGGGAGAAAACATAGGCTTTCTGGTCAATTGTATGGGCTGTCCTCCATTTGTAAGAGAGAGATTAATAATGCGCCTTGCAGCGTCATGCACAGATTCAAGAAAATGTAGTATGGAAAGAACTTAGTGAAGTGGCTGACAGGAGGTGGTCTGTCTGTTCCTCTGTCTTGTCAGCTTGTGTTGATAGACCATGTAAACAAATGCATCATGGCCGGACCATATATAGAAACAGAACCCCTGACCCACACTCTGCAGCCACCAGGCCAGGGAATTCCCAACCCATTACCTATAGTGACCAGACCAGAAGGCCAAGCTACCATGTATAGGTCAAACGTGTAGCCAGTCTGACCTGTATCTCTCTCCCCCTGTCCAGTAAGACCCATAACAATCTACCCCAAATGGTCAACACTCAGTTAATGACTGACAGCTTCTTTAGTTTTTGTCTCCACTTTCAACTTAACCCCAACCAGAGCTAGCCAAGTATATACCTTCACCAACCACATGGGACTCCATGCTTCTACCTGGCCTGCCTGCAGCTTCCCATGCCAATAGCCACCAGCCAGGGCACCTCTGAATTCTTCCCTTTTTCCACTATAAAGCCTTTCCACTCCTCTGCTTGCTTTTGAGTCTCTGCCCAAACAGAAGGCATGGTGCCTGACTCCCTTGCAATGCCTCTTTTGTGAGCTCTGGATAAACAACGTTTGTCTATTCTCATTTGGTTGGACTTCAATTATTTCTTCAGTGTCTTTTTTTTCCCCCGCTGATTCTGCCTCTGTATGGACTATGGGTTTGTGTTCTCCCCTAATGCATATGCTGAAGCCCTAATCCCCAATGTGATGGTCCTTAGAGATGGGACCTGTGGGAGGTGATCAGAGTTAGATGAGGTCATGGGCATGGAGCCCTCATGATGGGATTAGTGCCCTTAGAAGAAGAGACATCAGAGCCTGTGCTCTTTCTCTCTCAATCTCCCCTCACCCCCATATGAGGACACAACAAGAGGGAAGGGGCAGCCGTCTACAAGCCAAGAACAGCACTCTCACCAGGAATAGAATCAACCAGCACCTTGATGTTGGACTTCCCAGCCTCTAGAACTGTGATAAAATAAATTTCTGTTGTTGAAGCCACTCAGTCTAAGGCACTTTGTTATGTCAGCATGAACAGATGAAGACATCCCCCTTTTTACTTTTTTCCCCTTCAAACCCAATGCTCTGGACCTTCCCAAACCCGCTGGTCCCACCACACTTGATCTGTCCACCATCAAATCAGGGTCATGTAGTCTAAGTAACAGTTTCATCAGTATATGCTTGTATAGTGCACATTACTCAATCCAGGTTACAAATGCACTGTTCCTAGGCTCTCCTAGAGACAGTACCTTAGTGAAAAAGGACTGATTCCATTGGTATGAATTTCAGGCATCACAGAAAGCTCACCAGGGACTTATCTGTGGGCAGGCAGAGGCATTTTTTGTTATCTGTTATATCAACCTCTGGGAACTTCCTTATTGCTTGTAGCTTCTAGATCCTACCTATGTATCAGGACACATCTTATCTTGGTCATTACCCATTCCCTGAGAATATAGGTTTTGAATGTTTAGGGATTTATCAGTTTAAGATATATCTCTATATCTATCTATCTATTCATCTATCTATCCAGCGTGCTATAATCTGTATATTCATATACATGATACATATGTACATATATATGTTACATATGTATCATGCATATTCTAATACTTATTATATATTCATATATTTATAAAAGTGATATCATTTAACTTTCTCCTTCTTAGTCTAATACATAATAAACATCTTTTTATTGCAATGAGTATATTACATAATACTTTTTACAGCTGTCACATTTCCTTGTCTATATAATTAAACTCGATCCCTCATTACAGGTACAGGCAGAACTTTTCCCATTTTTTCCTGATTATAAACAATGATTCTTATGTTTTCTTTCCTTTCTCTCTCTTTCATTTAAATCATTAAAAAAGTTTATTTCCTTGTGGCACATGAGGTAGGACTGTAGCTCTATTTATTTCCAAATAAACTGTCTCAATGACACTAATTACTAAATGATCTCTACTACGTTATCAATCCAAAATACTTTATCCTCCCCTAAATTCCCAAGGTTTCCTTTAGAGTTTCTGTTCTATTCTCCTCTTCTTGTAATTCTTTGATAGAGATACCCTATTTCAACAATTATAGTATTTAATGTATCTATTTCATGCCTGATAGAGGAAGGATGTCTTCCTCCATTTTTTTTTTCAGACAAATATGCTGACTTTTAGCCAGAGCCACTGATGATGAATAAAATGAATGCATTTGTGTTCATTCTTTCTGCTTGCTCTTGTTCTTCTAGAAAAACCAGGGTGCAAGACTAGACTGGAGGGAGGGAGTCTGTGTGGAGGACCTGCATGGAGACCAGAAGGGGTTACAAGTTGAATGATAGGTGTTTCATGGGTGGCACATTTCCAAGCAGCCTGCACACACCTCGGGGTTGCTCTTGTCAATCATGGTGGGAGTCAGCAGCCTCTAACTGTGCCTCCCGCTGGAGGAGAGGTTGCCAAACCTGGGTGCACACTAAAATCATCCAAAGAAGGGTGCCTGGGTGGCTCAGTGGGTTAAAGCCTCTGCCTTTGGCTCAGGTCATGATCTCAGGGTCCTGGGATCGAGCCCCGCATCAGGCTCTCTGCTCAGCAGGGAGCCTGCTTCCCTCTCTCTCTCTCTCTGCCTGCCTCTCTGCCTACTTGTGATCTCTGTCTGTCAAATAAATAAATAAAATCTTTTTAAAAAATCACCCAAAGAGCTTTTCCAAAGTAACGATGCCAGACCTCACTCCAAGTGGAGTGAATCAGAACCTCTCAGGCAGCGGTCTCCTGGCATTTGGTGCATTTGAGAATCTCCTCAGGCAGTGCTCTGGGGCAGCCAGAGCTGAGACCCTACATGGGGGCCTAGAGGCTTTCTCTAGTCTGAAAGCATGCTATGAATTCATTTGGCGTCCCCAGGCCTGGTACTGCTGCTGACATGTGGCGGACACAGCAGAACTGAACTGAATTCAGATAAGAACACCCAGCCTTACACGTCTCTCCCAATTTACCTAGAGAAGGGACACAGATGATTAGTGCCCGCTTGGGAATCCTTAAGACTTTCCCTCCATCACACTGGGAGAAGTAGATTCGAGAGGGAGGAAAATGAGCAAGGTCTTGGTCCGGTAAAGGTGTTTGCTCACAGTTTGAAAAGAGGAGGGTGTCAAGACCATTTAGGCTTTCTCCTTATTTTAACCTCGTGAAGGCCAGAGAGGTTAAATGACTTTTCAAGGTGGCCCAGCTCTCAGTGGCACACCTGGAACAGAAACCAGCCCTTTTGTACTCCGGGCATCCGCATTATAGCCTGCTGTCCTCATGTGAGGGCGTGCGGGTATGTGTGTATATGTGTATATGTGTATGCATAAGTGTGTAAGTGTGCATGTGAGAGACTGTGAAAGGGTGCATTTGTGCATGTGGATACCAGGAACAGGAGGAGGTGGGGAGTCTGAGCAGATAACTAGTGGCATTTAATAAATAGAAAGCCAGGAGTCCTCAGCCCTCTGTTTCCGGCATGTGGGTCACTGTGTTCTCTCCAGGTTGGTCTCCAGCAGGTGCGGCAGCATTGGACTGGGTGGCAGGGTAGGCCTCCAGGTCCCAGCGCCCGCAGTGTGGGAGGGGCTCTGCACTAAGGTTTACTGATGCAGAATTTGGGGAAGGGCTATAGTGGGTGTTCTTGTGCTCATTCTGTGCTCATCTCATCTGAGATGGTGTGTTGGGAAAGCATTGACTATGCTTTGCCTGGCTTAGGGTCCAGGACTGTTCTGTGGATGGACAGCCGTTTTCTCCATCTGTAAATTCAAGTCAAGTAGAAATGTCTATGGTCATGCATCACTGAATGTGTGCTCCTTGGACAGACTTCTGTACACCCCAGTGTCCTCCATGGTGTTCTCTTTGCCAGGCCTAAGAAACCAGGGTGACCTTTGGATCCTGGCACCCAAAGTCTCCTCTTCCTTCTTGAGTCTTCAGGGAGGGGACAGCCCCTACCAGGAGAGGCTTTGTTGGGTCTGATCAGCTGGCTGGGTTCTGATGGAAGAGTGCAGGCTGGTTGAATTCAGGCAAAGCCTGAGCTCTTATTTGCTAGACAAAAACAACTGAAGAAGGAAAATTATTTAAGAGCCAGGTAATGCCAGTTAAACACTTACCTGCGCAGTTGGAGATCACTGTCTCATGGGCTTTGCTTTTCATCCAAATGGTTCGGATCACAATGGCATAGATGACACTGTGGAAAGGACCAGAGGTAATATTAACATGGCTGGTGGGTTCCTACTGTCAGGACACAGAAAGACCACTCCAGTTCTCTGAGTGTGAGGTAAGGAGGGGGGTTGCTCTAAACCATGCCTGGTCCCTATCCTGGCTGATTATAGAATCCCTGCATGTCACAGCTACCACTTCTTTTTTTTTTTTTAACTGAAGAGGATAGAACATGGTGAAGTGAAATGGTTTCTCCAAGATAACTCAGATGGTTAGAGGTAGAGCTGAGATTAGAATCCAAACTCAGTATTTGGGATCAGAAAGATTTGTATTTGTATCTAGCTCTACTACTTGCTGCTTGTATAACCTTGACCTTAGACACTCTTTAATGTGGCCCCATGACTCCTGCCTCTGGTATGCATGCCTTTGTGAGAGCCCCTTCCCTTAACTGTCGGAACTGTGACTTGCTTCTAATCCATGCATTGGGCTGAAGGTGATAAATGTCTGGGATCATGTAAGATTTATGCTTGTCTTGCTAGTGCCTCTCTCTGTTGCTGCCATGAGTCCTACAGCCCCAGAAAATTAATTCTGCCAAGAACCCACGGGAGCCTGAAAGAAGACCCTTCCCTGTTGAGCCTCTGGTGATAGCCCAGCCCTGGCAGACACCTTGATGACTGCCTTGCTTCAGCAGAGGTGAGCCATGCCCCATTAAGCCATGTCTGACTCCTGACACACAACACTGGAGATAATAAACATATGTTGTTTTAAGTCATGGTTTCAGGATAATTTGTTACCCAGCAATAGATAAGCAATCTATTGACTGATACAGGTTGAATGTTTGCTGCGTCTCCACCCCTAAGTTTACATGTTGAAATGTTAATGACTGTGGTGATAGGTAGGAGGTGGAACCTATGGGTGATTAGGTCGTGATACAGCCCTGATGAATGGGGTTAGTGCTCTTATAAAAGACACCCCACAGAGCTCCCTAGCCTCCTCTACCATGTGAGGACCCAGGAGAAGTCTGCTGCTCAGAAGAGAGCTGTCACCAGACTCTGACCATGCAGACACCCTGTTCTTGGACTTCCAGCCTCTAGCACTGCAAGAACTGAAGTTCTGTTGTTTACAAACCACCCAATCTGTAATATTTTATTACAGAAGCCTGAACAGACGAAGGCACTGGGCCTCTGTTGACACTAAAATGGAGTTAATAACACAAACACTTTTTTGGGGATGGATCGAATGTGACAACATTGAAAATGCCAAGCATAGCACTTGGAAATTAGCAGAAACTCAATAAATGTCATTTTCTTTCCCCTCTTTCTTCCCCTTTTTTTCACATACGATCACACCTACTGTAGCATGAAATAATTTATGCCTAACAGGAAAACAAAGTATTAATGACTCAAAAGCATCAGGAAATTTTGTATCTTTTGTTCCCTTTGATCAGTTGTTTGATGCTTCCAATATGTTAAGAAACTCAACTAAAAACTTTGGGACAAAGCATTGCTTTACTTTAGAATGGCACACATTTCTCTCCTGAGATTTACTGGTTAAAATAAAATCAGAACTCTGGTCTGCAGTGGCTGACAAAGCGCTATTGTTTTTAATGATCTTTAGAATATAACTTAATTAATGACTGTGTTAAAAACCTTCTGCTCCTTTTTGTTTTTCCCATTCTTGCTTAGTGAACCCCTATGAGTGCTCCAGGTGTGCTTGCAGTCTTTTTGGAACATCCCCAGCCCTTCTCATATACCTGCCCAGGGATTTTTCTGGAATTTGTGTGTCTACATTATAGAAGAAATGAGGAAAAATTACTTGTGAGTCTATTCTTTACCTTAAGTTGGACATTTGTTATAGCAGAGAAACTTTTTCCCCACGTAAATGAAATACAAGGAAAGGTTACAACCACCATGGAACATTAATTATATATTACAGTTGCAACCCCAGTGCTAAATCAATCAATAATTCAATTATTTATTGGCCATGAGCCATATACACAATGGAAAATTGAGGAAGGTCTTATGTGTTAGGGGTTTGGGCCTAAGTCATCTCTGCCTCCTCTCCTAAGGACCCTTTAGGCAAGTGGAAAGCAACTCCTAATTAGTAGGGTGTCCTTTTATGACCCAAATCAGGCCATTGCTCAAAGCGGAGCAGTTATGCATCAGAGAAATCTCTGAATTATATTCATCTCCTTCTTCTTCGTTGTTCCTTTCATCAGCAAGTTCTGTAGTCTGTCCCTTCAAAATGTCTCCATGTCTCCATGATTTGTTCCTTCTTCTCCATTCGTGTTCCTCAGCATCAGTCTAGATCCTTACAACCTCTTTTTTTTCCCAAATATTTTTACGTTTTATTTTTATTGTGGTAAAATAAACATAACAAAATTTACCATTTTAACCACTTTTAACTGCATGGTTTGGCAGCATGAAGTACATTCACACTGTTGTATAACAGTCCCCACTATCCATCTCCAGAATTTTTCATCTTCCCCAACTGAAGCTCTGTACTCATTAAAAGTATTCAGGAAGGCTTCATGAACGTTCATGGCATCTTCATACGGGGACAGACTAATTTCTGTATGATTCCACTTTCAGTATGTGCGCTCCTGAAACAAGCACCCCTTATGACCTCTTGCCTGATTATTGTGATCTTCTAATGCCTCTGCTCAGCTACCATCTTGAATGCCCGCACTGCCCTCAAGGTGGCGCTCTAGAACCCAGAGTCATTCTCTGGTTTAAAACTGCCCCATCTACAAGATGACATCCAGGCTCTTACACAGGGCATCCAAAGCCTCCCGCAATCTCCCTCTGTCTTCCTCACCTTTACCATCATCATCCTTCTTCCCTCCACCCCACTGTCTCTCAATGACCTTTCTCCATATCAGCAACAGGAGTGCCCAACAGGAGTGAGCTGACAAAACTGACCCCAACTCCATTCTTCATATGCAGTTGACTTTGGGTAAATCTGAGTTCCAGTGCCTTCTCTTTGTGTTTGCTTTGCTTTCTTGCTGAAATGCATTTTTAAGCCCATTCTCCATATATCACTTAGCTATGAAACCTTTCTGAGCTGTCCCTGTTCCTCAATGATAACCAGCTCTCTCTTCCTTAGGGCCTCCATGCTGATCTAACATGGTTTACGTGGAGTCTTGTCTATGATGGTCATGTCCTAAAGATTAGCAGATCTATCCATAGCCCATTCTCCGAAATGGAGCTCAAAACAGATTCTCAAAACCAGAAACATCTCTACTGTTTTGGTTTAACTTCTTACATGTCTTCAATCTATTTCCACTCTCCCAACAAGTGCAGGTTTCTTCAAGTTTCTGACAAATCTGAATACTGAAAGATCATCCAGATTGAAGAAAGTATCCCTTATCTGTAACTGGCTGCCTGAGTTCTTGATTTTATGGGACACTCTCTAGACACAGATCCATTTTCTCTCATTTCCTTTGTAGAGGCAGCTCGTGATGGGGGTTGCATGACAGCCCAAGCCAGAGAAAGACCTTGTAGGACTGCCTTGGGAGGATTCTTGAACCTGGTTCCTTAGTCCTGATTCTAGATTATGTGTAAGAAGCATCTAGGGAAGAGAACAAAACCTTTGCCCTTCCTGTGAGACACAACAGACAGTATTCCCCTCAGACTGTAAGTGCCCCAACCCCTGCAGGATTCAGCACAAGTCTGGGGACTTCATGGGTTACAGTCTTGGAACCATAGACATTCAGAGCCAGAGGGGACCTAAATCTCCATCTCTGCTTCCCATTTGGGGTCCGAGGATTGTGTCCAGTTATGCCCTGAAGGTCTCTTTAGAGGTCAAGCATAGGGAAGACAGGTAGGGTGAGTTGGTGTTTCACTGAACAAGACCCTTTTTTCTCTTCTCCTAGCAGGGGCATTAAGGGTACTTGCTAGTCAAAAATGTCTCTCTCATTAATTAATTCATTTCATTTTAGGTATTTGAGGACTCACTTTGTCCCAGGCACCCGTTGAGTCATTGTGGATACTGTGGTAGAAAATACAGAGTCCTAGCCCTCACAGAGCTCACATTACAATGTGGTAATACAAAACACATTTGTAGCAATAGGTAATAATAAAATGAGGACACAGTAATATATGCTTATAAAGAGGCAAAACGCTATGAAGATAAAATGTAGGGTGAAACAAGAGTATATATTAGGGATTCTGACTTGTTCTGGGGGTCAGACTTCAGTTTTGAGAGATTCAGTGATTTGTCTGAGTTCACACAGCTAGAGGATGGGTCCTCTGACTTCAAGGGCTGTTAACCAACTTGTTAACAACCTTGTGTTTTTTTGTTTTTTTTTTTTAAGATTTAATTTATTTATTTGACAGACAGAGAGGCAGGCGGGGGTGGGGGGGGAAGCAGGCGCCCCGCTGAGCAGCTCAACCCCAGGACCCTGAGATCATGAAATGAGACAAAGGCAGAGGCTTTAACCTACTGAGCCACCCAGGCACCCCTGTTAACAACCTTGTTAAGGAGAGTGCCCAAGTTCCTCTGGGGGCTGTATTGGGTTACATATGCTATATATGGTTCTAGTTATTTCCTGAATGCCTTCTTTGATTCCTAGACCAGGTTAGCATTCCTGCTGTGGATCCCCTAGGGCTCTCTATTTACTCTACTACCACTCATCACAGTGTTGTAACTCCTTCCTTAATTGGCTGTCTTCTCTGTTATATAGGAATATTCTTAAGTTCAGACAGCATGTGTGTCTAGTCATTTCTGTATCCCCCTTACCAGGTCCAGGGTCTCCCAGAGGGTGGGTGCCCTACAGGTATTTCTAGAAATAATGAATATATGGCAAAAGGCAAAATGTCAGGGATTCAACAGTATCTCTGTATGTAGTTGGGTTTTGGGAGACATGAAGGCAAAACTAACTTGTAAAAACAGCTTGATACTTAAGAAACTAAAAAAATACACGAGAGTTCTGATATATACAGTCCATTGGCACCATGTTTAATGGGCTCCCAGACAGAGAAAGTCAAAGGGATGCCTTGGCTAACTCACTTGGTACCACTGAAATAACTGAGATTTCCTAATGGTCCTAGAAGAGTTCATTCTGATGACTTCGGTAGTTCAGATGAATTTACTGATGTCTGAAAACAGCAAGTTTGGACTGTTGGGTATCAGTTAGGATACTTTTTGTAGCAACTTATAGAAAACTCCCGACTCAGATTGTTCTAAACAATTGGAATACTTCTTATCTCCCATAATTGCAACTTCAAAGGGCCAAAGATGAGCTTCAGAAATCTGCCTCTTCTCTTTTCTTTTCAGTGCAGGTGTCTCCCTGAGTCAACTGCAGCAGTTCCAGCTGTCAATCCTGGACACCTGTATCCAGAAGCAGTATCCAGAAGATGAGAAGCTGTCCTCTCCTGGACTTGTTTCCTAAGAATGGGGAAATCTTTTCCAAAAGCTCTTCAGAAGACATTCCCTCACATCTCATTGGCTCGTATTGGTCACATGGCCATTCCCAAACCATTCACATACTGAGGGGAAGGGCTGCCATGAGTGCCTTATTGTGGAATGGATACTGGAAATCCAATCACAGATGTCTACCCTAACCTAACAAATTAGTGAGAATGGCTTTTCAAAAGGTAACTCTTGCCACCCTTCAGGCAACACCATATGGTATGTCACTTCCTTTAATACTATGATGGGTCATTCTCCTTGACCTTGGACCTCATGCCCAGGGACAGTGCTGGCCAGACCCCTGGGGCCTTTTATGCACCGTGGCCTTAAACTCTACTGGGCTATACCAACCTTAGCATGGGACTTTCCCATAGTCTGATCTCCATTCTCCAAGCAAAATAAATGGATTTTTTCCCCATATAACATGAATCAATGCTCCATGACAAATGCGCTTTTTTCCCACTTATTCCTTTGCAATTGTTGGCCATGGATCTTTTATGCCTCTTTCTTTATGTCACAGAGATAAAAATGATAGAAGAATGAGAAATCAATTAAGTTACAAGAAAATAACCACAGCTAAAGTAAAGCAATTACACCAGGGCTAATAACCTACCCAGCAACAGTTAGACAGTTATGTCAAGTAAATTTTGAAATAATGGGAGTTGTGTTGACCCAGAAAAACAATGTATTACCTTTATTGTCAGTCACTATGGTTTCAAGTGCTGGGAGCCTGATTTAATTAATGACAGAAGAGCTAAATCTTTATTCATACATAGCTCTCATGAGAGTTTGCCCCAGATAATGCAACTCTTCCTTCCTCTCTCCTTCCCTCCCTCTCTTTCATCCTCTCTCCCTTTTCCCCTTTCTCACTTCCTTCTTCCCTTTCACATATATGGAGGATCTACCATCTTCCAGAAACTGACCTAGGTACTAAATAGCTAGAAATTTCCATCTCAGGTGTGTGTGTATCAGAGTGTCATGGTACCTCGGTCCTGGGATTGGTTCACCTTATCGGTCAAGCCTGCATTGTACATTTACTCCCACATTTATAGAGTGAGCATTAGGTACTGGATTTGGAATCCAGAAATTAAGAGACAAAGTTCTGTACTCAAGAGATACATCCGCACAAGCAAGCAGGGGTGACACTACCACAAAGTCTTCATGGCGGCAGGGACGAGCGGAGTTTGGAGGTTATGGGTGAACACCCAAGGCACTACTTGGCCTGGGACCTGCAGTGGCCACTCCATGTGGAGTTGGTATGTGGAGTAAGATGTGAAGAATGTGACCTGCGTCTCCAGAAACAGAGCTGCAAGGCAGGGTGGGTGTGGAGGAGTGTTCAGGCGTAAGGAACGATGTGCATAATGGTAGAGGGGTGAAAAGAGTGAGGGGCGTCCCTGTTTGTTATGGCTGCAGTAGTGGGTGAAGGAGAGAGCATCAGTAGCTCCCCGGAAAGAGCCAGGGACCTTTGAGAAAGAGAAAACATCTGTCTTATCAGATATTAAATGTAGGGGCGCCTGGGTGGCTCAGTGGGTTAAGCCGCTGCCTTCGGCTCAGGTCATGATCCCAGGTCCTGGGTTCAAGCCCCACATCGGGCTTTCTGCTCAGCAGGGAGCCTGCTTCTTCCTCTCTCTCTGCCTGCCTCTCTGCCTACTTGTGATTTCTCTCTGTCAAATAAATAAATAAAATCTTTAAAAAAAGATATTAAATGTATGTAAAGCTATAATAATTAAAACAATATGGTATTGGTGGCAGAAAAGCCCCCAGCTTAGTTATTTGTGCATTCTCTGCTTTCTTCATTATGGCAATACCTATTAACTGAAAATAAAACTGTATTCAAAATGAAGAGCGAGTGACAAACTAGGGACATGTTTGTAACATATAAAAAAAGAAAAAAGCGATTGTCTAAAGACTACCACTCAAGATAGAGAAAAAAGAAAATAAAAGTGCAATGAAGAGACTGACAAGTTCAGAAACAATGAGAGTGTTTAAAATATAAATATACATATGATAGAATTGCCACTTCATACTATGTCGAAAAGATAGGTTATTCAGTATTCAGTAAATGGTGTTGGGACAAAGGACCTGGCCTTAAAAAAGCAAATTTAAGTTAAATCTCTAATTCATATATAACATCAAAAGGAAATGGTATTGGGGACTTGGCAAATCAAATCAAATTTTTGTAAAAGATTTATTTATTTGAGAGAGAGAGAGAGAGCATGAATGAGTGGAGTAGAGGGAGAGGGAAAGAGAATCCCAAGCAACACTGAGTACAGAGCCATTGTGGAACTCGATCCCAGGACCCTGAGATCATGACCTGAGCCAGACCAAGAGTGGGACGCTTACCAACTGGGCCCCCCAGTGCCCCAAATCAAATTTTTTTAAAGTAAAATTTTTAGGGGCGTGGAGTCTGCTTGGGATTTTCTCTCCCTGTCCCTTTACTCCTCCTGCTCATGCTCTCCTTCTAAAATAAATAAGTCTTTTTTTTTAAAGTGACATTTTTAATGTATTGTCAACACTGAAATTATTTTCTAGTAACTAAAATAATAAATCATTGGGGCACCTGGGTGGCTCAGTGGGTTAAAGACTCTGCCTTTGGCTCAGGTCATGATCCCAGGGTCCTGGGATTGAGCCCCACATTGGGCTCTTTGCTCAGCAGGGAGCCTGCTTCCTCCTCTCTCTCTCTGCCTGCCTCTCTGCCTACCTGTGATCTCTATCTGTCAAATAAGTAAAATCTTTAAAAAAAATAATAAATCATTAAAAAGTTAAATCAAAGTAGAAATAAGCATGTGCAAGGGACAATTTCCTAAGAAAGAAATGGGAGGCAATATGTAAAGAAAAACACGAGTCGGTGTGAATACATTTCAACGTGAAAGGTCTGTGTATAACAGAGAAGCCTTATACATTTCCTTCGTATTTCCACATGCATTTGTGTAAAGTTTTGCATAACGCTTTCCTATGGTTCTTTTGACTTAAAGAATTTGACTTTTTCATTTCTAATTTTTGATATTCATGCTGTCTCCCCTTTTCACATTTATGCCAGTCTTATTAACTGAAAGCAAAAAAAAAGAAAAAAAAAGAAAGCAAAATAAAGCCATATTCAAAACAAAAAGGCAAGTGATGAACTAAGGGATTGCCTCAACATATAAAAACAGGAAAAGTTTATTATATATAGAGTGTCTTTAAAAATAAAGAAGAGAGAAAATAAAATTGAGAAAAATGGGTAAAAGAATATGAATATGCAATTTATCTAAAAAACTAAAATGATAATGTACATTTAAAAGTTTTTCAACCTCATCTGTAATAAAAAAAATTAAAACAACTTTGTATGTACTTTTTGCTTATCAATTTGGTAAGGATATACATATATATATATATGTAAGTATATGTATATATATATATATATATGTAAGTATATGTATATATATACGTAGGTGTGTATCCTGCCTGAGGAAAAACGATGCATTAGGCATGGTTAAGAAAGTGAATAGACACCTAATTTGAGTTGTTTCCTTTGCCTACTTAAGCTTGGAATTAAGAGTTTAACTTTATCCAAAAGAACTATAAGCAACAGGATCGAGCTCAAGGGTCCAAAATGTGGTTAAGAAAGAAAAAAAAATTGTAGCAAGTTATGCCAGGAGCTAGCTGGAAAACAAATTCTTCACAAGATTCCATCTGGGCCTGGTCTTGGGTCAAGAAGGAGGAGGAGCTGAGAGGGCTGGAGGGTGCCATATTCCCCAGGGAGAAGCTCTTTCTTCTGCAAGAGGAGCCTGACCACAGAGGACTGAAGGTCATGACTGAGCAGATAGAAAACGCTTCAGGGAAGCTCGAGGCTGTGGGAGGTCACTCTGAATCTTCATCATTCTACCACAGCTAGGAGCAAGGAGCACAGGGCAGGATTTAAGGAGGCTATGCTTTGTTGAAAGCTGAGTGCAACTTGCTTTTGAAATCATCCCTTTCATCATCGTATTGTACTTGGCTTTTTCTAAGGGCACTACAAGAACACACAAGTCAGGCTGTAGGCAGGTCTGAGAGGTCCTGATGGGAAGGAGCAGCTTGAATTGATGGGGAAAGATTATGGATGGGGAAAGAGCCATGTGACAGATCTGGCCAGACAGCGCATTGGGAACCCTGGGGTGGACACACTGTATCCACCCGCCTGAGCAGGTGTTTGGACTGATTTCATGAGCTGATGGGAAATCAATCAGGAGAGAACAAGGACAAACACTGTCCACTGAAATCGATGCGTCAGTTGCCTGTGATGGACGGCAGGAGGTGCTTCCCCCCAGATGCTTACCCCTGCGACGAGCCACCTTCCTCCTCCACGTGCCACTTTCAACTATGCTATGACTTAACTTTGACTGCTTGTCTAAATAACCTTCATCTTTCCTCCAAGATTCCTCCCAAATTCAACTCAGTGGAGAGGAGGCAGTACATGGAAATCATGTAGGCGTCAATTTGTCAAGTCAGCAGAGATGATTGACAATCTCCAGTCTCAGCAAGGTTGCTGCACTGGCTATGGGATCCCTCCCCTGCCCAGCTTGACCTCTGATGGAGGGCAAGTCATTTTGTTCTTTTTAGCCTTAGGCCGACTTTTGTGAAAAATTCAGGGGCTGG
The DNA here is from genome assembly GCF_002288905.1 of Enhydra lutris kenyoni. Classification (NCBI taxonomy): domain Eukaryota; kingdom Metazoa; phylum Chordata; class Mammalia; order Carnivora; family Mustelidae; genus Enhydra; species Enhydra lutris. Next base: position 33,579,027 of record NW_019154100.1, on the reverse strand, counting down.
CCTATGTGATGGATCACATTCTTCCAGCTATGGTATTTTATGCAACTAAAGATGAACAAAGAGCAAGAATGCAGGAGTCCCATAATATCAGAAAAAACTCGAAACGTATTTCATACACTTAATACTTCATCAAAGAAGTGTATATGAAAACAATGAGATATTTTTTTGAAACCTCTATGTTGGATGAAGATTTCATAAACAATAGCATCTTCCATTGGGTCAGGGGAAGAAAACTCAGAGCTCTTTTTTTTTTTTTTTTTTTTTTTTTGCTGTTGGCAGGAATACACCTTTTCTGTAGGGCAGTTTATGAATATGCATTGAAAGTTTTAAAATGAGCATCATCTTTGATCTAGCAATTCCAGTAGAATGAGTTCTGAAGGAATAATCCGAGACTCATGAATAAATTTAAGTACAAAGATTTTTATCACAGCAGTATTTATATGATCTGAAACCAAAGGCTGGTTCCTTCATTCAGGACAAATTATGGGGCACACCGTGGCAGGCTTGGTGTAGGATCAGCCTGGCCAAGCAAACCCTCAACGTGCCAGTATCTCCGTCAATCCCCGACCCCACCCTGGCGGAGTCATGCTGTCAGAGGTGATCCTGCCGCATGACAAGCGACACCCTGACTCTCCAGGCAGTTGTGGTCTTCTCTGCTGAAAGACCATCTGTGGCCATCATTGGCTGTGGGACAGAGGGAGCATCCTATGGCTTGGTTGTTAAGGCCCTTTATGACTGAATCTCACCCCACCAGAAGTAGCTTATTGCCAACTTCTTCCCTCTCCCACTGACATGCCTGCCTCTCCTTTCCCTGTCGTCACACTTAACTCGGACCCCCAGTTACCAGGAAACCTGCTTCCCTCCCACCTTTCCCTTCTCCTATCTGAATTCTTCTCTCCTTCAATAGTCACTTCCAAGAAGTGTTCCTTGCCAGTTTTTTTTTGCTCAGTTTTGCTTAAGGTTTACCTATCTTTTCAATGACAATGTAAGATCTCTGAAATTGGTACTGTGCCTTGTATTTGAAAGACTACATGAAATAAGAGAAAGAATAGGGTATAAACTCAGAAAAACCTCTTTAAATCCTGTGTGATGTTGGGCAGGTTACTTAACCTCTCTGAACCTGAGTTTTACCATACATAAAATGGGGACTAAATGTAATTATTTCATTGAGTTGGGATCTATGTTAGATATGGGATGGAATCCCACATGGGGTAACTGTTAGCTATGTCTGTTCCATAACACATACTCAGAAAATATTAGTTCTCCCCTCCTTACACTACTTTGGAGAAGTTGGGCTTAACACATATTTAGTTTAGATGAAGTCTTGTGGTCTGGCCACTTCCCTCAAGGACACTAGGACCAATGACAGGCCTTGTGGGGAGAGAAGAGCAGGAGTTGGTGAACCAGGAAAGCCTCCATGGGGGTCTGGCCTGCTGGTCTCTTACCTGATAATTGCCAGGGGGATGAAGTACACCAGGAAGGCCACGATGGTCATGTACGGGGTCCAGTAGGAGTCATCCGGCCATAGCGCCCAGCACTGCACTTTGCCATTAGAGAGTTTCCTTTTCCCAAATATGATCAGGGTGGGAATGGAGAAAAGGAAAGAAAGGCTCTAGGCAATCACGATGAGGATCTTGGCTTGCTTTTCTGCTCAAAGGAAAGAAGTTGGATGGTTTGTCCATGTAGATATCAAAGACATCCAAGATGGGGACAGTATGAGAGACTGAGAACAGTGATCGCATCTTTGGTGGGTGAGGGGCATGGCCATGTGGTCAGACAGAGAGGGAACAGGGTAGAAGGTAATCTAGTTTGATAGCACGAGCATCAAAGGAATAGATCAGTGCACGGGAAATAATGGAAGGGTTGGAAGTGGTCCAGGGAAGTAGGAAAATGTTTACACCACCTTCAGGACTTGAAGGGCTCAGAAGGCAAGCTGAGAAGCATCCACTTTGGAGATGTTAGGAGAACCAGGGATCTCAGGAGGCAGGAGGTAGAGGGAACCTACTGTGATGTGGTTGAGGATATAAGGGAGTTGTTTCCCGAAGGAACAGAGGAAAGCTTTGGCTGGAAGAGGAGCAGCGGGAATTTGGGGAGGAAACAAACACAGAGCTGTCTGGCCTTCAAAGAGCAAGGGAGGATTTTTCCTCTTGACCACAGGGATGTGATGCCAGCCAGGTTTCTACAGATCCTGGCAGCATTCATAACCGCTCCTGCACAGTATCCTTCTTTCACTGGTTACAATTCACATTATGTCTCCTTCTGTAGGTCCTAGAGCCTGAACTTTTAAGGGTGATCTGCAAGTCCTGGGCCCCATTCAGATTCCACTGGATGAGTTAACAATACATTCACTTTTGAGAGGGATGGGCATGGAAAGAATCAGAATAAAAGATTATGAAATTGTGCTTTACCATTAATTCTACCAAGATACAAAAAAATGTTTCCCCAAAGTGCACTCAGGGCAGATGCTTGGAATGACTTCTCTCATACTGGTGCTGGGCTGTCCTGGGAAACCCCTAGTCTCAGATGCCTCCATGGAACATTTTTCCATTTCTTTGTGTCTTTCTCAATTTCTTTCATGAGTACTTTATAGTTTTCTGAGTACAGATTCTTTGCCTCTTTGGTTAGGTTTATTCCTAGGTATCTTATGGTTTTGGGTGCAATTATAAATGGGATTGACTCCTTAATTTCTCTTTCTTCTGTCTTGTTGTTGGTGTATAGAAATGCAACTGATTTCTGTGCATTGATTTTTATAACCTGACACTTTACTGAATTCTTGTATGAGTTCTAGGAGATTTGGAGTGGAGTCTTTTGGGTTTTCCACATAAAGTATCATATCATCTGCAAAGAGTGATAGTTTGACTTCTTCTTTGCCGATTTGGATGCCTTTAATTTCTTTTTGTTGTCTGATCGCTGAGGCTAGGAATTCTAGTACTATGTTGAATAGCAGTGGTAATAAAGGACATCCCTGCCATATTCCTGACCTTAGTGGAAAAGCTCTCAGTTTTTCTCCATTGAGAATGATATTCGCTGTGGGTTTTTCATAGATGGTTTTAATGATATTGAGGTATGTACCCTCTATCCCTACATTGTGAAGAGTTTTGATCAAAAAAGGATGCTGTACTTTGTCAAATGCTTTTTCAGCATCTATTGAGAGTATCGTATGGTTATCATTTTGTCTTTTATAAATGTATTGTATCACATTGATTGATTTGTGGATATTGAACCAACCTTACAACCCTGGAATAAATCCCACTTGGTTGTGGTGAATAATCCCTGTAATGTACTCTTGGATCGTATTGGCCAGTATTTTGGTGAGAATTTTCACATCTGTGTTCATCAAGGATATTGGTCTGTAATTCTCTTTTTTGATGGGGTCTTTGGTTTGGGGATCAAGGTAATGCTAACCTCATAAATGAGTTTGGAAGTTCTCCTTTCCTTTCTATTTTTTTGGAACAGTTTCAGGAGAATAGGTATAAATTCTTCTTTAAATATTTGGTAGAATTCCCCTCAGAAGCTGTCTGGCCCTGGGTTCTTGTTTGTTGGGAGATTTTTGATGACTGCTTCATTCTCCTTACTGGTTATGGGTCTGTGCAGGTTTTCTATTTCTTCCTGGTTCAGTTGTGGTAGTTTATATGTCTCTAGGAATGCATCCATTTCTTCCAGATTGTCAAATTTGTTGGTATATAGTTGCTCATAATATGTTCTTATAATTGTATTTCTTTGGTGTTGCTTGTGATCTCTCATCTTTCATTCATGGTTTCATTTATTTGGTCCTTTCTCTTTTCTTTTTGATAAGTCTGGCCAAGGGTTTATCAATCTTATTAATTCTTTCAAGGAACTAGCTCCTAGTTTTGTTGATTTGTTCTACTGTTCTTTTGGTTTCTATTTCATTGATTTCTGCTCTGATCTTTATTATTTCTCTTCTCCTGCTGGGTTTAAGCTTCCTTTACTGTTCTTTCTCCAGCTCTTTTAGATATAGGGTTAAGTTGTGTACTTGAGACCTTTCTTGTTACTTGAGAAAGGCTTGTATTGCTATATATTTTCCTCTAAGGACTGCCTTTGCTGTGTCCCACAGATTTTGAACTGTTACATTTTCATTATCATTTATTTCCATGATTTTTTTCAATTCTTCTTTAATTTTCTGACTGACCCATTCATTCTTTAGTAGGATGCTCTTTAGCCTCCATGTATTTGGGTTCTTTCCAACTTTCCTCTTGTGATTGAGTTCTAGCTTCAGAGCATTGTGTTCTGAAAATATGCAGGGAATGATCCCAATCTTTTCATACTGGTTGAGACCTGATTTGTGACCCAGGATGTGATCTATTCTGGAGAATGTTCCATGTGCACTAGAGAAGAATATGTATTCTGTTGCTTTGGGATGGAATGTTCTGAATATATTTGTGATGTCCATCTGGTCCAGTGTGTCATTTAAGGCCTTTATTTCCTTGTTGATCTTTTGCTTGGATGATCTGTCCATTTCATTGAGGGGGGTGTTAAAGTCCCCTACTATTATTGTATTGTTGTCAGTGTGTTTCTTTGATTTTGTTATTAATTGGTTTATATAGTTGGCTGCTCCCAAGTTAGGGGCATAGATATTTAAAATTTTTAGATCTTCTTGTTGGACAGACACTTTGAGTATGATGTTGTGTCCTTCCTCATCTCTTATCATAATCTTTGGCTTCAAATCTAATTTATCTGATATAAGGATTGCCACCCCAGCTTTCTTTGGATGTCCATTAGCACGGTAAATTGTTTTCCACCCCCTCACTTTAAATCTGGAGGTGTCTTTGGGTCTAAAGTGAGTTTCTTGTAGACAGCATATTGATGGGTTTTGTTTTTTTATCCATTCTGATACCCTGTGTCTTTTGATTGGGGCATTTAGCCCATTTACATTCAGGGTAACTATTAAAAGATATGAATTTAGTGCCACTGTATTGCCTGTAAGGTGACTTACTGTATGTTGTCTCTGTTCCTTTCCGGTCTACTACTTTCAGGCTCTCTCTTTACTTAGAGGACCCCTTTCAGTATTTCCTGTAGGGCTGGTTTGGGGTTTACAAATTCTTTTAGTTTTTGTTTGTCCTGGATGCTTTTTATCTCTCCTTCTATTTTCAATGATAACCTAGCTGGATATAGTATTCTCGGCTGCACGTTTTTCTCATTTAGTGCTCTGAATATATCATGCCAGTTCTTTCTGTCCTGCTAGGTCTCTGTTCATAAGTATGCTGCCAATCTAACATTCTTACCACTGTATGTTACAGACTTCTTGTCCCAGGCTGCTTTCAGGATTTTCTCTTTGTCACTAAGACTTGTAAGTTTCACTGTTAGATGATGGGTGTGGACCTATTTTTATTGATTTTGAGGGGGGTTCTCTGTGCATCCTGGATTTTGATGTTTGTTCCCTTTGCCATATTAGGGAAATTCTCTACAATAATTCTCTCCAATATACCTTCTGCCCTCCTCTCTCTTTCTTCTTCTTCTGGAATCCCAATTATTCTAATACTGTTTCATCTTATGGTATCACTTATCTCTCAAATTCTCCCCTCGTGGTCCAGTAGTTGTTTGTCTCTCTTTTGCCCAGCTTCTTTATTCTCCATCATTTCATCTTCTATACCACTAATTCTCTCCTCTGCCTCATTTATCCTAGCAGTAAGAGCCTCCATTTTTGATTGCACCTCATTAATAATTTTTTCAATTTCAGCTTGGTTAAGATTTTAGTTCTTTTATTTCTCCAGAAAGGGCTTTTATTTCTCCCTACAGGGTTTCTCTAATATCTTCCATGCCTTTTTCAAGCCCAGCTAGCACCTTGAGAATTGTCATTCTGAACTCTAGATCTGACATATTACCAATGTCCATATTGATTAAGTCCCTAGCCTTTGGTACTGCCTCTTGTTCTTTTTTT